>NW_026695045.1:1200000-1629384 GCF_021218885.2 Marmota monax
TCTTCACTTTTTCAAGTCTCCACTAACAGTCCTCTTATTAGCCTCCAGCCTTCACCTTTCCCAAGTCAAAGTTACATGTTTTAGGGTTTTTTGGTGGCATCATTCCCCTTCTAGGTAATGATTTCTAATGTCATATAAATATTGCTACATAATAAATCACCCCAAAAACTGGGTGGATAAACACAACTGTTACCTTTCTTATGATTCTGTGAGCTGGTAGTTACAGGGCACAGCAAGGGTGACTTGTCTCTGCTACACATGCTGCTGGTTCACTCGTGTGTCTGGGACTATAGTTCTCCCGCACATTGCTTTTCTTGTTCCACATGGATAACCTGGTCTTTTTAACATGTAATTTAGGGAGGATTTGTTTGTTGTAACTAGATAAGGTCAACACTTTAAGTAGGTGCTAGATCCCTTTGTGATGGTGGACTGGTCTGTGTTCTTTAGAATATACCATCACCATGTATGATACCAAAACCCGCGAGCTCCGCTGGAATGCCACCTACTTTGACTATGCAGCCTCACTGCCCGAGGACGACATGGACTACAGTAAGTGCTCCTCGTGGGCTGCATGAGGTTGGCAGGCACATTCCATCTATGGGAAATGACCTCTCCAGAAAGAGGATTTCCTTTAAGATACCCTTTATCACTGGGTTTTGGGCTTGCTATTGGCGTGTAGTAAAAATGTCCCAGTCAATATGGCAGGGCCTGGGTGAGAAGTCTGAGGGGAACCAAAGTAGAATGGTAGTGAGTTTAGATGAAGAGGAAGGAGGGCATGCCTTGTTGAGTCCCTGTGTGTCACAGAAGAAATTTACAAGCCCATGGACACTATAATTAAAAATCAGCACATAAGCCAGGCACAGTGACACATGCCTGTAATCCCAGCTATTCTTAACGTTGAGGCAGGAGGATGGCAAGTTTGAGGCCAGCCTCAGCAATTTAGTGAGACCCTGTCTCAAAATAAAAAATAAAAGGGCTGGATTGTAGCTCAGTGGTAAAGCACCCCCCAGGTTCAGTATCCAGTACAGGGGACTGGGGGCTCAGCATGTATCATTAACAGCCTCATCAAGAAGGCTACTCTAACTGTGGCTCATCCCCCAGTTATTTCTCTAAATGTACACTCCTCCAACTCAAACGATAACTGAAAACCAATTTGATCATCTTAACCTTAGTATCCGAAAATATGACTCTGCCTAGAATATTTTCATCTCTCTCTCTGAATGCTCCTTTGTGAGTGAGATGCTCATAAGTCTGATTTGCAGCTTGATCTATGGATTTCAAACAATGCTATAAAATTTCAGATTAATAGGCAGCTCTATTGTCTCCTCTCTCCTTAGTATTTACTCACTTATTAAATAGAATGGCAGAGAACATGACTGAAGAAATTGTCTTTGGGGGAATGGTCCTATCTTAGGTTTATACTGCAGGCAGCCCTCAGTGTCTTGATATCAGGGAACCTGAACAAGTTCATGGAAACCATAAATTGTTCTGAGAATATTTCAGAAGTCTTGTTTTCTCTGAGTGACCGCAGTTTGCCAAGAGAGTAGAGGATGTGGTTGTGGGATAGAGTGAGACTGAGTGTACTTTTGTTGTTTGATCTTTACAGAGATGTCCCACTTTGTGTCCAATGGTGATGGACTGGTGGTGACTGTGGACAGCGAATCTGGGGACGTCCTGTGGATTCAAAACTATGCCTCTCCAGTGGTGGCCTTCTACGTCTGGCAGCGGGAGGGTCTGAGGAAGGTGATGCACATCAATGTCGCTGTGGAGACCCTACGCTACCTGACCTTCATGTCTGGGGAGGTGGGTCGCATCACCAAGTGGAAGTACCCGTTCCCCAAAGAGACGGAGGCCAAGAGCAAACTGACGTGAGTCAGGGAACTCAGGGCGGAGGGTGGCAGCTGTGATACTGGCATTTAGTGTACCCTACATTGGAGGAGGCTAGGGGGCAAGACAGATGTCTCCAAGGCCCTGAGGAACATCATGAGCCAAGACTGTCTCAATCAGAAACTCCAGAATATAAATACCAGGGGTTACCCCTGGATGCATCAGAGCTCTTGAATGTTAAGTCAAAATTTGGGGTGAGAAATGGAAGGAAACTGCTGAAATAACTACAGTGCAATTTGGCAATGTCTCTTGTGGAAATAGAAGAAATCTAAATTATTTATTTATTTGTTTTTGGTACCAGGGTTTGAATCCCAGAGATGCTTGACCACTGAGCCACATCCCCAGCCCTTTTTATTTTTTATTTTGAGTAAAAATAAAAGTTGCTAAGGCTGGCATAAATCCTCCTACCTAAGCCTCCTGAGTCACTAGTATTATAGACATGCACCACTGTGCATGGCTAGAAATTTATTTTTTTTATCTTCATGTATTTTCTAAATTTTTATTGTAAGCTATGTTCATTTTAAAAAGCAGAAGAAAAAAAAAGACTCAGTAGGTTGTGTTTTCCATCCCAACCTGCTAATAACCTGTCACTAAGTCACTTAATTATGGCTAGCCTCAGTTTCCCACTTCACAGAGTTGTGGGAAATATCAAAGAAGATAATGTACATGAAAGTGTTGTCAAAATTGTAAGATACTGCTCCTATGGAAGGTGTTTGTTGAAAGAGGCTTGGTGATTTAGTAGATAACTGGCCCCACAAAGGCTGTAGACAGTAGTAGCCAGAGCATCTAGAGGTGCAGCTCCCACTTTTGTACATTGATACCACCATCAGCCATGGCCCCATCCCCTCCACACTGCCCCAGACAAGGACAGACTGCCTAGCTAGGGGACTGGAAGTTCTTACAAATCCCTCTGCTCTGGGCATCTGGAGGAGAGCATTTGACTGTTCCTCCAGGCCTCTGCTGAGCCTCTAGAATCCTTAAAAAGCCCCGAGACAGCATGGTGGTAACACTGGGGGTAGTGGTATGGAAATGCGCTGATCAGGATCATTCAAGAGTCTTATGCAGTGGGTGCTAAGCTGACTGGTCATCAGATACGGTCCTTTACACTGAGCAATGTGTAGCCCAGCCGTGGCATTTTGCAGATGAGGAAACTGAGGCTCGCCCTTTGGCAGCTTGTCTGTATTTTGGAAGGCAGCACGTGAAGCTGGAACCTGAAGTCCTGCTGTCCGATTCCTTGACGGCACCCCTGCCTCACACCCAACTCTCTCCTCCATGCCCAGGACTAATGAGGCTGTTCCTGTGGGCAGTATTCAGGGTTGACTCTGCTTTCCCAAAAACCCTCTTTTGTGGGATCTGTACATGAAATGACTGGAACACATGTGTCTTTTCTCCCAGGCCCACCCTGTATGTTGGGAAGTACTCCACCAGCCTCTATGCCTCTCCCTCCATGGTGCATGAGGGGGTCGCTGTTGTGGTGAGTCTTCTGTGGGGCTCGCAGATGCAGCCTTTTGTTCCTTTTCCACAAAGAACAACTTTGAATTACATAGGACATCCTGCTAGTTATGAACATGAGACACAGAGCTGAAAGTTTCAAGAGCAGCTTCTGCACATCCCATATTCTATTTTGAAAGCAAGATATGCAACAGAAGCAGCCTTCTAAAGCCGGAAGCATGGTTATTCCATGTTGCTCTTGTGTTCAAATCTAAGCTCCCGGTCCAGGCCCTCTTCAAGCCAGGACCACCAAGTACTTGCAGCACCCTGTTAGTGTAGCCAAATGCAGCTTCTCTCCGGTGCCCAGAGTTCCCTGTTCATCTTTCATCTGAGCATTTATTGGGACTGACATCACACTTCAAATGCCCTTCCTTCTTCCTTTTCCCTAATTCAAATCCCTTACATTCTTTGTGACCTCCCCAAGCCTCTGTGGACCTCACTAGCCTGCTGTGAGCAGTCTTATCTTTGAATGTCTGAGGATTATGATCCCAGTGGCTCACCCTGACCCTTCCAGTATCTGGGCTCTTTGGTTGTATACCTTGTCTTCCCAGCGATGTGGTCACTGCTTGTGTTAGCAGGACAGTGCTGGAGCCACCTGGGCACCTAGATGGAATTGATTCCATGAGTTGCATCTGTTGTGACTAGTAGACAGCCACTCATTCTCCTTCACTTAGATCTTCTCATCATTGCTTCTTGAGCCCTGTAACACACTGGCTGGTCCTCAGAACCCAGGTTAAGAACTGAAAGGGTGTCAGTCCTGTCCTGAGAAAGCAGCTTCCCTTGCCTGGTCCTAAGGCCCCTGTGTCTTGCTCTGAGTGTCCTACACTAGAGCCCCACACTAGACAAGGCTCATCTGGAGGCATGGCAGATCTATCAAGGCTCAGGATAATGGTCGGGGAGGTATGCTGCGGGACCTGGGGAACCTGCTCTCCTTCAAGGGCTCCTGGGCTCACCATGCTGTGTCTCCACAGCCCCGTGGCAGCACTCTTCCTTTGCTGGAAGGCCCCCAGACTGATGGTGTCACCATTGGGGACAAAGGGGAATGTGTGATCACACCCAGCACAGACCTCAAGTTTGACCCCGGACTCAAAGGGAAGAACAAGCTCAACTACTTGAGGAATTACTGGCTCCTGATAGGTAAGCGCTGGTCTCCAGAGGCAGCCTTAGCTGATGGCACACTGCCTCCTGGTGGGCAAAAGCTGGCCTTGCTGGTTTCTAATGCTCCTGGCTGAAGGCACTGTGCTCTGTCACTTCAAGGTGGTCTTTAGACCTTGGAACATATTTTACTCTCAGGGAGATTAAACAGGATAGCCAGGTTATCAAAGAGGTGAGAGCTCTCAGAAATTGTTTATATAGTGTTCCAAAATTCAGGTTCATAGTAACATAAACTTTGTGTAATTACCTGACATAAAAATGTCTATTTCTGGGGCTGGGGATATAGCTCAGTTGGTAGAGGGCTTGCCTTGCATGTACAAAGCCCTGGGTTCAGTCCCCAACACCAAAAAAAAAAAAAAAAAAAAAGTCTAATTTCTCACAGTGACCTTGTATAAGGAATCCTCTTATTTCTGTTTTATAACTAAGAAAACTGAGACTATTTCTATGGGAAGTTGGCTTGGAGTTCATGTGAGTGTGGGAGCCAGGTGAGAAGAGGTTAAGACCAGGAGAATTGAAAGCCATGCAAGGTCAAAGGCTGCCCCAAGCCCCACTCTTTTCCTTTATTTTTCCGTTGTTGCCAGTCATCACTAATGGTCCTGAGGTTGAACTGGAGGCCCTGCCAGAGGTTATAGGGTTAGAGGTGGAGTTGACAGGTGAGAGGCTTTGTGTTCCCAGAAAATATCCTAAGTAATTAGAGCAAGATGGAGTTTTCTTGAATCCCGTCTGCTCTTCTTATTTTTCCTTCTCTCTCTCTCCCTCTCCCTGTTCTCACACACACATACACACACACAAAGACACACTCCAAATGGCGCTGTCTCCCAGGCGAAGGTAGGGATGAATCCCAGTGGGGCAGGCCAGAAGGCTGGTAGGGATGCCAGAATGCCATGCAAGTTAACAAGGCTTCTTCTCCCTATCCTCTTCCTCTTGGCACCTGCAGAAAGAGGTGAGAGCTAGAGCTCTGGCACAGGGATGAGGACAGCTGGGAGACCCGATACCTAGGAAGCATCATGACCTACCAGGCAGTGGGTCTAGACGGAGCTGTGTGCCTAGGAGCTGTGGTGGGGAACCTGGTGTGCCTGAGCCCTGAGGTGCCCTTTACAGGTTTCCCAGCTCTGTTTTGTCTTCCTCCTGATTCCTTGTATCCGTTTTTTTTTTTTTTCCTTATTGTTTTTAACAAATAATAGGCAAAGGAGACAACTAAAGATTTCTACTCTTTTCTTACAGAGGTAATTTGGGATGTATGCCTAAGTGGACCCATGGTAGGAAAAAAAATAGCTAATTGAGCAGAGGCCATTAAACTTACAAGGCTTTTCAGTTTTCTGTACCAGTTAAGGGGTACGTGAACTGCCTGCCAGTGATGAAGAAGTGACACTGAGGAGAATACAAAAAAACATGAGGGAAGGTCTTTATGGCTAAGTTGTAAAATTAGATCCCTTTAAAATGGTTTGTCCAAGAATGAAAAGTAGGACTTAACAAATTATAAAGAAGTAGTTAAATAAGGATCTCACAATTCTGAGGTACCCTCTGAGGAACTCCACAGGTAGTCATTTTTAAATAAGGCAGAGAGAGTACAGACAATCTTCTTTCAGAGTAGGGCCATGTGGTTGTACCCCTTTACATCTCCTTCAGTTTGGTTTTTGTGAAAGAAATTAAAGACACCCTAAGTTCACGCTCATTTTAAAAACAGAATAGCCTCATGAGCTTGAGAGGCATAGTCTATGGTTGCCCTAAACAGTGGTCCTGACCTGTGGTGCTCCCAGCATCACCCAAAGCTTTGTCAATGAGGCATGGACCAGCCCTAGAGGGCCTGGTGCCGGAGGTCCAGGGCAGGGACTGGCCATGTGCTTGTTGGAGTCTGGACCTAATTGATGCTGATAGATAAATAAATCACAAAGGCCAGGTACTATTAAGAACTGTAGGAGAGGTGGGGAGTTTGGGCTTAGGACTTCCATAGCACCCTCTTGGTAGGCGTCCTGTAGACAGGTGGGAGCACTAAGTGTGAGCGTTGGGGAAAGGGGCGGATAGGATGCTGCAGCAGAGTGGTGTGTGGCACCTCATTTCTCTTAGCTGTAGTTCTCTTGTCAGTGGCCTCAGTTACCTGCAGTTATTCACATTCAGATTCCTGAGCATACCAGGGGTCTGAAGTGGGTAGTCACAAGGTGGGAGACCCTGCCCCTGAGCACCGGCGTGTCTCAGGGATCCTTGGTAATTGTTCAAAAGTGGGTTTCCTTTCAAGATGATGTTAGACTGTAGGTGGAGAACTGACCTAAAGAGATGGAGGCTGGATGAAGGACTGCAGGGGGATTTTCCAGGTCAAGAAACACCCAGCCTAGACTAGATCCTGCTAGTTTTCTTCTCCCATTTGTGTCACAGCTTCTGATGGGTTTGGGAGAATAATGGAGAGGTTGTAAGGTGAGAGAAACCTGAATCAGTGAGGTGTGATCCAAGTGAGAAAACAGAATAGAGCCTGACAGCCGGCAGCCGTGATGAGGAGGCAGCCTGGCCATTTTAGGCCACACTGGAGACATTTAATTTGAGATAAGTAGATTATCAAACCACTTGATATCCCAGGTCCCTATTTTAGTCACCTCTCTTTTCTTATGGTAATTTGAATCCAGCAGATGCTCAATAAATGTGTATTGAATGATAGATAGTCATGAACTAGTTGTGAGGAGAATGGTACGTGGGCATTCAGAGAGCTGCGACACCCCACATCCATCTGGCAGATGTGCTCTCTTGCTGTCTTATGAGTGACAGAAGCTGGGGCTGGGGCTGGCAGTGCACTGAGAAGCTGTGCTGCTCAGAAGAGAGCTGGGTAGTGATGGTGCTGGGTAGAGCGTGGAAGAAGAGCTCCTTGGACTACACTAACACTTCACCTGTGACCTGGGCACGGAACCCACACAGGCCTCACTTTGGGACACTTCACAAACATCTCAGACCCTCTCATCTTTATTCTCACTGTGAGACCCACAGTACTATATTCTACCAAGTAATGACATTTCTGTTTTGACGAAATTTTTTTGGTTGCTGCCTCTCATTTTCTCTCACTTTGTAGATGTGAGGGTTTGCCTTGTGGAACACCTCAGCAGGTGGTGACTGTTGCCTGAGTTTAGTGTTGAATGCCACCACTGCTTGGGAAACTGTTCTCAATCAAGGTTTGTTTCCTCTCGCAGGACACCATGAAACCCCGCTGTCTGCATCTACCAAGATGCTGGAGAGGTTTCCCAACAATCTACCCAAACATCGGGAAAATGTGATTCCTGCTGATTCTGAGAAAAAGAGTTTTGAGGACGTAAGTGAGGAGTGGCCAGCTGCTGGCTCTCCTGCCAGGCGTTGGGGGATAAGGCAGTAGACTTTGCCCTGCCTCAGAGCTCACAGTCTATCTGGAGGGGAGAGGACCGCACCAGAATCCATAGCAAAGGAGATAAACTGTTCAAGGCTGTAGGGGAGGAGTAGGAAGTAATTCATGAAGGAAAGTACAAGAAAGGCCCAGGAGGGAGCAGGCCTGGAAGAATGGGGTGGGCTTGGCGTGATGGGTGGGAGCAGGAAGGTCCTGGAAGGAAGGGAAGAGCAGAGGTGAGAGCCTGGGTAGGAATGAGGCTGGGATGCCCAGAGTTGGGCCGTGGGGAGACAGGCCCCACTGGATCCAAGGCTGCCAGGGAAAGAGCTGAAGGAAATGAGCCAGGGGCAAAAGGGAACCACTTCCCAAGTCTCAGACAAGCCTGTTGGAGGGGTTAGGGCTTGGAGAAGAGGGGAGACCTGAAGTTTTATGAAGCCAAGGTCAGACTACTGACAGTTGCCTGGTTTGGTTGCTTGAAGTGGCAGAGGCTTGGTCTGGCAGGGCCCCAGAGCACCTGGAGAGTGGTACCTCGGGCACAGGGAGGTTATTCAGGTAGCAGCTGCCCTGAAGTGCTGATGTGGGCTGTGGAGACAGGGTGTGCTAGTCAGGGTCTCAGCTGAGAGAGATGGCCCACACAAACTAGGGTAATTTGAGAATTACCCTAGTTTATTAGTGGCAGGGCTGTTCAGACAGGTGTGGACAGTACCGGGGGTCTCATGAAGGGGAGAGAGTGGAAGGGAACCCAGACCAGGAGCTGAGAGCTGTGATGGAGGGATGCTCAACCCAGCAGAACTCCTCGTTCTCCCCCCTCTGTCTTATCTGCTGGTGCTCCCTGTTGGCTTCACCCAGTCAGAAACCAGAGGTGTGGGAGACCATGGCTCTGGCCCCTGCAGGTCAGCCTTCTGAGGACACAGCAGGTGCTCTGTGGAGGAGACCCCACACCGCCAGCTGAAGTCCTTATTGAGTCATTTGGACCTCACAGCTGCTGCCCTACAATGGGAGCCCAGTGATGGAGAAGGTGCCTGGGCTAGGGGAGGGTCAGGAATGAGAGCAGCTGCTGATGTGGAGCCCAAGGCCACAACAGATTCACTTGAGAGACTTAGGTTTTATCAAGAGGCAAAGGGTGATCATGGTCTCTTAAGAGTTCAGGGCACAGTGTCTTTATCCATCACCTCTGGAGGCAGCCAGGTTGGAGAAATACACTGATTCTTAAAGCAGTGATTTGAATAGCATTGCCCTAAGAGCTTATTAAAGTCGTGCATATTCATTATTGAACACTTAGAAATAAAACTGTAAAGAAGAAAATAAGACAATACCCTTAACGTAACACCCAGAGGTAACCACAGTCCAGACTTATATATTTAACCATCTGATCTTTAGCCACAGTTCTTTTAAAATCCATCAAAATACTCTCGCTCAGGCAGTAATGAGGCTGACTCCTTAAACAAACATTCTCAAGCAGATATAGCCAAATGAGTATGGTTGCTGGTCACACGCTCTGCAAACATTCCTCAGCCGCCTGCTACATACCATGCTGCCACACTTCCCATGCACAGTGGGAGATACTGGGTGGAGGTGTGAGCAGAGCGGAAGTGCCTGGGAGGGCCCAGGGAGCAGCAGGGGAGAGAATGGTGTGGGAGGCTCACAGCCATTGGGTAGGGAATCCCACTGGGATGGGAGGCTGTGTGCTCATCTAGTTGGGCAAACAGAAGAGGAAGTACCTGGAGTACTGGGTGTTATGAGAGGCGACCAGCACATTTCTCAGGGATTCTGAGGAGCTTGGAGCTTTATCTGATTTGAACTTTCTAAATAAAATTTTCTTTAACAAAGACTTCTGGTGCTTCTTAAAAGCTTTGGGAAAATAGTAGAATTCTTGAATAAGTTATTTTAGTTCTGGAGTTACAACAAAAGTTTATAAGCAGTGTAAGAAAGCAACTTCATCTCAGCACTGAAGGGAGGAAGGGAGGGAGGGAAGGAGGGTCAAAGAAACAGGCAGCTTCATTACTTTATAGGCACATGGAGGGGGAGGCTTTCCTTTTCAGTGTGAAATTGTATCATCATATTGACTGCCAGCTTTTCACCAGATGTTGTTACAGATGATTTCAGTTTTTCCAGATATCAAATCTAGGGTCAGAGGAGGAAGTTTTTGCCTTCATTGAACATTTTCAAAAGAATATCAGGTCAGATGTGATGGGACACACCTGTAATCCCAGCAACTTGAAGGCTGAGGCAGGAGGATCACAAGTTTGAGTTCAGTCTGAGCAATGTAGTAGACCCTGTGTTAAAATAAAAATTTAAAAAGAGGCTGGGGCTGTAGTTCAGTAGTAGGGTGCTTGTCTAGAATGCATAGGGCTCTGGGTTCCATCCCCAGTACCACACACACAGAGAAAGAAATAATGTCAGAGTCTAAAGGCACTTGCAAAAGTATTTTGCTTTGAAATATGTTTTTGAGCAATGGTAACATCACTGTAGAAACATGTGGTCTTTCAGAGCCATTGCCTTGGAAGAAGCAACAGTTATCTGATGATGTGACTTTGATGAGCTCAGAAAAAAAAATCCAGCACATTAGAGAAGGGTCCTATTATAACTAGGGATTCTCTTGATCTTTTACCTCACCTATATCTGGCCAGAAATTCTGCAATGACATAGTGATTCTCTCCTACACAAGGTTATCAACCTGGTGGATCAGACAGAAAATGCACCAACCACTGTGTCTCAGGATGTGGAAGAGAAGTTGGCTCATGCCCCTGCCAAGCCTGAGGCTCCTGTGGACTCCATGCTCAAGGACATGGCTACCATCATCCTAAGCACCTTCCTGCTGGTTGGCTGGGTAGCCTTCATCATCACCTACCCCCTGGTAAAGCTCAGCCTTCCCCCCAACCCCCACCCCACTGCCCAGTCCATTCCTGCAGTTCTCCACCTATCATCTTTATCAGACAAAAATGGCCAATGCATTTCTTTTCACATTTCAAAGTCAATATTTTAACCAGATGTGGTGGTATACATCTGTAATCCCAGCTATTCATCATCAGTTCAAGACCCAACCTAGGCAACTTAGTGAGACCCTGACTCAAAATAAAAAGGGGACTGGGGGTGTAGCTCAGTGGCAGAGCACTGCTGGGTTCAACCCCCAGTATCACAAAAGAAAAAAAGAAAGAAAAGAAAGAAAGTCAATATTTGCTTATCTTAAAAAATTTTTTGTAGTTAGAGATGCTAGTGTTCTAGATAAGGACAATTTTGTACCTAAATCTTAATGTTTTTAAAAAACAGATTGTAAGAGCTGATTTATAAACCTGCCCTCAGATCATTTTGAGTAGTTAATTATGCCTTCTTTTTTAAGAACAGGGATAATAAACAAAACCCTTTCTTTCCTTGAAAATTGCCTGTTAGGTCAGTGAGAGCAAAAAAGGTGGCGTGGTGATTCCTTTGACTTCTCAGTTGGAAATAATTGAGCAAAAATTCTGCCACTGAGTGGGCAGCGGGTGGGATGAGACCTTGATCCCTCCAGCAAGTCCATGGAGCATCAAGTGTTGCCTCCCCAGAGCAGCAGTACTCAGGCAGCTCTCGGGGGCCCGGGACAGCAAACCCTGCACACACTTTGCTTTCTGTGGACAGTCTATTCACCTGATAGTTTTTGAGGTCAATAGGCTCTGGGAACCTAAGCCTTCTCCCAGGGTGCTTAGCTAGTAAATGGTGTTTCCAGGACTTCAACCCCAGGTTAAGAGAAAGGGAGCTAGAAAACTCACCTGTGGGTTGTGGCTGCACCCCGGCTCCTGTAGTCATCCTCCTGTGCCGAGTAAGAGTGATCACAGATTACTGCCTCTTCTAATGATGCTAGAGTGGACCTCTCAGGGTGCTGGAGAGGAGTGAGGGTTCAGGGAGGCAGCATGATAGATGAAGCCCCATGCTGCCTTGCCACAGCCATGTGGCTGGGGCGGGTGGCAGTGAGGTTCCAAGCCCCAGCTTCCTAGCTGCCTTCTGTGGGCCACCCAGGCGCTGACCTCCATCAAGCACACAGCTGTGGGGAACTGGCCTCGCCCCACGCACCATATTGCCTCCCACCTCAGAACATCCTCCCCATTCAGTGTCACCTTTGCAACAACTCCCAGACTTCCATAAAACTCCTGAATTCTAGGATTAAGTAGAAGCCCCTTCCTCTGGGCCAATCCTTCACCCAGGGTAGAACTTCCTCTCTCGCTTCTGCCTGGCAGCCATTCAACCTCCACTGGCCCCTCCAAGGTTGGGGCATGGCCATACTGGGAAGGGTCGCACTGGCAGAACGACCTCCAGTCATTGGACAGATTGTGCCTCTCTGTGGCTTCTCTCTGGTCCCATGCCTAGGGTCACATAAAGTACACCTGGTCCCCTGCCTTGAGGAGCCACTTCTTCCCTGTGGAATACCACAACACCTACCTGGATGTGTTTGTTTGCAGAGCATGCATCAGCAGCAGCAGCTCCAGAACCAGCAGTTCCAAAAGGAACTGGAGAAAATCCAGCTCTTGCAGCAACAGCAGCTGCCCTTCCATCCTCCTGGAGAATTGACCCAGGACGTCGAGCTCCTGGACACATCAGGCCCCTACTCAGAGAGCTCAGGCACCAGCAGCCCCAGCCCTTCCCCCAGGGCTTCCAACCACTCTCTGCACTCTGGCAGCTCTGTCTCCAAGGCTGGTGCCGGCCCCTTCCTGGAGCAGGACGAAGAAGGTAAAGCCAGTTGCCATTTTGGTGCTGCTTTATCTTTCTGTTGAATTCTACCTGAGACTGTAGAGCACACCTCATCCTTCTGCAGAGTCTGCTTACCTTATCTCCATGACATGATATAGGGCCATTTCTAGAAGGTTCACAATAATGCAAAGAAACAATACAGGGGAGGAGACAGTAGCCCTGGGCATAAATGGGCAGTGAGCCCTGCTGGCCCTTGTGTGGAGACTCTTAAATCCCAACTCTTAATTAGAGGTCAGGAAGCTGGCAGTCATTTTAGCTTTGAAATTCTTTAGGTGGAACTGTTTAAAACAATCTCTTCTTTTTCTCCTTTTATGCCAGATGAGGAAACCAGCATGGTGATAGTTGGGAAAATTTCTTTCTGTCCCAAGGATGTCCTGGGCCATGGAGCTGAGGGCACAATTGTGTACCGGTGAGTAGAGTGGCCGGTCCTGTGCCCTTCCTACCAAGTGTGTGAGTGCCTGTCAATTGCAGGCTGAGAGTCAGGCTCCAAGGGCACCACAGGATCAAAGTGGTGACCATGGCAGGTGAGACCCACATCCATGAAGCTTGTGTACTAAAAGAGAAGTGATGTCCATGGGGCTGCTAGTGGTCAGACTGTGAGTCTGATAAGGTGACCTCTATGTCACAGGAGGACACTGTGGGTCCATAAGTCTCATCTGGTGTCCATAGCCTGCTTGCACCAGTCAAACACAACTGCTGCTCCTTGTCCTACAGGGGCATGTTTGACAACCGTGATGTGGCCGTGAAGAGGATCCTCCCCGAGTGTTTTAGCTTTGCAGACCGTGAGGTCCAGTTGCTGCGAGAATCAGATGAGCACCCGAATGTCATCCGTTATTTCTGCACGGAGAGGGACCGACAGTTCCAATATATTGCCATTGAGTTGTGTGCAGCCACCCTGCAGGAGGTGGGTATGACTGGCCTTTAGGTGCAAAGGGCCACTGACAGCTTTGCCATGGCCCCTGTGGACAGCCTCCCTTCCCCTGTCAACTGGGATGTTGTTTTAGGGATTGCCAATTTGTTATTGTGTTTTATGAACCTGATTGAAATTGCAGTATAGGAGACTATCATGCTAAGTGAAATAAGTTAGTCCCAAAAAACCAAAGACTAGATGTTCTCTCTAATACGCAGATGCTAACTCACATTAAGGGGGAAGGTTGGGGGAAGAATAGAGGTTCTTTGGATTAGACACAGGGAAATTAAAGGAAGGAAGAGGGAGGGAATAGGAAATACAGTAGAATGAATCAGACATAACTTTCAAGTGTTCTTATATGAATACACAACCATATACTCCCCATTGTGTACAACAAAACTGGGAAGTTCCACTCCACACATGTACGGTATGTTAAAATGCATTCTACGGTCATGTATAACTAAAGAGAACAAATAAAAAAATTACAGTACAATGAAATGTACTCCTTTTAAATGTATAGTTTAATGCATTTTGACAAATGTATATATATCCGTTTAACCACAAACACCAAATGTAGAATATTTTTGTCACTCCAGTTGTATGTGTTTATTTGTTTGTTCATTTATTGGTACTGGGGATTGAACTCAGGGATGCTTTACCTCTAAGCTACATCCCTCACACTCTTTTTTTTTAATATTTATTTTTTTAATTGTACACAATACCTTTATTTTATTTATTCATTTTTATGTGGTGCTGAGGATCGAACCCAGGACCTCGCACGTGCTAGGCGACTGCTCTACTGCTGAGCCACAGTCCCAGCCCCGTCCCTCACACTCTTTATTTTTTGTTTTGAGATAGGATCTTGCTAAGTTGCTTAGAGCCTCACTGAATTGGGGAGGCTTCCCTCAAACTTGGATCCTCTTGCCAGTTTTAACTTGAGAGGCTAAGGCAAGAGGATCCATGTTTAAGGTGCACCACACCCAGCTCACCCCAGTTTTAATGGGGTGGTCTTCTGAACATGCCTGGACAGTCTTGGTTTGCAGTTGGCATGTGTCTCCCCTTTTGCCTTCAAGGAACCTGTTCAGTTATTATTCCTATCTCTGGACATGGCTGGTGTGTGCTTGGAGGTTGCTTGTTGATGAGTGAAGACTGTATAGTTATCCAGCAGACTTATTTCACTCTGTTCCCAGGCTTACCTTAAAACATTTCAGTATCATTTGGATTCCTCTGCAGGCTTACCTATATGAGGCAGTGAACTTGAATGTCTTGCCTTCTTCTTCTTTTTTTTTTTTTTAATAACTTTTTTCTTTAAGACATAAATCTTTATTTTTATTTATTTATTTTTATGCGGCGCTGAGGATCTAACCCAGGGCCTCATGCATGCGAGGCAAGCACTCCACCCCTGAGCCACAACCCCAGCCCCCGCCTTCTTATCTTTCTTATTGTAAATTAGTACATTGGAGCTTTATTTATTTGTTTAAGTCAGTCTGTAACTAGGAGATCTGTTGGGAAATATGGATTTCAATAGAGAATGTTGGTAATAATGGAATCAGGAATGAGCTCAGGATCTAAGAAGTCCTGAGGGCTGCACTATGACCTTGCCATTGTGTCTTTTACAGTATGTAGAGCAGAAGGACTTTGCCCACCTTGGCCTAGAGCCCATCACCTTGCTGCAGCAGACCACCTCAGGCCTGGCACACCTCCACTCCCTCAACATTGGTAAGAGGCTCCCCAGGGGCCAGGTGGGGGTGTCTGCCTGGTTAGCTGTTTACTACATCACAGTTGTACAAGGGTGAAGAGGGAGCCTAGGTGGTTCCTTGACAAGTTGGATTAGAATATAAGAGGGAACCTTACGTAGTTTAAAACCTTTGGAGAGGATAGTGGGTATATTGGGGTTTGACAGGAACCCATTTCCCCCTTATGGGAGGCTGGGGTTGCTCATGGTAAGCACTGGATGAATCTGGAATTCTCTCTTAGTTCACAGAGATCTGAAGCCCCACAACATTCTCCTCTCCATGCCCAATGCACACGGCAGGATCAAGGCCATGATCTCTGACTTTGGCCTCTGTAAGAAGCTGGCGGTGGGCAGGCACAGCTTCAGTCGCCGTTCCGGGGTGCCTGGCACCGAAGGCTGGATTGCCCCAGAGATGCTGAGTGAAGACTGCAAGGAGAACCCTGTGAGTGATGGACATGGCCTCTGAAGACCACAGACCCAGTCATTGTGCCTCCATAGTCAGAACCGTCAAATTCAAGTTTTGGGGGCTGAGGCACATGTTCCTGGACAAGGTCATTGCTTTAACAGAAAGCTCCTATGCAAACATTTCCATATTATCTCATACTCAGATACATGAGGAGGCAAATATGGGCAGTTGTCTATTTTTTTATCCTATTTTTTTTTAATATTTATTTTTTAGTTGTAGTTGAACACAGTATCTTTATTCTATTTATTTATTTATATGTGGTGCTGAGGATCAAACCCATAGCCTTGCACGCACTAGGCAAGTGCTCTACCGCTGAGCCCCAGCCCCAGCCCACTGGCCTATTCTTCTAATCACTTTTAAATCACATTTTTTATTTGGGGGAACTGGGGAATCAGGGCGTATGTGGGATAAGCAAACCTCCAGTTTTCATTATTTTTTATATTTGTTTTTGTTTTCCCCACTTTTTAATTTGAAGAGTTTTAGACATGCAGAAAATTTGAATGTTATTGTGACCTATGTTTTTCTACCTGTCGATGATTTGCTATATTTGCTTTGTCTTTCTCTTGCTGAATTATTGGCATATAAGTAGCAGCATTCCAAGCCTGTATACCTCTATATACAGCAACAGTGTCTCTTAGGAACAAGTACCTTCTACTTGGTCACCACCATGTCATTATCACACCTGAACATTCAATAGTTCACATTTCCAGTTAGTCCCCAAAGTCTTCTCTAGGGCTGGATTCTGTTTACCAGGACCCCATCGATTCTTCTGCATCGCATTTGATTTTATCTTCCTAAATTCCAGCGGTCTCCCACCTATTTTATTTCTTGTTGATGACATTTAGAGAGGATAGGAATACCTTGTTCGGGGTTTGTTTGCCTATTTCTTTATGACAGTGTTTAATATTTCTCTCTATTCTTTATATTTCCTGTGAACTAGATGTTAGGTCTGGAGGCCTGATTAGATTCCAGTGAAATGTTTTGGGCAAAAACAAATCACAAATCACTACATCAGGAAGTATATGATAGCAAATTGTACCCTTGTTATTGTACCCCTATTAGTAATGCCCACTTGAGTCACCTGTGTCTGCTGATCTCTCTTCTGTAAAGGTTCATTTCTCCTTTTGTTGTTAGCAAGTCATGTGCAGGGTGACCCTCTGGCACAGTGGGTGTTGAAGTCCTTCACCCGGTGGCTTTCATCTATTGACCATGCTTCCTGAAGCACTCATTGCAAAGAAATTCTTCATTTATTATCTGGTATTTAGCTCCAATTTTAACTCCTTTTCTATTTCTTTCTTAATTACTGTGGACTCAAGATTCAAGTAATAGTCAATGGTAGTCATTCTTTTTTTTTTTTTTTTTTTGTCCTTACTCCTTTTGATACTTAAAATGTCCCAAATTTGGCCAACAAGATCCCGTTAAGCTGGCTTTGGCATCCATTTGCTAAGAGTGGGCTCATATTTGGACATCTTTCTTTGTAGCACAAGTCATCAAAGGCTCGTCTTGTCCCTTCCCTGATCCAGAACTGGGTGGGATGAGCCATCTCAAACAGAACAAACAGGGTAGAATCCCTCTTATCCAGTTCCCTGGGGACAGCAGCCTGTCAATTATCACAAGTCAGAAACAATGATGAATTATTAAGAAAATACACACATATCTTAAATACATTTTTTTTCCCCAGTACTGGTGATTGAACCCAGGGGCACTGTACCACTGAGCTATGTCCCTGGCCCTTTTTTCTTTCATTTTGAGACATTTTCTTTTTAAGTAGTGGAATCTGGTCTCTAAGTTGTAATCCTCTGGCCTCAGCCACCCAAGTTGCTGGTTATAGGTGTGTACCACCACACCCAGCTTTTAAACACATTTTCACTTAAAGCAAGTTATGTAGTTCTTTAAATAATAGGAAATTTCTGCCATAGGTCAAGGTTTTGTTTTATTTTTTTCAAATTTGGGTCTGACTGATTGAAGTTGTTCATTTCTCTCGAATACTCATATGCCACTTATGATGAGGCTCAGACATTTTAAACATGTCCTAAGGGGCTTGAGAGCCGAATCCTTTGTGTCCCAGTCCAGTACTGTTGGTTCAGAGCAGTTTGGTAGCCACTCCCTTTTATTGAGTCTTCCCAAAGATTCAGCGGACCTCTCACTTTGTGGAACTCATATTTTATCAGCTTAGGGAATATTTAAATGACAAGTACAAATGGCAGTAGTACATTTGGGGATGAACTGAACTGGGACCCAGGAAGTCTGGAAAGGCACATGGCTGGAGTCCCTACTGCTGGACTCCACCTCTTATATTTTCCACAGAACAATTTGGGAGAAAAGCCAGGCACTCTTCATGACCTTCCATGCTGGAGAAAACAGGCCCTTAACAATGTAGCAGTTCGTTCAGCCTCTCCACAGGCCAAAACAGAATGAAACCTCCCTGCCCTCAGTGTGGCCTTTGCTGGGGATGAGAGGCATCATGAGCTGCAGAAGGCATGGGGGGTGGCACGGCACCGTGGGAAGGTGCAGGGGCAGGAAAAAGATCCAACAATGGTGGCTGTGTTCCAGGTGTAAAATTAGAAGACCTGTCCTGGCGGGTCACTGTCTAGGAGGGACCCTGAGCTTGTCCTCAAACCTTTCTGTCTATGTCCTCATCTGGGAATGCTCACCCTACAAGGCTGTGGTGAGGCTGAACGAATGTGCTACGTTGTTAAGGGCCTGTTTTCTCCAGCATGGAAGGCAGTGAAGAGTCCCTGGATTTTCTCGCAAGCTGTTCTGTGGAAAACATAAGAGGTGGAGCCCAGCAGTGTGGACTCCAGCCATGTTCAGGGACCCCCTTATGGTCGACCTTAAGGAGCATGAGCTACAAATCACACACTGAGTCTCTTTAAAGAGAGGCTCACCTGGACACTGAGCGGTTTCATAGGATAAGTGAGAGGTGATATTAGAAAATGTCAAAAACGACCTCACTGGAAACCTGTCAGGTGGTTTCTTTCTGGTGCCAATTTTGAACCCCAAACAGATTCCTTTACTAACAAAGGCTAGATACCTATTATGTGCTGGCACCTTCTAGGCACCAGGGCATAGCAGGAAGTGAACACGGAGGTCCCCACCGATGAGGACTCTGCTGTTGGGTAAAGAACATCTAATTGCTAGGGGAGCCACCTTCGGGCAAACACTATTGTTTTTTAAGTCGCCGTTTTCCATATTAATGCATTTAGTGGTCTTCACAACACCCCTTGAGAACAAACCATCACTGTCCTCATCTTACACATGAGGAAGCTGAGGCACAGTGATCAAGGCTGAGAGGCAGAGCCTGCATTCCAGGCAGTTGGCTCCCAAGTCCACTTCTTCCACTGTGACCATGACACCAAGACTGCTCTGGGCAATTAAGATCTATCGGCTGATTCTCCCAAGACACCTTCCAGGGGGCTAAAGTGGCAGCAGTACTCTTCCTCCCTAGCTGTGAGTGAGGCAAGAACTCTGTCTGAGACCTCTCATGCCCTGTGTTTCTTTTCAGACCTATACAGTGGACATCTTCTCTGCAGGCTGCGTCTTTTATTACGTCATCTCTGAGGGCAGCCACCCCTTTGGCAAATCCCTGCAGCGGCAGGCCAACATCCTCCTGGGTGCCTACAGCCTTGAGTGCTTCCACCCAGAGAAGCATGGTGAGTGGGTGGGGACTGGTCTGGCGTTGCCTCTACACTCCTGCTGCTCCCCCTGGGCTTCAAGGTGTACCAGGGCTGGGGGAGGGATGGCTAGAGTTATCCTTGGATCACCAAGGAGTTCTGAGGTTCCTGCAGAACCTGTGCCCTGGGCAAGGCCCCTCTGGAGACCTGTTTTTTTCCAGCTTGTGATATAAGGCTTGAATAATCTAAGGTTTCTTCCTGTACTGGCATTTGAGAGGACAAATTGTCTGTGGTTCATAAATGACTGTGCTGGGATGGGTAGGCTCTGTCCTCACTCTCCTGGCTCAGGCACAACAAGTCTTTCTTCCTGACTTTGGAGTATACTGGGTTCTAATGGCCCATGATAGCCTAATGCTGTCTCTTGAAAAAAACTAAAACTAAATTATTGTTTTGCTTAGGGGTTAATTTTTCTTATTCATTATAAGAAAAGATTATCATAAAGGCCAATATTTCCATTATATAGTATTTGATGACTGCTCTTAACTTTTTGGTATATAGTACCAATCACTTATCTAGAAATATGTGCACACTTTTATAAAATGGGCTTAAGTTACTACTTCCCAACAGGCTCATTTTTCAACTTCACCTTGAATGTCTCTCCATGTCAATCCACATCTAGCCACACCATCATTTTAATAGCTCATCATCCAGTACCTGGAGACACAGAGTGTCTCCCAAGTCCCCAGTATTAGGTATTTTCAATCACTCCTCTCACAAAACACACAGAGGACTCCCCTTTATTAGCTGAAGTTTGGTGTGAGTTTTTAATTATCTTATTGGAGTTAATTCCTTTAAGTGGAATCCTGCATTCAAAGGTATGCAGATTTTAAAGGTTTTTGGTATTTCGTTGTGACTTTGGGTGTAATAATGGGTCGCCTATTTTCCTCCTTTGCAGAAGACGTCATTGCACGTGAGCTGATAGAGAAAATGATCGCCATGGATCCCCAGCAGCGGCCCTCAGCGAAGCATGTTCTGAAACACCCTTTCTTCTGGAGCCTGGAAAAGCAGCTGCAGTTCTTTCAGGTACATGTGTCTGTTTCTCCACCCCAAGCTTTCATTCATGTCTTCCTGATTTTGAAAATGGAGAAAAGGACAAAGACTAAAACAAAAGACCCAGAATCGTATAACCAAAATAGAACCATGGCAGCAGGTTAATGTATTTATTTCATACTGGTAAAAGTTTAATTGGGGTTACACCATACATATAGTTAGGAATTATTATTATTATTATTATTATTATTATTATTCTACTGTACTTAGTGTTTTAAGTATTTTTCATGTTGGAGTTCTAAAATTTTAATGACTATTTTATCATATGGATGTGCCGTAATTTTTAAACTCTATATTATGGAATTTGCTAATACACAAAAAAAAGTAGATCAAGTACTACAAAGAACTTTCCTTTACCAATTCCCCAGCTTCAACAAGTACTAACTTTCACCCTCTTCCCACTCCTGATTATTTTGGAGCAAATCTCAGGCATTATATAAATTCATTCAAGTGTCATAAATTTGAACATTTCCCTATATTGGATTTTTATTCTGTCATCTTTTACCCAATCTCTGCTTAGCTCTCATTTTGCTTAGGACAGATTCTGTGACATTAAATTATAGAATCAATGACTGTGAATGCTTTTGGTGGTTGGATAGTCTTTGTGACTGTGTGACATCTCCAGATGGCTTTGTGGAGGTTGTGCTTCCATTCTCATGTGGTGTGCCCTGAGCATAACTCACCCAGATGCCTCCCACCGACACAGCATGGCTCTGAAGAGCAGCCTCATTGGATAGAGCGGCTCCTCCTGGGTCTTGGCAGAGCTGAGCTTTGCAAGCACCATAATTCAGAAGTGACCATCACACTATCTTAGAGTCCCACTGGGGCCTTGGCTATAGTGAAGCCCCCAGAACATAAGCTTCTTGTGGTCAGGAGTGATTGCTTCATTCTCTGCTCTGTCCCCAACTCCTAGGGAGGACACTGCCTGGCCCACAGCAGGTGCTAGTAACCATTTGTTTGGATTGGGAGGGGCAGGCCCAGTGCCATCTTCCAGGGCAGCAGTGTGTAGCATTAGGGTTGATCACTGTTCCAAATTCTCAAGTCTAGGCCACTTCGATGGCAAAATATAGAATAAGGCTAAAACTTGGGGGCTGGGGTTGTAGCTCAGGGATAGAGCATTTGCTTAGCATATGGGACAATGGGTTTGATCTTCAGTACCACATAAAAATGAATTAATTAAATAAAGGTATTGTGTCCATTTACTAGTAAAAAAACATTTTTTTTTTTTTATTTTGCACAAAGGGACCTCCGCGTCACCATGGCTTAGGATTAGCATCTCTAAGTCATGTCTTGCAAACACAGTTGGCTTCTATCCATGTCAGCTCAGAAACACATCCCAACTGTGCCCCGTATGGCAATCTAACATTTCCAAGGCTTTTCTCTAGGATTACAGATCAGGTGTTCAGCCATTCTGGCTTCATCTTTGTCAAGAAAAAACTACAGCTTATCTAAGGCTGCTCGGTGTTAACATATCTGGCTCATAGCTCCTCGTTCCCTCCAGTAGTGACCTGCTTACAGGTGGGGATGCGAGAGGCTGGTACTCAGGGTGCCTCCTGACCCTCTTTCTCCTTACCAGAACCAAACACAGCACAGGGCTTGAATCTAAAGAGGCCTCCTGATCCCATGTTCTCACCACCAAGTTTTTCCCTCAAAAAGAAGGCTTGGTTTCTTGTCTTTTCCAATGTTCAAATAAGGAGTGACAACACTCCTAGTTAGGATTTGAGCATGTTTCAATGGATAGATAAAGCATGGTTTGCAAATGGATTACAGAGGTTTTTTTTTTTGTTTTTTTTTTTCGTTTTTTGTTTTGGCAAATATAGATTACACATGGCTCTGTGTAAACATGGTTGTGTGTGTTTGAGAGAGAGAGAGATTCCAGAGGTGTGTTCATGGTCAGTTGTGGAGATGATCTCTGTGGGCCTGTCCTAGTGAGAAACACACATAGTTGCTCAGCAGGGAAGAGTCGGCGAACCAGTGAGGCAGGGTGCAGGGTACTTTCTGGGAGCAGCCTGGGCCCAAAGAGGAATGACAGGCTCTTTAAGACCTACATAGCAGTGGCCATTCTGTGGGCCAGCGTGTGCATCCTGTAGCGCTCACCATCTCTAACACTGACCAGCATCTGTTGCCTTGTTTCCTTGGCAGGACGTGAGTGACCGAATAGAAAAGGAGTCCCTGGATGGCCCGATAGTGCGACAGTTAGAAAGAGGCGGGAGAGCCGTGGTGAAGATGGACTGGCGGGAGAACATCACTGTCCCCCTCCAGACAGGTGATCATTTCTAAGAAGTTAGCAGGGACATGGCAGCTGCAGGTTGTCCAAGCTCCAGATCCCACCCTCGGGTTTGAGACTCTGTGGGGTTTGGGTGTGGTCATACTGATGTGTTTGATGTTTGATCTTAGAGTGACAGGTTAATGATAGTGACTGGGGGTCATTTCTGATCTGGTTGCAACCTTGAGGTGACTTCATGCTAATGCAACCCTCAGATATGAGGTGGGGCATCTCCTCCTATGACTATAAATAAAGTGATGTCACATTTCAGTCCAGTTGCTTAATCCCCAGGACTCTAAGAATTGTTTTCTTTTAAAAATTTGTTAATTTCTTAGCCATTTCATTCCTTAATGTTTTTCTAGATCTGCGTAAATTCAGAACCTACAAAGGTGGCTCCGTCAGAGATCTCCTTCGAGCCATGAGAAATAAGGTGAAGGGCTTGTGGGTGCTGGGAGGGGAGGTGGCCACACAAGGCACCTACCTCTTTTGATCTGTCCCTACAAGTCCTTTCCTCATGCTGGTTTCCGGCTCTCAGAGGCTGGACTTGACAAGTTAGAGGCTATTTCTTCCCTCATACGGGTCTTTTTTCTCCAGGGACGTTGAGGTACAGGGTTAAGCTCTGGGGAGCAGCCTCTCTGAGCTGTGTCCTTCATGGTCTCTCTGCTGACTCCCATACCCTCTGACTGACAGCCACCATACAAACACTATAACAGAGACACTCTGGGCACCTTCTCACACAGGGTCTGGTCTCCAGGGATTCAGGGAGGGGGTCTTTCTTGTCTTTAGGGGGCCTAGGGGTGGTTTTGGCCTGTGCTGTCACCAGGTAGCCTTCAAACAGGGCCCAACCCCAGGCACAGAAGTCTCCATGCCTTGTGGGATAGACACTTCAATTCTAGGTGACTTTATTCCACTTGCAGCTGCCAGGACCTTCTCTTGGTCCTGACCCTCATGGGAAGCCTGTGTACCTACTGCCCCTGCCGCTCCAGTGTGAGGCTCTACCTGTTGTCCCCAGGCTGGACCTCATTTGCTTTTTTTTTTTACTAATACTTTTTAGTTATAGATGGACACAATACCTCTATTTTATTTGTTTATTTTATTTTTATGTGGTGCTAAGGCTTGAACCCAGTGCCTCACACGTGCTAGGCAAATACTCTGCCACAGAGCCGCGACCCCAGCCCCCTCGCTTGCTTCGAGGCCTCTTTCTAAAGGAGGGGAGGGAGGCAGGACGATTGGGATGGACTGTGGGATGTGCCTTTCCTGTATAGAGAAGCAGCCAGCACTGTGTCTTCTAGCTGCTAACCCTCTGTGTCTGCCTCCCTCTGCAGAAACACCACTACCGGGAGCTCCCAGTGGAGGTGCGGGAGACTCTGGGCTCCCTTCCCGACGACTTTGTGCGCTACTTCACCTCCCGCTTCCCCCACCTCCTCTCACACACCTACCGGGCCATGGAGCTGTGCAGCCACGAGAGACTCTTCCAGCCCTACTACTTCCACGAGCCCCTGGAGCCCCAGCCCCCAGTGACTCCAGATGCCCTCTGACCAGGGCAGTCCCTCCATTCTGGTGACCCAGCTGTGACTGCAGACCTGGTCTCTGCAGTCCAGAGCTTGATGCCTCCCAGCTTAGCAGGGAGACCAGGCTTCCCAAACCAAGTGCCTTGAGCTGCCCACTCTGCAGCCAGCAGACGATAATGCTGACCCCAAGAAGTGGGAGAGGTGGTCCTCATGACCTATAGGAAACTAGGAGGATGCTGGCCCTGAAAGCTTTGTAGCCCAAGGATGTCTGCAAAGGAGGCTGTGAAAGGAGCACCGCTGACCCTCTGCTGGTTGGACTCACTTCAGCTTGTCTCTTTTTATAATTCCTACTTGATGTCAGCTGAGGGCCTTTCAGGAGGGGAGCAGAGGAATTCTGTGTGGCCTGCAGGCTGAGACCAGCTAGGCTGGGATGCAGGAAGTGCAGCCTCTGCTAGAGTGGGCTAGAGAGGTGAGGAGTGCTGAGGAGGAGGACGTTTGGAGATGTTCTCCTGGGGAAAAGGAACCTCATCACAGATGCAGCCAGAGGCTCCTTGGCTACTGGTAGCAGTGTTTCCCCAGGCAGCAAAGCCATGAGCATGGGGCGTAAAGTTAGGGCCATGCACGTGGGCAGCTGAGGTGTATCTAGTCTCTGGAAATGAAGAGGACACTCTGTTCTGGAGGCTGCAGTTGGCAGCGTACCAGGGCCTGAATGGAGGCCCTGAGGTGGATTGTGTCCTGGGCCATTTGGGGCCAGAGGGGAAGAGTTCCCTAGCCATCAAGGAGGGCAGCTAACACCAGACAGGGACAGGCCCTCAGGAGCAGAGGGGAGCCACTGAATGGGAGCCTCCTGGCTATGCATAGAAGACCCTGAGCCAGGTAGCCTTAGGGTCAGCAGATCAGGATGCACGTGGTGAGTGAGAGCCTGTAGCTGGGAGCCAAGCCCAGGGTCATGTGGGCTTTGTGGGCCAGCTTTCGTATTTCTCTTGGCAAATCTTAATCTATTTTGATCATACTGTAGAATGTTATATTAGCATAAGTAAGCGAAACTTAACTTGAGACTTGCTCATGAGGAAGAAATGCAAGATATCTTCTATTTTGTGTGGTACCAAAAATCATCATCCTCTTGAGAGTGTTCCCATGTAGACCATTTTCTCCAATGCTGAAGAGCAAAACATTCTAGTAACACTGTAAATGTACTAATGTCAAAGTAATGTTCCCTAAATTATGTCAGTACCTTTTTTCCCCTAAAATCAATCAATATTCATTTCTAACTTTAGTTTCAGTTAAAACTTCTGTCTTTTCCCTCCCGAGAGCTTAGAGGTTACGGTGCAGTCAGGGTCCGCGGCGGGGAGAATGTTCTGTGGGAACTTCCTGCAGCTCCTGGTCTGCTGAGTGTCCAGCCACTCCACGTCAGAGCAGCACTGTCAGCTTTACGCAGCCACAGGGTGCTGCTTCCCATGAGAGGTTTTCTGCTTCTGTTCACATTAGGTCGCTTACCCAAAGTTTATTCTGCCTTTCTATTCAGTTTCCTTGCTTTCTTAATGACTAAAGTGGCCTTTTTCTTAATGTAACCCTACATCTTTAACCTCATGGAGAACCCGCATATGACCTTAGAGCCTGGGCACTCTGGTTGGCTCCCTGGTGTCTCCTGTCACATAGTCAGGAACACAGCCGGCTCTGTCCCCTGTACCTGATCTGCCTTCACAGTGCTCTCTGTAGACTTGTACAGGTCACTTTGCTAGTGAGTCCAAGAGGTGACAGCCCGAAAAAGCATCAGGAGTGGAGCAGGTGCCACACATGATCTAACAGGACTCCCTGCTGCTGGGGCTGCCGCTCGCCTCCTTCTCCTGGCTGGTTTTCCCTTCGGGAAGTACCCAGACAGCTTCTTGTGGCCTGCTGTGGCATCATCTCCCTGTTTTAGCCCAACTTACTGAGAGACAGCTTTTTCAGATGCCTTTTCCACTCAACAGATAGATGATCTGCTAACCACCCAAATTCCTCAAACCCTTTACCCAGCACATTTTATTTTAGCACTTACTGTGTTGCACTGGGCAGGACACAGGTGCCAGAGAAAGAGATGAGCCAGATAGGCACAGCCCGCCTTCCCAGAGCTGCTTGTGAGAGTCACCCACAAAGACATCAGTGCTACGAAGAAACCCCAGCAGTGGGGAAGGATGTGCGTTTGGGGTTTGCACCTCTGCCTTAAAATTGCCCCCATCTCAGAGTCCATGGGCTCTGGCCAGGTCACCATCCCTCTGTTCTCTCTTCTCATCTCTAGGGACTCAGGCACTTGTTTTGAAAACACCTGGGCATCATCTGGTGAATCCAATTTGAGTCTAGAATTCCAGTTTCCCATTTTGCTCAGCAAGGAGGAGGTTGTCTGAGGCAGAACGGCTCCGCAGCACTGTACATCTTTAGTCCAAGTCATGAGGCCTCTGTGATTCCCAGAAGGCTGCTCAGCTTTTTAGAAGTCTGCTGTCTTCACCTTTAAGACAGAATTGAGTTGCATCTGTTAGGAATCAGAGGTCCCTGTATTTCGTTTAAATCTGTCTTGGACTGTGTGTGAAGCCTCTCTTGCCCATGAGCCACGTTTCTCTTGCTGCTTCTTAAGTCTTTTGTCTCCGTTTTTGAAGAGCACCACGTATCCATCATTAGGCACCAAAGCATTGGCACTCAGAGGAACGCCGTTATCACTCAGCAGGGCATCTGGTGGCTGAAGGTGAAATCCACGTGAAAGTGCCCTGCTCTCACTGCAGCGGCTGTCACAGGCTCTTCATGGAGACAGCACTGGACAGTTACAGACCCATATTGGGTTGGAGGTCTGCAGGGCAGGGGGTCCAGGGAAGTGCTTTCTTTCCACCAACCCTGGAGGATTGGTTCTTGTCAGGGTTGACCTGAGCCTGTGGAGGGGCGTTGTGTGAATGTGATTCATTATGGATGGCAGGTCTTTCTTGCCCCAGTAAAAGAGTAACTGGCTGTTGAGGTGAACTCCACGCAGAAGCAGCCCCTCGGGTTGCTGGGCCCTCCCCTCCTGGCTGCTTCTTTTCAGCAGCTGGGCTTTGGCCAGGTGTGGTTTTGCCCACTGTTCATCCTCCACCCGTTCATTAGATCCTTGTCTGTCTGCTCCTTGTTCATTTCCTTCAGTCAATCATTGGTTAGAAGGTGCTAGAAGAGCCAGCACAGTAGCCCTTCTCTTTGATTTCTGAAACCACTCTTCTCTTGCTCATCCCTCCACATCCGGGAGCAGTGGTGTCAGTTGGGTGTTCCTGGCAGAAGGTCCTGGGCCTCTGTGCAGGAAGCCCACATCACCCCAGTTCCCCCAGTCGGGCCATTATCTTGTCAGCCAAAGTATCTGTCTCTTCTTATTCTTTGTTTTCTTTATAAAATAGTGATTTCCTGTGAGTAACTCTGGTTCCAGTTTTATGTGTAGACATCTAAGTCCTTTCTGTATTCATTGGAAAGCCACAAAAGACACCTCTGTGGCTGGGGAGACGGCTCAGTGGTAGCACGCTTGCCTTGCATGCAAAATGGCCCTGAGTGTCATCCCCAGCCCACAAAAATAAACAAAGGACGCATCTGCCATGAGCCTCCCCCTGGAGCAGCCTTAACCAACACTGCCAGCCAAAGTTCCCACCTGGGCCTCTCCTGCTCTCCATGTTGGTGGGTACAGTATTCCTTCCCAGTGTCCCTAAAGCTGTGACGGGGGAGTCCCCACTCACCTAAGCATTACTGGTCAACTATGCGGCATTCTCACATGCAGACGTTGTGTAGTGTTCTTTTTGCAATGACCTATTTATTGAACCTATTTATATTTATTTAATTTTTACTCTGAAGTATATCCAGTCACGGTTGCACTTGCTTAGAGCACATCATCTGTTTGGACAGTGCCCCTGACCAATTCAAAACTGGAAAAGGAAGAGTCCTACTTATCCTTCCATGGACGGATGCCTTACAGTAGTCTTGTCTTTTAAGGGTGAATAATTTGGTCGGGGTAAGTTGTTAATTTTTAGATGATTTTTTTTTAAATCTGTGCCACCATGTCTTCTCTGTGGATGGTTTAATGTTTGGTTGGTATGTGTTAATTGTGTGGTACAATCCTTTTTGTGGAATCTTAAAAATTTTTTTAGCTTTATATTTTATAAAATGCCAGATTGTACAACTTTTAAGTGTATTTTTAAAGCTTGATGATCTGAGGGTCATTATCTGAGTTAACGGCCTATTTTCGTACCTCTTGTACAGTTTTATAATCTGCTGATTGATGATGGCATCTTACGTCAAGCCAACCACAAATAAAGGTAGTTTTAGATTTGGGAGTTGGTGTATTTTCTTAGGGACTTGAGCCCAGCTCACAGGCAGGGGCTCCTCCTGCTGTCTTCTGAGGGGCAGGCTCCATGAGGCCTGAGCAGCTGGCCCAACAGCAGGACCCAGGGCCTGGAGCACCCTTTGGGGGCAGTTTGTGGGAAAAGCTTACCTGAAATGTTGCTGAAGTCCCCAAAAGTAGTATTTGGGCTGCATTTTTAGGAATGTGGCCAGTGAGAAGTCGGCTCCAAAGCGGAGTCCATAGTTTGTACTGCCAGCAGGATTCTGGATCAGGAAACCTAGGCGGGAGAAGACCTATCCAGGTTACTTGGCCAGCCAAGCCCTTGGGGAGTCTTGGTGGGCTCACGGCACCAACACCCGAGATGTCCCCGCACTCACACCCAGAATCCTCCAGCGTGCTCTCCTCCCACAGCCCCATCCTGTCTGGAGAAGTCAGGTGAGGCTCCCTGTGTTCCCCTACCAGGACAGGGGCCACTCACAAAGGGACAGTGAGGCAGGGCCTGCATGGACGCTGGCCCCCTCCTCATATCATGCTGGAGGGACCCTGGGTGTCACATCTCATGACTAAAACACTCAGGGTCACTCCAGGTGAACTGGGCTCCCCGAAATAACCACACAGAGACCTCTGACCTTAGGGGTCCATGGAAAGAGAGGAGCACGTGCTGAACCCTTTTATTGGGAAAAAGCCATTCAAATGAGGTATGGGGTCAGGTTTCAGGGGGTTGAGTCTGGCTTCTTGGTGTCTGCTGTCAGCAGATTGACTGACATCTGGGGAGGCCATGCCCATCTCATGAGCTGTGTGGGAATCATGGCAGAGCAAGGCCCACCCAGACAGAGGGGCAACGTCGGTTCAGTCCACTTTGTGCACTCAGTGCTCATCGTTGACAGACACAGCCCATGGCTGGCTGGCCACATCTCCACATTGTCACCACTCAAGGCTAAGGGGTGCTCGGTTCTATGTGGCAGCTCCCGACATCTGGGAACAGCACTGAGACCGCAGACACACCTTCTCTCTGAAGCACTGGGTCTTAGACAGCCACATCCCAGGAGAAAGAGAGCTGCCCTTGGTTTCCCCTCGGGGCTGCTAAGCAGAGCTGAGACCCAGCCTGGAAATGGCCCGGCCCAGGAGGCAGGCAACTGGTAGCTCCCTTTGGCTGCCTCTGAGAACAGAGAGATGCAGGGGAGGCTAGAGTCTAAAAGACTCTTCTTTTCTGCCCCATGCTGTCACAGACAGGGTTGACTGGCCAAAGACAGCCTTGAGGTGAGGTCAAATGCTTTGTACAAGTCAGTTCCAGGCTTATAAGAAGTTGCTCATTTTCTGTACGTTGGCTAGATTTCATTTAATACATATAGCCAGACATACAAGGATCATACATGTCTATCTCCTGTCAGCCCATGTAGCCACTTGTACTGTCTTTTTATATGTGGCCCATCTGGGTCATTCTTGCCCATATGCACTATAGCTTCAAGAGATTGTCGCCAACCTGCCTGCCTTTCACTGTGGACCAGGCCCTGCTGGGGCATCCTGTGCCAACAAGGCCTCACTTGTTGGCCTTATTCTCTGTCCCTGAGCCCAGTATTTCCCTCATGATTGAAAACACTTAACAGCTTTCACTTAGTGAGTGACTGGCCAGATCAGATCCTTTGCCAAGGCCCAAACCCAGATCATGAGCCCATCTCTGGGACAGCTGCTGAGGGCAGAGTAACAGGGCTGGTGAGGACTTGGCAGCCACTGGGAGGCCACGCTGAAGGACCGTGGGGGTAGAGCAGGCAGGACAGCAGGACAGAGGGCTGGGCCTCTGAGAGAGTCTAGCAAACAATGACTCTGCCTTGTCCCTTCCCTTCCCTCTTGTCCCTTTGCCCTCTCTAATCCACTCAGGAAGCTGAGGCAGGAGGATCACAAATCCAGAACCAGCCTCAGCAACCTGGTGAGGCCCTAAGCAGCTTAGCAAGACCCTGTCTCAAAATATAAAACGGACTGGGGATGTGGCTCAGTGGTTGAGCACCCCTAGGTTCAATCTCCAGTACCAAAAAAAAAAAAAAAAAAAAAAAAGAGAGAGAGAAAGAAAGAAGAAGAAAACCTGGTAAGCAAACAAAAGCACAAAATTAGAATACAGGAAAAGTTCAAACAACAGAAGTAAATGGCATACATTCATCCATTAAAATGCATAAATTGGCCAGACGTGGTGACGCACACCTGTAATCCAGCTATTCCAGAGGGCAAAACAGGAGGATCATAATGTTCAGGGTCAAGCTGGTCAAGCAGCTTAGTGAGATCCTGTCTCAAAAATTTAAAAAAAAAAAAATTTAAAAAATAGAAAGGGCTGGGGATATAGCTCAGTGGTAGAGCACTGGTCTAGCATGAGGCCCTGCGTCCTATCTACCCCTAGTTTGTGGGAGAAAGTGCAGAAATTCCCAGGCTGGGTTTGCTTAATTTTATTTGTTTCTAATTTTATTTTTTTTTAAATTTCCATATGAGCATCATTTACATATGAGTCAAAATCCAAAACTATAAAAAGATAAATGCTTCCTTTTCCCCTTCCTGGTCCTTGTATGTCCAATTCTACCCCCCAGTAGAGACTCTCCCTTTGGATTCTTTGGTAACTTTATAGAAATGTTTAAGGCAAAAAAAAAAATTATACTTTCCCCTGCCAATGCCAGGCTGCCCCCAAACTGCCAGGTGTCCATCACAGGCTCTAATGGTTATATTTGCAGAAAGAATATGAAATTAGAACTGTTTAAAAAGCAAAAATACCTGGAGAGAGGGAGGGAAAGACTAAGGAGCATCTTGGCTTGATTGCCTTCCATGCAACACAGGAAAGGGCAGCTGGTGGCCACTGGGACACCCACACTTTCCAGAAAGCTGGCATCTCCTCCTCTAGAGACCCTCCATCAGCTCTTTGGCTATTGGATGTTTACGGATAAAGTTATACATCTACATAGATGATCTGCCTTAAAACTCAGGATCCCAGCTCTTTGCAAACCTATTTGTAATTGTGAAGGAATGTGATCTGTCACAGCCACACTCCCCGGGGAAATGTAGGTGTCATGCCTTTTGGACAGGGTGGCGGGGCACTTGCTCACTGTGGCCACAAGATGGCGCCTGTGGGCTGCCCCATTCCTTCAGGGCGCCAAGTGTTCAGCCTGGTTGGGACAGCCCATTGCCTCCCCACTCTAGAGTGAGGCTTGAATGATGTTGGGGTCCAGACTAAAGAAGAATCTAGGGGCTTGGTTTCATAAACTCAATTTCTTCATTAGCTGGTAGTTTTCTCAATTGATACATATTCACAATGTTTTCTCATTTAAGGATTAACACTACAGAATATGGACTATGGAAATGATCTTGGAGTCTGGCATTCTGTAGATCCATGCAGTAGTTCATACATGTACTGAGGTGTCCTTGAGCACAGCCAACAGGGACAGAGATAGATACATGTCCAGGCACAGCTGTAACAATAGACATAAACTTCATTGAGTATTTACTGTGTACCGAACTCTAAGACAATGTTTTACAAATTATCCTTGTAATTCCACTCTGCCTGGCTGACCCTGCAGCCTGTTATTTAGCCCCTCAGCCACTGAGCCTCAGCCCACCATGAAACACTAACCTTCCTGGCCCTGTTCAGCATTTGCTCCATACCTATTTCCACTTGTGATTGTGATTAAGGGGACATTATTGAAACCGAGAACACTTTCTCATTCTGTGAGCAGCATGCTCTCCAGATGAACTGATGGGGAATGTTAGCATCACCTGGAAACTTGTTAGAAATGCATGTCCTCAGGCCTCACCCCAGAGCCACTGAATCAGAAACTCAAGATGGCCCAATAGTCTGGGGTTTAGCAAACCCTCCAGAAAATGCTCATCTTTGAGACCCTTTGCTGCAAACTGTCTCATAAAACTAAGGCGTTTGCTTGAGTTCAATAAGCATTTACTTAGCATGATCTTGGCAACATGCAATGTACCAGAAATTCAGCAGAGAAGGAAAGGAAATTAATAGACATGGTATGCAATCTGCCCAGAAGCTACAAAATTGGAGAAGGAGGCGTATAGAGGAGGGTTGGCCAAATGATGCTTGAGGAAGAGTAGAAAGAGGCCTTAACCCTGGCTGACCACCAGAACACCAGAACCTTGTGTGCAGCTTCCAGAGTGGGCACACAGGTTACAACCTGTGGACTCATCCCCTGTAGTACAAGAAAGGGAGCCCTGCCTGATGAGAGGCAGTCCAGCTTCTGCACCCACGTGGAGTACCATAATGTTTGAATCCAAAAGGAGAAATCCCACCCCTACTCTGAAGAAGAACCTCCTTAGACTCCCTTCCTCTCTCTTGAGGCTGGATGACCATGAGTGACTTTGCAGTTCCCTTATGAAGGGCCCTCTTCTCTCTGCCCACAGCAGACCTCTGGTGACCCCATGCATGTGACCATGCCTCAGTGCCTTTCTGCTTTTCCACCCTGTGTGCTAGTTCTCAATGCTGTGCACATTTGAATTCCCTGGAGAGCTTTTAAAAATACACACACACACTCACACACTTCCACGTACATATACCCTCACAATAGGCAATGATCATAATTTGCAATAGTTGAGACATGGAGAAAAAAACTTACCAGAAATTCAAACTTAACTGGGTCCCCTGGATTTTAGGAAAGTTCGAAATAGTGTTGGTGACAGGGTCTAGACCCTAGGGACAGGGGACAGCTCTGTAAGAACCATTTCCTGAGCCCCCTTCTTCATGGTGCTCTTCTCCGGAGGCAGGCTTCAGTCCCTGCCATAGTTTGGATCTTGAATATCAAGCAAAGGCTTGGTCTCCAGTCCATGGTGCTATTGGGGGTGGTGAGACCTTGAAGAGGTGGGGCCTAGTGGGAGGTCTTTAGGTCATTGGAAAGTACCCTTAAAGGTGATAGTGACACTCCCTCCAGGACCTTCTTTCTTTCACACCCAGCCACAGCCAAGAGATAAGTGGTTTTGCTCTGCCTCGTCCTCCTGCCACAATGAGCAGCTACCACAGTCCCAAAGTGAAAGGGCCGACCAGGCATGGACTGAACCCTCCAGTGCTGTGAGCCAAAGCAAACGTTCTCTCTGTATAAGTTGAGTATCTCCGGCATTCATTACAGGACGGGAAATCGACACAGTCCTCGAGGACATACTCAGCCAGCCCAGAGCTCTCACTGACCTCCGTCCTGCCCCAACCCCTGGTATCCTGGTGTGATTAGCAATCGTAGGTCCTGGTGCCAGCAAGGAAATGTCGTTGGCACAAATGGTACCTGAGAAAGCATGGAAGGGGGTCTTAGAACTGGCTACACACAAGGGGGGGCCTTCGCCTCAGGCACCGTATCCAGTCCCCTCCACCACGACCTTGTCTACCCTTGTCTACCCTGCTGGCCTGTGCCCAAATGCAGAGGGCGGCCACCTCTGACAAGCCAGAGAAAGTCTGGTTTATGCAGGAACAGCTCATGCCGCACAGCTGCCGGCCGTGAACTGCTTACGCTTTCGACAACTATTCTGAATGACTCCCTGGAGTTTGGGCCAAGAGTATGTGGAGGTACTCTCAAGCATCAGAGCCCTCTTGTCATGAAGACCCATCACCAAACTAAGCCGCCAGGGCTCAGGCTGGCCCAGGCGGCGTGCAACGCTATTAGAACAATCTTTGCCTGCGTCTGCTTGCACCAGCTTCTTCTCTGGCCACAACTCGCGCTCTCTTACCCTGGACTTGGTTGCATGAGGCAGAAACCAGCTAAATGTAGGGGCTGGGGCTGGGGCGCAGTGGCAGAGCGCTTGCCTAGCCTGTGTGAGGCGCTCGGTTTGATTCTCAGCACCGCATATAAATAAATAAATAAAATACAGGTCCATTGACAACTAAAAAAATAAAAATAAAGAAACCAGCTAAAACTGGTTTCTCATGTAGAAAGAGGAGGGCTGACTCCGCAGGCCTGCAGGAATAGGCCTCAGGAGTATACCCTCGCCCCTTCTCTGTGTCCTTGCCTCCTCCTCACCTCCTACACCCCTAGGTCCCCTGTAACTGAGGGAGCGGGGCCCCAGGCACCATCTCAGCACCAAATTCTGCAACCAGGAAGGAAAGACTTTTTTTTTCTTCTTTTAATCCCAAGAGAAGATCCAAGGTAGAGTGCCACGTTACCCATCTTGGCCCAATCATGAGACCAGGAAGGCAGGGTAAAGTAGGAAGAGGAAAGCTTCCCTGAAAATCTGACCAAAGTATAGGAAGGAGAGATTCCATCCAAACAGAGACAAGTCCAGACAAAACTTCTGGAGAAATGATCACAATTGGGACACTGCTATGATTTGGATAAATGTCCCCCAAAGGGCATATATAAAGGCTTGGTCCCCAGGGTGGCGGAGGAGCCAGGGACCTTCAGGAGGGGGGGGCTGGTTGGAGGTCCTTAGGTCTTTGGGAATAAAGTCATTCTGTCCATCTACAACTAAAATATTTTTTAAGAAAGTATTGCTAGGCAAGGTGGCAGGTCAAAAGAGATCTGAGAAAGTAAACTTTTCTTAGTCACTAATAGAAGGTTTTTGTGGAGTGGTAGGACACAGGCAGGGTCACAAGTCACAGCTGCTCTGTGACGTCAGCTAGAGGAACGCAGGGGAGCACAGGGGGCTCATCCTGGAATTGCCTCCCACGCAGAAGGCCCCAGTGTGTGTGTGCAGAATCCACATGTCAGAAGAGACGGTCTCCTTCCTTCCCAGAGGGTAACAAGAGGATGGCCCCCCAACAAGTTAGACATAGAGTGACCACGATCCAGCAATTCCATGTGGGTTCAGACCAAGCAAATTGAAAGCAGGGTCTTGAACAGGTGCATCTGCCCACCCTGTTCACAGAGCATGATTACAATCCACAGGATGTGGAAGTAACCCAGCTGTCCAAGGACAGGAACAGATAAACAAAATGTGGCACGTGCACATATAATCAAATCATTAGTCCTCAGCCTTAAAAAAAAAAAAGAAGAAGGAAATCCTGACACGTGCCACCACATGGATGAGCTTGAGGACATGGCGTTGAGTCACAGGATGGCAGCGCTCTGGGGCTCTGAGGGTGGTCAGACCCAGAGGCAGCAGGTCCAGCGCAGTCACCACTGCCAGCTGGATGGTGGCGCAGGCTGAAGAGCAAGGTGAATGTATCGCAGGCTACAAACTGAACGTTGAAAGTGGTTAAAATGATAAATTTTGTTCTATATATTTTACCACATGGAAAAAAGAAAAAAAAAACCACAAACCTGTAGTGACTCTAAGGTCCGGCAGGTTTGTTTGTGGTGGAGGCCTGCCCGGCACAGGAAGCACGTGACCCCACGGGAGCAGAAAGAAAACCACGTGAACCAGACGCAGCAGAGTGGCAGGGCAGTGACACGGCTCCTCACGGCGCTTTCCTGGCCCACGCAGGTAAGTCACAGCCTCACATTGGTCCTCTGACTAACTAGGACAGCGTGGGAAGAGTTTGGGACACGGTCAAGGGCTCAATTCCAGTCTCTTCCCCTGTCTGGGCCAGTAAGCACAGCCGGTGGGGACCCCAGAGTCCCCGGGGCTGGAGGTCTGCAGGGAAGTCCCTGTCCTGCCTGGCCTCTGTCGGCCGGCCCACCTCCGTGGTTGTTTCTTGTTCTCTGCTTTCCTCCTCCCCTTCCTCTTCTGCCCTGGCATCTGGGTGACCGATTTAGAAATGCAGACTGCCTTGCAACCCACAGGTTGCACACTGATTTCCACTAACTTACAATCCCACCAACAGTGCAGAGTGTGAAAGTGTTCCTTTTGCCCACCTCCTCTCCAGCATATATTTCTATTTGTATCCTTTGAGGAGAGGGGGTGGCACCTGGGACGAACCCACTGAGCCACATCCCCAGCCCTGTATTTTATTTAGAGACAGGGTCTCACTGAGTTGCTTAGCGCCTCACTTTTTTTTTTCCAAGTGGCCATGTTTATTTATTTATTTATTTATTTTATTATTGGTTGTTCAAAACATTACAGAGCTCTTGACATATCATATTTCATACATTAGATTCAAGTGGGTTATGAACTCCCATTTTTACCCCAAATACAGATTGCAGAATCACATCGGTTACACATCCACATTTTTACATAATGCCATATTAGTGACTGTTGTATTCTGCTACCTTTCCTATCCTCTACTATCCCCCCTCCCCTCCCCTCCCATCTTCTCTCTCTATCCCATCCACTGTAATTCATTTCTCTCCTTGTTTATTTTCCCATTCCCCTCACCACCTCTTATATGTAATTTTGTATAACAATAAGGGTCTCCTTCCATTTCCATGCAATTTCCCTTTTCTCTCCCTTTCCCTCCCACCTCATGTCTCTGTTTAATGTTAATCTTATCCTCCTGCTCTTCCTCCCTGCTCTGTTCTTAGTTGCTCTCATTATATCAAAGAAGACTTTGGCATTTGTTTTTTAGGGATTGGCTAGCTTCACTTAGCATAATCTGCTCTAGTGCCATCCATTTCCCTGCAAATTCCATGATTTTGTCATTTTTTAGTGCTGCGTAATACTCCATGGTGTATAAATGCCACATTTTTTTTATCCATTCATCTATTGAAGGGCATCTGGGTTGGTTCCACAGTCTAGCAATTGTGAATTGTGCTGCTATGAACATCGATGTGGCAGTATCTCTGTAGTACGCTCTTTTAAGGTCTTCAGGGAATAGTCCGAGAAGGGCAATAGCTGGGTCAAATGGTGGTTCCATTCCCAGCTTTCCCAGGAATCTCCATACTGCTTTCCAAATTGGCCGCACCAATTTGCAGTCCCACCAGCAATGTACAAGTGTACCCTTTTGCCCACATCCTCGCCAGCACTTGTTGTTGTTTGACTTCATAATGGCTGCCAATCTTACTGGAGTGAGATGGTATCTTAGGGTGGTTTTGATTTGCATTTCTCTGACTGCTAGAGATGGTGAGCATTTTTTCATGTACTTGTTGATTGATTGTATGTCCTCCTCTGAGAAGTGTCTGTTCAGGTCCTTGGCCCATTTGTTGATTGGATTATTTGTTAACTTATTGTCTAATTTTTTGAGCTCTTTGTATACTCTGGATATTAGGGCTCTATCTGAAGTGTGAGGAGTAAAAATTTGTTCCCAGGATGTAGGCTCCCTATTTACCTCTCTTATTGTTTCTCTTGCTGAGAAAAAACTTTTTAGTTTAAGTAAGTCCCATTTGTTGATTCTTGTTATTAACTCTTGTGCTATGGGTGTCCTATTAAGGAATTTGGAGCCCGACCCCACAATATGTAGATCGGAGCCCACTTTTTCTTCTATCAGACGCAGAGTCTCTGATTTGATATCAAGCTCCTTGATCCATTTTGAGTTAACTTTTGTGCATGGCGAGAGGAGGGGATTCAGTTTCATTTTGTTGCATATGGATTTCCAGTTTTCCCAACACCATTTGTTGAAGATGCTATCCTTCCTCCATTGCATGCTTTTAGCCCCTTTATCAAATATAAGATAGTTGTAACTTTGTGGATTAGTCTCTGTGTCCTCTATTCTGTACCATTGGTCCACCCGCCTGTTTTGGTACCAGTACCATGCTGTTTTTGTTACTATTGCTCTGTAGTATAGTTTGAAATCCGGTATCGCTATACCGCCTGATTCACACTTCCTGCTTAGAATTGCTTTTGCTATTCTGGGTCTTTTATTTTTCCATATGAATTTCATGATTGCTTTATCTATTTCTACAAGAAATGCCGTTGGGATTTTGATTGGCATTGCATTAAACCTATAGAGAACTTTTGGTAATATCGCCATTTTGATGATGTTAGTTCTGCCTATCCATGAACAGGGTATATTTTTCCATCTTCTAAGATCTTCTTCTACTTCTCTCTTTAGGGTTCTGTAGTTTTCATTGTATAAATCTTTCACCTCTTTTGTTAGGTTGATTCCCAAGTATTTTATTTTTTTTGAGGATATTGTGAATGGAGTGTTTTTCCTCATTTCCGTTTCAGAAGTTTTGTCGCTGATATACAGAAATGACTTTGAATTATGCATGTTGATTTTATATCCTGCCACTTTGCTGAATTCATTTATTAGTTCTAGTAGTTTTTTTGTAGACCCTTTTGGGTCTTCTAGGTATAGAATCATGTCATCCGCAAATAGTGATAATTTAAATTCTTCTTTTCCTATTTTTATGCCTTTAATTTCTTTCATCTGTCTAATTGCTCTGGCCAGTGTTTCGAGAACTATATTGAATAGAAGTGGTGAGAGAGGGCATCGCTGTCTTGTTCCAGATTTTAGAGGGCATGCCTTCAATTTTTCTCCATTCAGAATGATGCTAGCCTGAGGCTTAGCATAGATAGCTTTTACAATGTTGAGGTAAGTTCCTGTTATCCCTAGTTTTTCTATTGTTTTGAACATAAAGGGATGCTGTACTTTGTCGAATGCTTTTTCTGAGTCTATGGAGATGATCATATGGTTCTTAACTTTAAATCTATTGATGTGATGAATAACATTTATTGATTTCCGTATATTGAACCATCCTTGCATCCCAGGGATGAATCCTACTTGATCATAGTGCACAATTTTTTTGATGTGTTTTTGTATCCGATTCGCCAGAATTTTATTGAGGATTTTTGCATCTAGGTTCATTAGAAATATTGGTCTATAGTTTTCTTTCTTTGAGGTGTCTTTGTCTGGTTTCGGAATCAGGGTGATGTTGGCCTCATAGAATGAATTTGGAAGAGCTCCCTCTTTTTCTATTTCCTGAAATAACTTGAAAAGTATTGGTATTAATTCTTCTTTAAAGGTTTTGTATAACTCCGCTGTATACCCATCTGGTCCTGGGCTTTTCTTGGTTGGTAGTCTTTTGATTGCTTCTTCTATTTAATCCATTGATATTGGTCTGTTCAAATTGTGTGTATCCTCCTGACTCAGTCTGGGCAAATCATATGACTTAAGAAATTTATCGATGTCTTCACTATCTTCTATTTTATTGGAATATAGGTTTTCAAAATAATTTCTAATTGTCTTCTGTATTTCTGTAGCATCTGTTGTGATATTGCCTTTTTCATCCCGTATGTTAGTAATTTGAGTTCTCTCTCTTCTTCTCTTCGTTAGCATGGCTAAGGGTCTGTCGATATTATTTATTTTTTCGAAGAACCAACTTTTAGTTTTGTTAATTTTTTCAATAGTTTCTTTTGTTTCAATTTCGTTGATTTCCGCTCTGATTTTAATTATTTCTTGCCTTCTGCTACATTTGCTGTTGTTTTGCTCTTCCTTTTCTAGGGTTTTGAGATGAAGTGTGAGCTCATTTATTTGTTGGTTTTTTCTTTTTTTGAGGAATGACCTCCAGGCGATGAATTTCCCTCTTAAAACTGCTTTCATTGTGTCCCATAGATTCTGATATGTTGTGTCTGTATTTTCATTTATCTCTAAGAATTTTTTTATTTCCTCCTTTATGTCTTCTGTAACCCATTGATTATTCAGTAACATATTGTTCATTTTCCATGTGATGTAGGATTTTTCCTTCCTTCTTTTATCATTGATTTCCAGTTTCATTTCATTATGATCAGATAAAATGCATGGTATTATCTCCACCCCTTTATATTTACTGAGGGTTGCCCTATGGCATAATATATGGTCTATTTTTGAGAAGGATCCATGTGCTGCTGAGAAAAAAGTATATCCACTTGATGATGGTTGATATATTATATATATGTCAGTTAAGTCTAGGTTATTGATTGTGATATTGAGTTCTATAGTTTCTTTATTCAACTTTTGTTTGGAGGATCTGTCCAATGGTGAGAGAGGTGCGTTGAAGTCACCCATAATTATTGTGTTGTGGTCTATTTGATTCTTGAACTTGAGGAGAATTTGTTTTATGAACATCGCAGCACCATTGTTTGGTGCATAAATATTGATAATTGTTATGTCTTGTTGGTGAATGGTTCCTTTTAACAGTATATAATGTCCTTCCTTATCCCTTTTGATTAACTTAGTCTTGAAGTCGATTTTATTTGATATGAGGATGGCCACCCCTGCTTGCTTACGAGGACCGTGTGCGTGGTATATTTTTTCCCAACCTTTCACCTTCAGCCTGTGTATGTCTTTTCCAATCAGATGAGTCTCCTGGAGGCAGCATATTGTTGGATTTGTTTTTTTAGTCCATGTTACCAGCCTATGTCGCTTTATTGGAGAGTTTAAGCCATTAACATTTAGAGTTACTATTGATATATGGTTTGTACTTAAAGCCATGTTTGATTATTTATCTTTTTTTTTAATTTAGTTTGTTTCTCCATGGTTAGCTTTCCCCCCGCCCTCTGTCTTTATAGAGGCACTTCCCACTGATGGTTTTGGTTATTGTTTTTCATTTCTTCCTTGTGTAGTGTTTTGCTCAAGATGCTTTGCAATGCTGGTTTTCTGGCTGCAAATTCTTTTAACTTTTGTTTATCATGAAAGATTTTTATTTCGTTGTCATACCTGAAGCTTAATTTTGCTGGATACAGAATTCTTGGTTGGCATCCTTTGTCTTTCAGTGTTTGAAATACGTTGTTCCAGGATCTTCTCGCTTTCAGCATCTGTGATGAAAAATCCGTTGTTAACCTTATTGGTTTACCCCTGAATGTAATCTGCCTCCTTTCTCTTGTAGCTTTTAATATTTTCTCTTTGTTCTGTATATTGGATATCTTCATAACAATGTATCTTGGCGTTGGTCTACTGTGATTTTGTGTGCTCGGTGTCCTGTATGCATCTACAATTTGTATATCCGTTTCCTTTTTTATTTCTGGAAAGTTTTCTGTAATTATTTCATTCAGCAGGCTACTCATTCCCTTGGTTTGAATCTCTATACCTTCCTCTATCCCGATGACTCTTAAGTTTGGTTTTTTTATGTTATCCCGTATCTCTTGGATGTTTTTCTCGTGATTTTTTACCAGCCTTTCTGAGCTGGCTAGACTCTTTTCAAGATGATATATTTTGTCTTCATTATCTGACGTTCTGGCTTCTACTTGCTCCACTCTGTTAGTGATACTCTCATTTGAGTTTTTAATTTGGTTTATAGTTTCCTTCATTTCTAGAATTATTGTTTGATTTTTTTTATAATCTCTATCTCCTGATAAAGATGCTTAACTTCTTCTTCTATCTGTTTATGTAATTCAATTTCAATGTGTTCTTTCACTGTTTGAATTTGCTGTCTCATATCCTCTTTAAGGTTCCATTCCATCTGTCTAAGGTGTTCCTTGAGTTCTTTATATGACCATTTTTCTGCTGACTCTAGGTCCTCCTGAATATTTAGGCTGTCCTGCATTGTTTGTACTCCTTTTCTTCCTTGCTTTTTCATGCTGCTCATGTTACTTCTTGTTCTGTTTGACTGCTGAGTTACTGTTTACTCCTATAAATTTATTTGATGCTTGGGAGGAAAGGTATTAGAAGGGAAGGGAAGAAGACACTAAAGAGAATGAGAGTAAGCAGGTAGAATTCAAGGAAGGGGGAATAAGGAAATTGAAAAGAAATGAAAAGACAAAAGAAAAAAATAGAAAAGAATAATAAAAAAATAAAAATTTAAATTTAAAAAAATTTTTAAAAAATTAAAAAAAAGAAATTTTAAAAACAACAACAAAAAAATGAAAATGAAAAAAAAAAAAACCCAAATTTAAAAAAAAATTAATAAATGCAGTCTTAGAGTTTGATTAACTTCTCTTCCAGGAGGTGGAGCTGTGCCCGCTGGGCCAAGCTTCTCCTCTCCATACGCGGGAACCAATCACTGTGCAGCAGCTCCCCCTCCCAGACTGGGCGGGTCTCCAATCCTGAGCGCCTAGGGCCTTCTCTTGTGTCTAGTCACTTCCCCACTTTTCCTCAAGCCAGGCCCTGCTCACCGGTGACGCTCACCACAATACTGGCTACACACCAGGTCTGCTGCTCCCGGGAGCCCTGTTTTCATGAACGACTGGGCTCACTCTCTCTGTTTGCCATTCCCCCAGACCCTAAGTTTGTGGAGCTTGGGGCTGAGAACGCTCAGCGAAATTTGCTTGCCCTCCAGTAGCCACGCCCCCGGTAGCTGGTGCAAGAGACCTCAGTTGTCAGCACTGGTGGGAGCGGTAGCCAGGAGTTCCGTGCCGCAGGTCCCGCGCCCCTCCTGATTCCCTGGGTCTGGCTATGGCACTCACAGGAGAGCTGGGAGGGGCCCTTAAGGTTTCCTCGCTGTGTGGAGAGGGAAGGCTAGGGGATTACACACCTGTTGCCGCTGGTTTCAATGAAGTTATCTCCTCCACCACATTCTGGTGACATCAGTTGTCTGCCATGGTGGTATCCCATGCAAATGGCGACAGTTCGTTTCCCTTTGCTGGGTGACCAATGCAACGGGTGGGTCCTGACTGGCTCTCCCAAACCCCGTTTCAATCCTGTGGCCACTGCCTATGAAGGCTCGGTTGGCATTTACCTCCGTAGGTGCAGAAGGGCCGACCAGTTGTTTCAGCGGGATTGTTTAGTGCTGAGTCACAGCAGTTTGTCTCCGAGAAGCAGGCGAATGGGGGCTTGAATTCAGCTGATCCGGGCTCGGTGTGTGTTCTGAGAGGCCCAGACTGTTTGCCCCAGATCCACGTCAACTCAGCATTGCCTAGTGATCCTGAGCAAACAGCATTTAGATGGTTTACGACTCCCTATGCCCACACAGCTGAAGAGGTCAGAGACTTGATCTCTCCGCGCCCACCACCATGTTCTAGCGCCTCACTTTTGCTGAGGCTGGCTTTGAACCCATGATCCTCCTGCCTTGGCCTCCCGAGCTGCTGGGATTACAGAGTGCACCACCGCACCAGGCTCTATTTGTATTCTTGATGGTTGCCATTCTAGCTAGAGTGAGATGAAATATTAGTGTACTTTTAATTTGTACTTCCCTAATTGCTAAAGATGTTGAACATTTTTCCGTGTATTCATTGGACATTTGTATTTACTTTGAGAAATGTCTGTTTAGTTCATTTTAATTTTCACATTTATAGATTGGGTTATTTGGGGTTTGTTTTTTATTTTGTTGGTAAATTTTTGAAAAAAAAGTTTTTTCTTTCTACTGGGGATTTAATCCAGGGATACTTACCCATTGGGCTACTTAATCCCCAGCTCTTTTTTATTTTTTTATTTTGAGACAGGGTCTCACTAAGTTGCTTAGGGCCTCACAAATTTGCTAAGCCTGATCTTGAACTTGCAATCCTCTGGCCTCAGCCTCGCAAGCCCCTGGGATTACAGGCATTGAACACCCTGCCCAGATTTTTTTTTTCTTTATAGTTTCCGGATGTTAGTCCTCTGTCGGTTTTTTTATTCTTCCACATAAACTTTATTATATGCTTTCAATTTCCATGAACAAGCCTATTGGGATTAACTGGAATTGCAGTTAGGGGTGAATTGACATCTTTATACTATTGAATCTCCTACCTATGAACATGGATTATCTCTTCATTTGTTGTCTATAATGTCCTTCAATAAAGTTTTATAATTTTCTTACTACAGGTCTTATGGGTCTAGGATGTTAGATTTATTCCTGTTCCTTGTTTGGCTATTATAAATGACATATTTTTAAAGTTACATTTTTGTATGTTACAGATATACATAAAAGCAACTATTTCTGGATATTGATCATATAGCTAGCTAAAATCACACACCTCGGGCTGGGGATGTGGCTCAAGCGGTAGCGCGCTGGCCTGGCATGCGCGGGGCACTGGGTTCGATCCTCAGCACCACATACAAATAAAATAAAGATGTTGTGTCCACCGAAAACTGAAAAATAAATATTAAAAAATTCTCTCTCTCTCTCTCTCTCTCTCTCTCTCTCTCAAAAATAAAAAAATAAAATCACACACCTTGCTAAATCATTTGCCTGATGATTTTTGTGGACTTTTCTATCTAGGCATCATAATATGCTAATACTGATGGTTTTGCTCTTTTCTAATTCTTACACCTTGAACTAAAATATATAAGTTTTAAGTATATTCTCCTTTTAATATTCTAAGAGCTTTTATCAAGAAAAGGTGTTGAGCTGGGCACGGTGGCCCACACCTGTAATCCCAGAAGCTCAGGAGGTGGAGACAAGAGGATCACGAGTTCAAAGCCAGCCTCAGCAAAAGTGAGGCACTAAGCAACTCAGTGAGACCCTGTCTCTAAATAAAATACAAACTAGGGCTGGGATGTGGCTCATTGCTGAGTGCCCCCTGAGTTCAATCCCTGGTACCAAAAAAAAAAAAAAAAGTTGAATGTCTTCAGCATATTTGTGTGTGTGTGTTTGTGTGTGTTGTTTTTTGGTTTGGGATCTGTTAAGATGGTCATATAAGCCATGCTCGGTGGCACACACCTGTAATCCCAGTAGCTCAGGAGCCTGAGGCAGGAGGATCACAAGTTCAAAGCCAGCCTCAGCAACTTAGCAAGATCCTATGGAACTTAGTGAAACCCTGTCTCAAAAATAAATAAATAAATAAATAAAAATGGGCTGGGGATGTGGCTCAATGGTTAAGCACCCTGGGTTCAATTCCTGGTACTCCCAGAATAAATAAATAAATATAAATAAATATACATATATATATGACCAAATATGTTTTCCCTCTTAAATCTGTTAACGGAAGGTTTTAGAGTGGACTCCTTCAAAAGCAAATCCTGGAACAAGGCCTCGGGCTCAGGCAGGTTACTTGGGAGATGACTCCAGGAAGCAGAGTGGAGGATCTGGGAGGAGGTGGCAGGAAGGGAGGAGCCATTGAAAGGAGCCAGACTGTGTTGCAAAAGGGTCAGTTCTGCTGGACCTCTGACCCTCCCAGTATTGGACGCCACCAGGAAGGAAGCGCAGCTTGTCTCCAGGGGCTGCTGTCCCCTGGTTGGGTATTGCATCCTAGGGACCTCATCTCTCCATTTATCTGGGGAACAGGCAGATAAATAACTCTTACAGCACGGCATGGCCTGGAGGCACAAAGCGAAAAGAAGCCAGGTGTAAGGGTGTAAGTTTGAGGGAGGGGACAGGGGCAGCAGAAGGCTCAGATCAGAGGCGATGTGGCTCAGGGTACCAGGCCGAGTTTCCAACATAACCGCTCTGGCTCCTGGGCTCTCCTTCCACTGCTGGGCACCCAGCTTGGCTCTGACATCACAGGCACCCAGGGCCTTGAATGTGCCAAGCAAGCACTTTGCCAAGTTGCCCAGGCTGGCCTTAGACTTGCTATCCTCCTGTCTCAGCCTCCCAAACACCTGGGATTACAGGCCTGTGCCACTGTGCCCAGCTTCCGGCAGTTTCTTTGGGAGAAGATTTTAAATCACTGATTCAGTATCTTTAAGGGTTACAGAACCATTCAGGTTTTTTATTTCTTCCTAAATTACGTCTGGCAAGTCATATATTTTTTTTTCCTAAGATTTGGTCTACTTGGTTCCATTTTTCATGGCATACATACCTTGTAAGTCTTCTTTTTTACTTTTAATTGTGGTAAAGTACACATAACATGAAACATACCACTTATCCATTTTAAAATGCACAATTCAGTAGTGCTACATATGTTCACATTGTTTTGCAACCAATCTCCGGAATCAATCTTACAAAATTCTAATGGCCCATTAAACAACTCTCATTTCTCTTCTCTCCAGCCCCTGCCGTCCACCCCTCTACTTTGTGTTTGTGTGAATTTGTATCGTCTTCTTTTTCATCTTGTGCTTGAAAGGAAAGTGACCACAACACTCGGAGTGACCAAGAGATCTTTTTGCAGCAGTGCAACAGAGGAGAAAAGAGAGAAAGAGAAAGAGAGAGAGAGAGAGGAGAGCATGCGCGCAAGGGAGACAGATCAAGAGAGAGAGAGACAGAGCAAGAGAACAAGAGAGAGAGGGGCCCAGCAGGAGGGAGTTTTTATAGCCCAAATCTAACGGGGCCTCTGGGTCTGCAAGCTGCCTTATTGGCACAAGGGGGGGTTGAGTGTTCAGCCTTGAGTGGGGGTTGAATGTTCAGCTTTGACGCAAACACTGATAAAGGACAGAGGGCGGTTTGAGTGCGTGGGCCATCCTGCAGCTAACATTTGTTCAGCCTGTTCTGCACCTAACAGTGCTTATGTTCCCATTCTGGTTCCCAGCAGTGTTTATTGGTTTCTTCTTCTCCTCCTCCTCCTCCTCCTCTTCTTCCTCCTTCTCCTCCTTCTTGTTTGTTTAGAAATATGTTGTTCCAGAGACTTGCCCGGAAATTTCCTTTGGCCTTCTGTCTTTCTTCTCCTTCCTGAGGGTCTCTGGGAAACCAACCCCTGACGGTCCTCCTGCTCTAGTTCATCAGACAAGACAGCTGGCTCTCGCTCACGGTGACTTCACTCCCTCCTACGTGTGTAACCCTGGACAAGTCCCTTAATTGTTCTGTGCCTCAGTTTCCCATCTGTAAGACAAGGACAGTAACAGTGCTCTACCTTACAAAGTTAGGGGACTCATGAGTTAATACTGTGGAGTGCTATGACAGTGACCAACTTGTAGCAGCCATGTGCTAGGTAACGACATCACCACTGCATACCGAGGTGGCAGTACAGTGGTAGCCAGGGAGTCTCCACTGAACGCACCTCCGGCCCTACCCTGCTGGTCAAGCCCCTGGGCGCCCCCTGCGACTGCCCCATGGGTAGGAGGAGAGTTCCCTGATCTCAGAACTCTGCCAACCCTGAGTGGAACTGACCCCTCCTGGCTGGGATTCCGGCCTCCTACTTTTGCCTCTTTCCCCCAGCATCATTCCAAAGCCCAGGATCCCTTTCCAGAGACTTCCCTGGATTCAGACTGAGAAAGGCAACACTGAATGACTGCAGAGCAGTCACTAACTTTGGCCTAAGTGGTGAGGGAAGTGCTGATGGCCCCGTGCCCTCTCAGTCCAGGAGCAGAGCTGGGCCTGACTCCCTAAAACTCTGGGGCCTGCATTCTCTCTCTCTCTCTCTCTCTCTCTCTCTCTCTCTATCTATCTATCTTTTTGTGTGTGTGTGTGTGCCAGGGATTGAACTCAGGGGCACTCGGCCACTGAGCCACATCCCCAGCCCTTTTTTGTATTTTTGAGACAGGGTCTCCCTTCACCCCCTCCTAGGTGTGTAAACCTGGACAAGTCCCTTAATTGTTCTGTGCCCCATCTGTAAGACAAGGACAGTAACAGTGCTCTACCTTACAAAGTTAGGGGATTGATGAGTTTCTACTGTGGAGTGCTATGACATCGCAGGTGCAGCCATGTGCTAGCGCCTCACTTTTGCTGAGGCTGGCTTTGAACTCATGATCCTCCTGTCTCAGCCTCCTGAGCTGCTGGGATTACAGACATGTGCCACTGTGGCCGGCTGGGGCCTGCATTTCTAAAGGCCCCAACTGGAGTTCCCTGAGAAATCAGGGGACCTACAGCCTGGTCCCAGGGGATCTGGGACAGAACTGGGAGAGCAAAGGTAGGATATGTGGAGAGCAAGATCCACCTGGGAAGGTCCTGGTCCATCAGAGTCCAGCCCTCACCTGCGCCCTGCTTCTGGACCCCTGAAGGGAGCAGGAGCTTCCCTAGAGATAGGCTGCAGCCCCTCAGCCCCAGCCCCCCAGACCAAGACCCTGCCTGGAGTGGGCAGGGAACGTCAGCAGGCTGGGCCCAGAAAGGGAGGCTGAGGCCACACAGATCCCTTCTCTCCTGGGCCTGGGCCTCTGGGGACTGTTGTGGGCTGTGATTCCCAAGGTTCTGGGCCTCACATGGGCCCTTAATCAGCTGAGTCAGGACAGGTTTAAGGTGGAAGCTGAGTGGGAGGGTTAGGGTTAGGGTTAGTCAAATACCCAGCATACACGTGCTGGGTATTTGCAGGAACCTCAAATTCCTGCCTGGTTTTCCTTAAAAAGCCCAGGTCTCTCTCGCCTTTGCTGTGGTGACTGGGTGCCCTGATTGGATATTTTCTTCCCAGAGGAGACTTCAACAAAGTGTCTTGTGGGATTTGGGGTTCCCCAGATCTGCGCCTTGGAGGCCTCATTCAGCTGTGTGCACACAGTCCACAGGGATCCCGTGTGCACACGCGTGAACACACACACACAGGTGTTGCCTTCCCTCGCCCCACTCTTGCAGGGGGCTTTGGAAGAAGAGGTTCCTCCCCTGCTTATCAGCTGTTTCCCAACTTCCTCTGCCTGCGGACCCTGGAGGCCCGGAGGCCCGGGAGTTGGCCTGTGCACGTGGCTTCCGGAGCTCCGATAATGAGAGGAAGTGCGGTCATCAGCTCACAGAAGGCTAGGGATCTGGGGCTGCAGCTCCATTCACTGCTCCCTGGCTGAACCGTCCATCTCCCTCCAGACAGCCCTCGGCTGTTCCCTGGGAACCCGTGGACCCAGCGGGAGATGTCTTCTTTAAGTCGCTGGGGCCTACACGCGGCCCTTCTCGCCCTGCTCTGCTGCTCAGGTGAGCGGGTCTGACACCTGGCTGCCCGGGGTGGGGTGTTGCCCCGCTCTCCGGATTCAGGCAGGGAAGGGGGAGGTCCTGGTCCTGTAGTTTTTGAGGCTTTGAACGTGGGGTTCATTCCACCATGGGCACAGGATACTGTGGCAGCCTGTCCTTGGGTCCCTGTGGCCCTGGGCAGTGGGTAGGGTCCTGGACTTTCGGACACCAGGTGGAACAGACCTCACAGCTTTGGGGTGTATGGTATGGCAGGTCGTGGAGGCTGAATGATGGGGGTGGGTGGGGGGCTCAGGAGGTGAAGGGATGCTGGGGGGCCTAGGGGACCGTAGGGGGCAGCAGAGGACATCACCTCCTGGCCATGACGGTCAAAGTGAAAATGAAACTTCTTTCAGTGGGTGGAGGGGACTAGGAAGGGAGGTGGCTGCCATATGCTGAGCACCCCGGCCCTGGATGGTCAGCCAGGTGCTTTCAAGCTAGGGGATACTAGCCTATTTGATGGAGGAAGAGACCGAGGCTCAGGGAGAGGAAGCCCCCAGGCAACCGGTGGCGAATTCCGACTCACACCCAGTGCAACCCACCTCCAACGCCCCTCTCTTGCCATTTCGTCATATGCCACGCGCTGCAGGCTGAGCGGGGCGTGCAAGGGAGATGGGAACATGGGACACAGGCTGGCCCAGCTAGTCTGGATCCAAATGCTCTCAGTCTACTTTTGTCACTGCTGAGTCCCCAGAGCCTAGCATGGTGCCTGGTATGTCGCAGATGGTGTTTTTGTTTTGTTTTTAATGTTTTTTAGTTGTCGATGGACCTTTATTTTTTTATTTATATGCGGTGCTGAGAATCCAGTGCCTCCCACAAGCTAGACAAGCACTCTGCCACTGAGCCCCAGCCCCAGCCCCTAGCACGTGTTTGAAAAGAGTTTACCAGGAAAGGAAGGAGGGAGGGGCTCGCCCCAGGCCATGGCTCAGAGAGCACAGCTTAGAGCTCACCTCCATTCTCAGAGAGGCTGTCAGGGAGGAGGGGGCTTTCAGGTGGACCCTGAAGGAGATGGAAGAGGATCTTGAGGAAGGCCAATCTGCAGCTGAGGAGCAGAGGGGGTGGGAGGAAGGAACACCCAGAGGCTGGGAGGCCTCCGGGATCTAGCCAAGAAGCCATAGGCCTGAGGGCACTGGGAGAGGAGGAGAGGGGCCATCCATGGCCCTTATCCTTGGACTCCCGGTGGCAGGTGCTCTGCTGGCAGGGCAGCAGGGACATTCACCACACGATGCTTCTGTTCCTCCAGAGTCTGGTGAGGCAGCGTTCGAGGTACACATATGGCCAGAGAGGCTGGTGGTAGAAAATGGAGGGTCCAGGACAGTCAACTGCAGCACCAGCTGTGCCAACCCTGATACGGGAGGCCTGGAGACCACCCTGGAAAAGACTCTGCTGGAGGATCAGCCTCGGTGGAAGTCCTTTTGGATCTCAAACGTCTCCTGGGACGCGGTCCTCTTTTGCTACTTCACCTGTGCTGGGGAGCAGCAGTCAAAGAGTCTCAACGTCAGCATGTACCGTGAGTGGCTGTGCGCAGGCCCTGCTGTCCCCAGGGTGCTGCCCCCGGGGCCTTCCACCCCAGCCCCCACCTCCCTGGGTTCCTGGGGTGACAAGGATCAGGACAGGACAATGGGCTCAGATATGCCCACACCCTGGGTAGGACTCCTTGAGCCCCTGCTATCCTTGCAGCAGGCCCCCAGGTCCTGAGCCTTGCTCTAAGGAGGACAGCCAACCAGGACTTAGGCAGATCCCACAGTCATTTCTCAATGTGGTGTTCCTCAGCCCCGCCCCCGCTCAGCCGCCAGTGCAGCCTGCCTCCATGACATCGGTGGAGGACCATCAGGAGACCTGGGCACGCTCTCACCTCATAAGGAGAAGGTCGAGTGCCACTCGGTGTCCTTATCTTACCCTGAGAGCCCATGGCAAATGGGTTACCATCACCCACAGACATCTGCCCAGGAGCCATGGAAACCCTCCAGATAGGCCAGGACTCTCAACATTTGGCTCTGGGGGTATCGCTGAGGTCCTCCCCATCACCAGCATCAGAGGATCCAGATGAACAGAGAAATGCCCTGAAACCAACAGGTGATACTGGGTGGGGGTGGGAGTGAGTGGAATCCAGGGCCCTACCACAGGCCCCGTCAGTAGTCGGGAACCTGATCCTGGAGAAGCGAGGCTGGTCTGCAGTCCTCACCCCTAACGGAACCTCGCAGTTCAGTTCCTCAAGTGCCCAGTGCCAATGAGCTCTTCCCTTCTCCGTCCAGCTGTTTAATTTTTGAATTTTTTTTTTAATAACTGGAGAGGAAGGAGACAGACCCAAACTTTTTTTAATCTTTCCAGTTAGCTATACAATTTCTGGACCTTTTCTTTGTAGACACTAGCTCACCTCCATGTTGTCTATTCTCCAAGTCACGTCCACTAATCTATCGCCCGGTACATCCTTCAGCTTAATTCTTCTTTCCTCCTCTCTTCACAAACCAGACCCCAGCCCACTTCCTCCCTTATAATTCCTGGAACACCACAGTGACAGGAGATGGCCCTGGCCGGGTAGGGCCTGTGGAGACACACCCCCATCCTGACCAGGCCTCCCTCCTTCATCCCCACAGAATTTCCAAAGCAGATCATACTGCAGCTGCAGCCCGTCTGGGTGACCCTGGGCAAACCTTTCACTATTGAGTGTAGGGTGTCCGCTGTGAAGCCCCTCGAGAGCCTCACCCTCACCCTGCTCCGTGGCAAGGAGACCCTGCACAGCCAGACCTTCAGTGGGGGAGCAACTGACCCTCAAGAGGCCAGAGTCACATTCAACAGCACAGCAAGCAAAGAGGATGGCCTCCTGAACTTCTCCTGCCAGGCCGAGCTGGACCTGCGGTCTCGTGGGGGCGACATCTTGCGCTACATCTCAGAAAACAAGGTCCTTCAAGTCTATGGTAAGGAGACCCCAAGGGCAGAGGGGAAGGGAGATAGCATTCCCTCTTAGCCTTTAGCCCCATTCTCAGGCAGATTGGGGTGCACATGTAATCCTGAGGGCTCCCCTTTGCTCCCCGTCTTCCCTGATTCTCTCAAGTCCCCAGCCAGAACCCTGGTTGTTCCAGAAGTCAGGGGAGCTCAACTAGTAGCTTGGCTGTTCGTGAGCTGTGTGGCCTTGACCAAGGCAATGTACCGTCTCTGCCCTTGGCTGCTCTCTGCAGTGGGAAGGCTGGTCTGCCTGACCTGTAAGGTCCCTGGGGCACAGCTGTTCTGTGATTCTCGATGGCTAGAGCATTCTCTGTCAACGGGGAGCCTGTTTGTCCAGAACTCACAGGGCCCTGCCTGGGGAGGCTTCGTCTGCACGATGCCACCCTCCAAGCCATGGTTCTCAGCTACACGTAGCTGGTCTTAAGAGCTGCTAGCAAGGGGACATCTGCCCTCACAGTCTCACAGAGGTCTCACTGGTGGTCTGAGGCCTGGGTCACCTTTCTCTTAGATGCCACTCTGGAAGAAGACACCATGTGCCCTTCCTCTTGACAACCAGGGTGACTGCAGGGTGGATGAGTGGGTGGAGCTGATGGGTAGCACCTGAGAACTTCTAAGACCACCACCCCCTCCTTCCCTAGAGCCCCCGCCGGAAAACCAGATGGTCATCATTGTCACAGTCGTGTCGGTACTGCTGTTCTTGTTTGTGATGTCCGTCCTGCTCTGCTTTGTCTTCGGCCAGCACTGGCGCCAGAGGCGGATGGGCACCTATGGGGTGCGAGCTGCCTGGCGGAGGCTGCCCCAGGTCTTCCGGGTGCAGCACATGTGAGCTGCGAAGCCACTGCCATGGTGGCTGCTGGAACTCAGCATGGCTCCTCAGGGTCGTGGTCCAGCCCTGGCTGAAGGACTATGACAGCAGCATAGGACTCTGGCGACATTTCCTTTTTGAGCCTGAATACAAACGCCCGGCCCTAACCCTGTGTCCTCCATGTCTGCTCCTGGGATATCAGTCAACAGCCCAGAAGGGGAAGGTACAGGTACCGACTTCTGCCCCTGCAGGTTCCCTCAGCCTCTTCCTGTCCTCTCTTTCACAGGGGCCTTCCCAGGCTCTGCTGGCCCAGGCTCAGTTCCCAGACACAAACCCCATCTGGCCCCCAGTGATGAATTCCTACTGGGGGAGGGGCAGAAACAATGTGGCCTGTGAGGCAAAAGACACTGCTGTCACCTGGCCCAAGGTCCCCTAGGATCATTCCTGGTGAGAGCAGGACACAATTCTGACTCTCTTTCCCACTGTGTGAGGATGGGGCCCAAGGGAACTGGCTCAGCTCCAGGGTCTTCCCCGCTAGCCTCTCCCCTACCACTTTAGGCCCTTCTCTCCCCCAAGGCGGCCTTCAAAGATCTGGGGAAACCAGAACATTCCACTTCTCTCTGGACCCATTATTAGGCCCAAAAGGCAGCCCCACCATCTTTGTCATTCCAGAAGGAGGAGTGAGGGACAAGGGTGGGCCTGGGGCTCTTGCACCTGGGTTTGCCCCAAGTCCAGGCAGGAAACGGTTGGGTTTCTGTGGTTTTCAGGCCCTGAAGGGGCCAGAAGGAGTGCTTACAGTCCAGTTAAAAACCACAGTGGGTGGAGGGCTGGGGTTGTGGCTCAGCAGTAGAGCTCTCGCCTAGCACATGCAAGGTCCTGGGTTCGATCCTCAGCACCACATAAAATAAATAAATAAATAAAATAAAGATATCGTGTCCAACTACAACTAAAAAATAAATATTTTATAAAAACCCACAGTGGGTGGAGAGGGGCTGATCCACCAGGGAGGAGAGGGCCTGGCTGAGGTTGAGACGGTGAGAAAGGATGTCAGCGTGGATGCAGAGTTGGCAGACAGCACAAGGGCAGCTGGAAGCTTCCAGGCTGTTCTCTGTCTTGCACTGAAGCAGGCATGGTCCCCACGAGCACCCATCTTCACAGCATACTCTCAGCATCATAGTAATCTAAGGAGATAGCACCCCCATCTTGCCTCCCTCCTGCCTCAGTGGACTCCAAGGAGGGAAAACAGAAGGGGACAGTCCAGTGCCCATATCAGTGATAGCAAAGCCCCCACACAGGGCACATGGCCCTCCTGGCCTCCCGATCCATTCCTGGGCTTGGGTTCCCACTGCCCACTTACCCAGCCCCCTACCTGAAGCAGGAGGTACATCTGCACCCACAGTCCCTGTGGCACTGGGGGGTGGGGGCGGTGGCACAGCTCTCCTGATATGGGGAGAGAAAAGAAGATCCTTCAGCGGCCCAGGCATGGCCTCCAGTGCTTCCCCCACAATCCCCTTGGCCTGCTCTGCCAGCCTGGCCCCAGAGCAGGAACCTGGTAAAGCCCAGACCTCAGCCTCGCTTACATCCCCCTTTTCCTGGAGGCAGGAGGCCAGTGCTGAATCCTGGGTGCATCCTGCAAGAGGGGCTGATGTGGGGGAGGGGGGAGGAAAGGGGCTGGCCAGAGTAGTAGGGATCCCAGGGAGGGCACTGAACAGGGCAGGTAGTGGTGGTGGAACACCACAGGCTCTTCCTCCTGAGTGTCCATCTCCTCCTGCAGTTCTTCCAGTTGGTCCTCTAGGTAGACCTAGGATTGTGCAAAGGGGAAGGGGAGATGGTGACAGAGAATCAGACTCTCCTACCCCCACTCCTCTGTTCATCTACATGATTTTCTCCAGATATGTACTTTCAACATGGCTACTGAGCATTTACTGTATCACGCAAGGCACTTTGGAGACATTTATTCCTGATTTTACAGGTAAGAATACTAAGGATCCAAGAGATTGAACAACTTTTCTAAGGTCCCCCAGCTAATAACTGGTAGAGCAAGGGCTGGAAGAATCCAGGTGACTCCAGAGCGGAGGCCTGGAGTCCACTCAGCTGCGCTGGGCCTCACTCTCAGCTCCAGAACTGCCTTGTGCCCTTCAGTGATGTGGAGCACTTATCCTAAAGGTCCCCCTGCCCAACCCTGGAGGGTGGGTTTACCCCTCACCCCCTTCACCAACGTCAAAATTCTACTCGGCTCTAAAAAGCTGGTTCTAAGGGTTCCTGCTCCTCTTCCAAGGAGGGATGGCCCTTTCCCCATCCCTCACCAGGTGTGAGCATGCTGCCTACATTTCGTTCGCCAGCCATGCCAAAGCCGGCAGTATTCACAGCCGCTGGTTTATTCATTCACTTGTTGGACAAATACCAATTGAGTCTAGGCTAGGCAACAGTGTCCATGGTGCCTGCAAGTGGGCAGGGCTTGCACTGCAGGGAAACTTCCTTGAAAACCAGGTCTGTGTGGTCTTGGTTTGGGGACCCTCCCGGCATGGAGGCTTACACCTGGCTTGACACCTAAATGCATGCCAGAGGGACTCAAGTGTGGGCTGGCTTTCCTTGCCTCTTCGCCCAGGACTTTCTCTCCAAGAGAAACCCCAGTTGGATCACCCAGGGCCTGCAGGTGGGCGAGGCGGTGGCCCCAGCCCCACGCACCTGCTCGCTGGGCGAGTCTGACCCGGGGCTCAGCGCTCCCGCCGCCCCCGCCGCCAGGCGGCTCAGCAGCAGCTGGTGCATCTGCGCGTTCTGCAGCATCATCAGCTCCAGCAAGTCTAGGGGCCAAGAGTTCAGCCGGCTGAACCCGGCTCCCGCCTTCACCCCGCCCCGACCCCTCACCCATTCCCGATCCCAAGGCCTTTATCTTGAAGTCCAGCCCCCAGCGGAAGCGGAGGTGGGGCAGCGCGGACCCCCGACACCTGGAGAAGGGAACGTGGGGGACAGAGGCGGGCACAGTAGGGTGACCCCGGAGTCTCACCTTCCTTCACGCGGCCCGGCTGCGGGGGCGGGGGTGGGACGGCCGACGGAAGGGACTGCAGGATGGTCACCCAGGGCTGGGGACATTGGGGGGGGAGACTCAGACCAGGTGGGAAGGGATGGGGCTTGTCGCGGGAGCCCCAACACCTTCCTCCCATGGGTTGCTTCTCCCTCCCTGTCCAGTCTCTTCCTCTTGTTTGGGGTCTCTCTCCTCACCCCCACCGTGCATCCCCTCCAGAATCCAGCCCCTCCAGGGGCGGCTCCCCAGCGCCGCTGTCCCCCCCGCCCCCCCCCCCCGCAAGTCAGGCTCGGCTCCCAGGCTCAGCCCTCACCGTAGGGTCTGCACTCCGTGGTGGGGCGCTACCCCAGCTCCCGCCTGGCCCAGAAGCCATGGCCAGCGTCTGCGGGTCAGGGTTACCATGGCAACGCTAGCGACGCCAAGGGAGGAGGACTTCCACTCCTGCGCCGGCCCGCCCAGGCCCAGGCCCCGGCCCCTGTTGCCCTGGGCGACTTGCCCTCAGCCCTCCTCTCCTCCTCCCAGAAGGACGTGGAGTCCTACCGCTGTCGGTCTGGCCTCCAGGAGGCCCTTCCTTCAGGCCAGGGCTCCCAAGACTTCAGGTCTTAAATCTCCCTTTATCTTGTGGCCTTCCTCACCCTCGCTACTAGACGGGAGTGGGCCTATGTTTGTTGAATGAATGAAGGAGTAGCTGGGTAGCCTTGGTTTGCTGGTCCCAGAGTTCAAACTCAGCTGATGAGTTCAGCAGGAATAGAGAATGTTGTGTGTGCAAGCTTGGAGTGAGGGTCTGCTGAGCTAGACAGCCCCTCTGTCAATCAGAAGAGGGGCCCTCTGCAGACAGAGTGGTTTCTGAGGATAACCAGGAAGGAAACACTGACCTGATTCGCAAAAGAAGCTGGGGCTGGGGCCAAAAAGGGTGGCCAGATGCTTATCTCTCCTTTGTTTTCTCCCTGATTTCTGGCCAGTGTGAGTTGCTACCCCTCTGAGGTGGATAAGCGGTCCCCAGTCCTGTCCCATATACTGGAACATGCATTGTTCTGACAGGAAGTTAGCAAGGTCTCCATTGCTTAAGAACAGGTGAGGCGGGAGATCTATTTCGGCAGCTGTGACCATCCTAAGATAGGCCCTGAGCAGCAAGTCAAGGAAAATCCGGACAGGAAGCTGGGATTAGCACCCTATGAGGTGCCCTTCCCCCACCCCCCACTTCTGTTCTGCTCCCTTCCTAGCAGTCCTGGAGTCTAGACCCAGAAAGACCATTTCCACCTTCCTCCTTTGTTTCTTAGTCTTGTCTCCAAAGGAGGGGGCCAGTGGACAATGCATTATTTGTCTTGTTGGTTTTATCGCTACAGAACCACCAACAAGCTGTGGTCACAGGCCCACACGAGAGAAGCATGCTCCATCTCTATTTTCATTCCAAAGCCGAGCACTGTACCCCCCAACAAACCTTGAACAGGGAAGTGACTGTGGGTGAAGAGGCCTATCTGAAAACTGGAGGTGGTGTCCTGGTACGCTCCTTGGTCCCAGCACCCACCGTGGGGAAGTGTGAACAGACCCTTGAAAAGAAAGCAGAACTACAGCACCGTGGAAAGTCCCTGTAGGTGACTTATGCGAGAAGAGATAATGAAAAAGAGAGAATTCTATAACTGGGGGATGGAGATCTGAGCAAGGTGGCCCTCAGATGGGATCAAGCAGCTTGGGAGAGAGAAGGCACTTCAAACTGGAGACAGGCAGAAAAAAGTCATGGCCATGCCTTCATCCCTCAGAAAGGAGCCCGGAGCCTGCTGGAGGTGGCTGTGGAAAGCAGGTGGGAGGAGGGATCATTCCCGTTCCTCAGATGTCAGATGTAAAACTGCCGGTTAACTTGTACAGGGAACTTGTATTTTGGAAAACAAGGCTAAGGTGAAAAGTGTCTGGCTTGTAGTGTTCAAGTTCTTTATCATAGGAAAACCAAAGCGTTTGCTGCTCGAAAGAAGGAATGCACAGGCAGATCTGCTGAGTTCTTCACCTGAGGAGACTTAACATCAGCCCCCCAGAGCAGGGGAGGTGACTCACCAGCTACTTCCTTGACTACTATTATTTTCTTTCAGACATTGGCCACTCCACCTATTTCCTTTTAATTTTTTTTTCCATCAGTGAGAACTCTATTTTATATCTTTGGAATTTTTTTTTTTATTTTTGTTTTTGTGTTTGGGTGTGTATGTGTGTGTGTGTGTGTGTGACCCAAAACAATTTGTACCAAAATTCAGCGTCCCAAGACAATTTGTTCTGCCTATTGCCTTGGTAAATCTATTTCTGGGAATAAGCTAAACATGGAAAAAATTTACACTCAAATGTGTTCATCACAGTGTTATTTTTAAGAGTTAAAAATTGAACATTACTCAAAGTCCAATTATAGGGGAATGGTTGAATAAATGAAGGCAATCTACCCAAAGTATGGACCTTGAAAAAAAAAGTTACCTCCTCTCCTCCTGAGATGCAAATAGAGAGGAAAAAGTTCCTAAGATTCTGATTACAAATTTCAATGCTTATTTTGAGTATAGGTGAGGGAACACAGAGAGAGCACCAAGCAAGCAAGGAGTTTTTTTCTCATACCCAATACTTAGATACACAAATTGGATGGAGCTAGAACATAAGGATTGAAGGAAAGAAAATATATATTGCTCTGTAAAATTATGCGGCTGGCATAGAAAACATACTAAAGAAGGAATCTTGAAAACACAAGAGTGAAGGAATTCCATTTTCTGCTTAGAAACTCTACGCTATTTCTACAAATTATGGTTGTCCTTATGAGGTATGTGTTATGGTTTAGATATGAGGTGCCCCCCAAAGGCTCATGTGTGAGACAATGCAGAAAAACTTTAAGAGGTGAAATGATTGGGTTTTGAGAACTTGAATCAGCAAACTAATCAAAGGATATGGATTAACTTGGTGGTATCTATAGGCAGGTAAGGAGAGGTTGGAGGAGATGTGTCACTGGGAGCGTGTGCCTTTGGGGTTTATATTCTGTCCCTGGTGATGGAGCTGTCTCTGCTTCCTGATTGCCATGTCCTGAGCCGCCTTCTTCCTCCCCTCCCTTCCACCATGATGTTCTGCCTCACCTTGGGCCTAGACCGATGGAGTCGGCCCTCTATGGACTGAGACCTCTGAAACTGTGAGCGCCAAATCAACTTTTCCTCCTCAAAAACTGTTCTTTTCAGGTCTTTTGTTTACAGAGGCAAAAAAGCTGACCAAGTATGCATATGTGATTTAGTCTAATAGGCACTTGGTGATTGTTCAGGTTGGGGTGGTCTTGCTGGGACCAGGATATCTAAGGTGAAGAGAATACTTGAGTAGCAGGCTCCCTAAATATTGCCCAAGGGAGATCTCCTCAAGTTTGCCAAGAAGTAAATGATGTTATTACAGAAAGATAAATCAAGGTGTACAGAACTGGAAAAAGAAATTGAAGAACCCATGTCACAACCCGCTGATGGAGGGAGTGATGATATTTTTAAGGTCTGCTGCACAGTTTTCCTGGAACTGGCCTTTGGTGCTGATACTCTGAACTTCTACCTATTTTCTTGTGTCAGTCCCTGTTTGCTAGGGTCTCTCAAAATTCAATTTCTGGCTTAACCATCTCAGTTTGGTAGAGCACATCTATCTGTAGTTTCCTAAGAATGAATTCAGGGGTGGTAAATTTTTATGATATCTTATATTTTAAAATGCCTTTATTCTAGAGGTTGAGGGTATAGTTCAGTTGGTAGAGTGCTTGTCTCACATGCACAAGGCTCTGGGTTCAATCCCCAGCAAACCACACACACACACACACACACACACACACACAATATCTTTATCCTACTCTCATGTTTGATGGATAACTATAACTTGATATGGAACTCTAATTTTTTTCTACCCCTGTTTTCTTAACAGTTTTAAATTAGTATTGTTCACATAAGGTATTCAGAGGGAGGCAGTCCTAGAACTGATTCAGTCTCCCAGTGGTGTCCTCAGAACCCAGACTTCCTTCCCCTCTGTGCTCTTGATCTTCCTCCTATCAATCTGGGAGACCAGGGGTTTTAAGTTTTAGCTTTTATTGTGTCTGTAGGAAAGGCAAGATAGGAAGCAACAGCTGCTCATAGAGGTGGAAAGGGACAGTCTACAGAATATGCCATAAAACTTTTTGATATGCTCATCTAGAATTATAATTTCCTTCCAGTTTTCATTTTGTCTGAGAAATGTCATCGATTTCTTATTTTTTCACCATTGCATGGACATTTCTATGTTGGAATTTAAATGTTTAATGTCAAAGAGCCTTTAACATCAGGACATTCTTTGTTTATATATCTCATTTAAAGGTTGAACATGTTCTTTCTGAGGAAATAAATTCGTGCTGTTTTAAAAGTTAAAAAAAAAAAAAAAAAAAAAAACCTGGGCTTCATGGGGCCTCAGGGGAGAAGGAGGACTGTACTGGAAACAGGGCTAGAGGCCATTCATGTTACATCCTGGCAAAAAAAAAAAGTTGTCTACATTTTGCCCACATCCTGAGACCTCTGTGAGGCTGAATTCAAAGGTGATGAACGAATTAAACTGGCAGAGAAAACTTCAAGCCAGCACGCCATTTAGAAAGTGGCATGATATCATTCACAGCTTTTAGCCAAGTTTACTATGATAATCAGGAGCAGAAAATTTTGAAAAACTTGCAATTTGGCCAGAAAAGTGAAATGAAACCAGGCATGGTTGTTAAAGAGATTACAGCCACTAAAAACACTCAAAGTACCAGAAACAACAGGAAAGATGGCTCAGGGGCATCTCAGAAACTGGCAAGCCCACAACCACCTCAGGCTGAAGATGTAAAAGTAAAAATTCCTTTGAGAAGAGACCATGGGGACACCCTTCTTACCTGGGAAGGGGAAAGCGGAGGAAGTTATTTCATTGTGCTCAGTTGCTCAGGTACTCAGAGGTTGCTGTGACCATGGTCCCGAGAGGCAGCCTACTGCTCAAGATGGTGGTAGACAAAAATCGGTGTCAACCACATGGTACTGGTTCTGCAGGGATGCAGGATGCTGGAGTTAGGGGGTCGCGGAGGTTTCCACCAAGATTTCAAAGGAAGGCCTAGGAGGCCAGGCAAAGTGTAGCAGGGTCAGAGTCCCAGTGGCTGCCCTTGAGAGGTGATGCATGAAAATGTGAGAAGGAAGCCAGAACTTCAGTGGAGAGCCCCGAGCTTAAGAGATGCCCAGGAAAGCTGCAGGAATCCAGCAGAAACAAGCCTAGAAAGAGGCTGTGTGAGCTGCAACCAGCAAGGCCACAGGGGAAGAGCTAAGCAAGCCCTTTGGAGAGAACATCACAGTGCCATGTGCCCCGGATGCTAGGCACAGAGCTACAGGACTTGTTCGCCTAACTGGATATTGGTCTTGCTCTGGTCCCATTCTTTCTTTCCATGCCCCCATTTCTCCCTTGCAGAATGGACATGTTTACTGTGTGCCATTATGTATTGGATACATGTAATTTGTTTTTGATCTTCACTGGGGGAAAGAGCTAAGAGTTTGCCTTGAGTCTCAGAAGAGATTTTGGACGTGGTATTTTTGGTAATGCTGGAACTGCTAAGACTATGGGGAATCATCAAAATGGACTAAATACATTTTGAATTATGAGATGGGCATAAACTTTCAGGAGCCAGAGTTGGAATGTTATGGTTTGGATATGTATTGTCCTCCCAAAACACATGTGTGAGACAATGCACGAATACTTAGAGGTGAAATGATTAGGTTATGAGAGTTGTAACCTAATCAGTGGATTAATCCACTGATATGAATTAACTGGGACTGTAGGCAGATAAGTCATGGCTGGAGGAGGTAGGGCACAGGGGCACACCTTTGGGGTACATATATTGTTCCTGGTGAGTGGAGCCCTCGGTACTTCATGGGGGCCATGTCCCGAGCTGCTTTCCTTTTGCCATGATGTTCTGCCTTACCTCACTCAGGCTCAGAGCAGGAGAGGCAGTCATCTGTGAACTGAGACCTCTGAAACCATGAGCCAAAGTAAACTCTTCCTCCTCTCATTGTTCTTGTTGGGTCTTTTGTTTACAGCAACAAAAGGGAGGTAAAACAGGGACCAGGCTTCCAGGTCCTACCCCATTGGAATTGCACTATGGGATGGAGTTCCAGAGCTCTCCCCTCCCAGGACCCCTGGAGTTGAGTGGGGGTACCAACCATGAGGGAGTATCCTGCTGAAGGTCCTGGGAAATCAAATGACTCAGGGCAGATAATGGACTTTCTTCTTCCCTCCCCTGGACCTGTCCTTCTCTTTCTTCCACAGGTGGGAGACACCACTTTCAGATTTACTTCAGTTACTTCTGACAAATTTAGACTTCCAGAGTGTTTTTTTTTTTTTTTAATCCAGATGCATACAAAACCCAGGGAAGGATTCTGGTTCATCTTGATTCACACATCCAGCTTTTGGACCAACCACTATGGGCAAGAGGACTGGCCAGACATGAGTAGTGAAAGGCCAAGGTTTGTCGTCGGAGATTAAAATGCACACACACACAGATAGCAGTGACAAAGATGAAGCACCTTATTGCAAGCTGGTGCTAGCTTATATAGAAAGTGAGAGTCAGTTATCTTAAACCAGGAAGCTCCCGGGGCCAATCATAGTAAAGATCAGGTCATCACGCTCGCACGTCCGCCCTGCATAAGATTCAAGGGGATCACGAACTGTTCACAAGTATGGAAGCCGGGAGGACCAATTAGTGAATTTTCAAAACAACTTGTTATCCGCCCACTGGCAATTTGCCCGCTGCCATGTCTGAAAGGCCCCGGGGAATTCTCAGGGAGACTCCCAACAGGTGGCATCTCCATCCCTGAGTCAAGGGTAGGGTGAAATCAGCAGCCCCCCAGAATGACAGATTTGGAGTAGGGGAGAATCAGATACCTAAAGAAAGGAGGAATACCGTTCCCAAGAGAGAGTGCAATTCTTTCCTCCTGGGCTATGAAATAAAGTCATATTTAACAAAGAGTTTTGATTTCCAATCGACCCCATCCCAATCCAAATGACACTTTGTGCAAATTAGAAAAATTAACGCCTTCCCTGAGACATTTGTACTACCATCTGCCTGAAAATTATCATGGTAAATAAACTAATCTATGGCGACCTCAAATGTGATTGGTGCCCGGAGCAGTACAACCCATATAACCAACTGTAGCAGCCCCGACCCCTCTGAGGTGCTACTATTCCCTGCAGCTACTCCAATCCTTTGTCAAAGAACATTTTATTCCATAGAACTTTGGGCCGAGGCAAGACAGAGACCAAAGGGGCAGAACCATGAGGGGACATGGTAGCTGGCTCCCACCCACTTCCAGTGCCCACAGGCAGGGATCAGTGTCCCATCAGGGGGATGGTGACCAGGTCCCAGGCAGTGACCATCAGCAAAGTGAGCTGAAGTCAGAGCAGGGCTGGGAGTGATTGATGAGAGGGACCCTGAGGAAAAGCTCTGGGGAGACAGTTTGGAAGGGTTTGGAAAGAAATGCGGGCTTTTCCTCTGGATGCTACAAGCAGAAGAATGTCCGAGGGACTGGGGTGGGGACATCCAGGTTACGGTTGCAATAAAACGAAGTGGACACTGCTTGTCAGAAAGGCAAGCAAGCAACCAGGATCAAGAACCATGCATAGAGGACACCAGCACTCACACCCACACCTAGGTTTAGAAAACCCATCTCTCAGGGTGTCGGTGACTCCAAAGGGGTCCATGGTGGGCCCCTGGGCAGGGGTGAGATGTGGGAAATCCCAGGCCTGGGAAAAAGTGCTCAGCCACAGCCAGGCCTGGCCCCCAAGGAGGGGCTCCATGGTGACCAAGACAACATCCAGAGAGCGGGAGCAGAGTGGCTGGGAGGACGGGGCCCAACCCCAGAGCTGGGGTGCCTGCTCACCAGGCTGCCCTGAGCCCCTCTGAAAGGGCACCACACAGGGCTCAGCTCACTGGAGGCCCAAGGGAAGAGCCAGAGCTCTGGGCTGCCAGAAAAGATGGAGGCAGTGAGGAGCCCAGGACGGGGAGAAGGGGGAGGGCACGAGGGGCCAGGACTCCAAGAAGCCTAGGAGCCCCAGTGAGCTGGGGCACTTCCCAACAGCTCCACTAGGGGTCACCATAGCCGCAGAGTGGGTGGGGGCTCTGAGCCAACCTCCTCCCTCCTCCCACCACACCCTCTCCCCAGCCAGTGAGGTGGGGGTGGAGGAGCAAAAAAACGCCCCTGAGACCACTGAGTGGTCAGGCTAAACGGCCGGCTGTGAATGTGCATGTGTGTGTGCCCATACGGGTGTGGGTGTGCAGACATGCGTACACTGGATACAAATCTAGTGAGCATGATAGGTGGCCTCGTGTTCCTAGGAATTGGAGCATGTATTTTGGCACAGACCGCTGCCGGAATAAGTCACATGTGTGAAAATATAGGACCACACAAGCACAGATACACACTGGATAAAATCCTCTTGTCCATGATATGCTGCTTTTGGGTTCCTCTGGGCATGAATGTGCCCAAGAGCACATATGACTACGCGTGTACAAGCATATTCTTTTGCACAAGCCTGATGTGAGCCTGGGAATGTTTGTGTGTGTGAGTTGAAGGCGTGTGTGAAGGCGTGTGACAGTAGTGGAAAGGTTTGTGCGGATTATGAAAGGGGCTCGTGCTGGGAGTGCAGCTGGGGGCACACGAGTGTGTTCCACAGTGAGTGTGAGTGTGTGAGTGTGAGCCAGTCCATGCCAAGGAGCGCCCCAGGGGTGAGTGTGAAAAGAGACTCAAGTGTGAAGACGAGCCCTGATTGTCAAGGTTGGGGAGAGGACCTGAGCATGGGGGCTCATAGTGTGTCCCCTGTGTGTGTGTGTGTGTGTGTGTGTGTGAGGGGGCGAGTGTGTCACCGCTGCCACTCCCAGGGCAGGGTGGCCCCAGAGCCCAGGCACTCCCTGGCTGAGCCCACAGCACACCCGCGAGGGAAGTGTGGCTGAGGCTCCCACCTGAAGATTGGCCCAGTCCTCAGGTTTCACTCATGACCCTGTGACATCAGCGGCAGCAGCTGTCCTTGCCGGCCCGGCCCCCCAGCCAAGTCCCCCAGAGTTCCAGCCCCAGCCCGAGGTGGGCACGGCGCTGCGGGCTTGTCAGTCGCCGCTTCGCTTCCGTCCAACAGTGAGTACCGCGCCCCCCCACTCCAGCCCAACCAGGGACCCCAGGGCTGGCACCCCCAGCGACAGGCCACCCTGGCCCCAGCCCCAGCCTGGCTCCAAGAAAGTCTCCACTTTGCTCTGGCTCCGCTGACCTCCTGCCCACACCGGGCTCTGCTGCCTGTGCCCAGGCCCTACTCTGCCCGGCTGCTCTGCCGAATCTCCTTCTTCCTTGACCCTTTCTTTGTCCCCAAACTTGCCTCTCTCTGTCCGTCATTGGTTCTCTCTGCCCCTGCCTGGCTGGCTGTCGTCACCCTCAGCGAGGGTCCTTGCTCTGGTGACAAAAGCCCCGTGGCTAAAGCTTGGCTTAGAACAGGCACAGAGTGACCCAAGGGACAGGGACAAGGCTTCAGTTTCTTCAGAAGAGAGTAGGACAGTCAAGACAGTGACTTTGCCGAGTCTGTGTGCAGGGGCTCAGAAGCAGGGTGCGGGGAGAGCGTCAGGAGGCCGGGTGGGGGTGGCGGGTGGCGGCGGCTCCTTTGCTTCGCTGAAACAGGAATCTGTGAGATGCCAGCAGAGGACACATCCCAGGCTGTGCCGCCAGCGATGGGCTGGGCTCTGCCCACCGTCCCCGCCCTCCTCCAGCCCACTCAGCTCTGGGGCTTTTTTTCCTGAAGAAGCTGAGCCCTGGGAAGAGGAGGGGACCAGAGGAGGGGACCAGAGGAGTGGCAGGAAGATAGGGCCATAGCACCAAGGGGACTCTGGGGGGCTAGGAGAGCCCTGGGAGGATTCAAGAGGGCACATAGGGCTCAAGCATGGGGTCAGGGGGCAGTGCTTGGCAGGCTACAACCCCTCCCTCTGCTGGCAGAGCAGGGCACTGGGGTAAAGGGTGGGCAGTGGCTGGTGGAGAGGGTGGAACGGTCTGAGCCCCAGCTGAGTTGGGGACAGTTTGGAGATGCAGGAGCTCAAGAGTGGCGGGGTGCCAAGTGTTGCTGCATGCCAGAGGGCCCACTTTCGAGAAGGATCTGGAAATCTAGAGGGCCACGGGAGACTTCTAAAGAATCACTTTGTGTGAGCGGGAGGCCCGAGCCCCCTCCCCACTCCATTGCCCCGTCAATCCCCAAGTCCAGTCACCTCACCCCCCGCTGAGGTCTGGGGTCAGAGCAGGGGGCCAGGCTATGTCTGAGGGTGCTGTGGGGGGTGACGCCCAGGTGAGGACCCTACACATACGGGGACCTCTACCCAGACCTCTTGCAACAGTCACCGGCACAAAACTAAATCAGCCAGCAGAGCCTGGGAGCGCTAGAGGTAGAAGGTACTAGGAGGCCATTTAATTCAGCCATACTGGGGAGCCAGGTTGAGGCGGGTAGCCAGCCTGGAGAGACAGGAAGGAGCCGAACTTCAGAGAGATGGGGTGGAGTCCAGAGTTACAGTTGCCATCACTCATCTGTGACAGAGGAAGAGGGTGACTGTGTCCCAGTTGTCTGACTTGAGCCAAGAAGACCCCAGTAGTGGCAGAGGCTGGAGTCAGGTGTGGAGGGTAGAAGGAGAAGGCAGGGAAGGCTGGTTCTCCTAGACCCTTAAGACTCTCCTGGCAGCATCCCCAAGTCCCCTGGTCATGGCCAGCATCCTCACCCTGTGTGGCAGTGGTGTGAGGTCACTGCATGGGTGTTTGGAGCCACATCACCTGTGTGGGATGAGGTTGAAGGATAAACATACACAAGGGTGTTTGGAACCTACCATGTCAGGCAGGGTGTCCAGGCGAAGGGGACCCCACACAGGCCCCAGACCACATGGCACACAGGCCCTGAGCCCTGCCCATAGGGCTCCTCAGGAGCCCACTCCCAGTTCCACCCCAGGCATCCCTCAAGGAATTGTTCAAGGATCTTAAGGAGTTTGGGGAAGTAAATGAGGTACTTCCTAGGCAGCCCCTCGTCCAGCCTGGTCCTGCTTGTAATTTCTGATTGGAAACAGGCAGGGAGGGGGCTCAGGACCAGGGATCACCTCCCCAGCCAAGGCTGGTCTGCTCAGCTGGCTTCCCTCCCCAGGGTCTCTGCCCTGTCCCAGGCCAGGCCCAGGGAGCCCTGAGTTGTATGCCCAAGGCTTGGTTCTCAGATGGTGGGTGGTTCTGACCAGGTCTTGCCTTTGGGGGCAACTCTGGCCACCAGAACAGGGAGGAAGTGTGGACAATGTCAAGGAGGAGTTGGAATAATATAGGGGGTGGGCATTTAGAGAAGATTCCAGAAGAAGGCAGAGCCAGAGGAGGGAGGGAACTGGAACTCAGAGAGTAGCAAGGTACTCACCAGGTGAAAAACCTGCCCTTAAGGCCTCAGAGACCAGGTAGGAGATGGGAGGGGGTGGAGGACGGTGGGTGTCAATGGCCACTCTACAGGCTATACAAACTGTCAATCCCTGACCCCTCTTATAGGAGGCCCGCAGGTTCAGGGGGTTATGTCATGTACCTGGAGCTCATGGCTAAAGCCACCAGAATTCTGTCCACAGTGGCCAACGGCCCTGCTCCTTGGGAGGAAGCTAACTCTGAGCAGGGCTGGGTGGGGACACAGGTCACTCCTGAGACTCAGGGGCAGTGGGTAGTTAGGGGCAGCCTGAGGGCCGGGGCAGGTACTGGGTCTCTGAGTAATTCTGGTGACTTCTGGAGGGGTCCCCAGTCCAGCAACGGCAGGGACAAGCCAGGTCTCCCTGTGGCTCCATCATGACCTGTTAATTGGGGCTGGGGGCCCCGGGTTCCCTTTGCCTCTGTTGCCCCTGCCCAGCCTTTTCCGTGTGCCGCCCGTTCTGCTTCATCAGCAATGGCTATTTTTATTCCCTGCCGTTTTCAGTCAACAGCCCGTGTTGGGGGGTGGAGTAGCAGGAGGAATGAGGGGCTCCAGGAGCCAAAGGGCAGCAGGGTAGGGAAGCAGGGGGCCATAACCCCCTCAGAGGGCCCTCTGCCAGGAGCCCTAGCATAGGACCAAAGGGCGGACCCCCAATAGTCACTGGTCCCCGCTGTGCTTCTGAACCGGTTTGTGAAACTCTGCACCCTCACCCACCCCAAAGGTGGTAGAAGGTCATGGTCTAGTTTAGACAGAGGTAGGACACACAGCCTAGTAGTAAGAACCAGTCAGAGTCAGGCACAGTGGTGCTTGTAATCCCAGTGACTCGGGAGGCTGAGGCAGGAGGATGGTGAGTTCAAAGCCAGCCTCAGCAAAAGCCAGGCTCTAAGCAACTCAGTGAGGCCCTGTCTCTAAATAAAACACAAAAAAGTGTTGGGGATGTGGCTCAGTGGTAAAGTGCCCCTGAGTTCAATCCCTGGTAGCCACCCCTAAAAAAAAAAAAAAAAAAAAGAGTCAGTCAGGGTCTCTTTAAAGAGGGCTGACCTGCTAATCCCAGTTTACTACATCATCTTCATCTGGCAAGTTACCTCTTTCTCCATGCCTCGGTTTCCTCATCTGTCGAATGGGGTGATAACAGAATCGTGATGAGCATTAAGTTCTCGGCATGTAGTCAGCTCTACATATCTACTCACTAATAGTACTGTGGCTATCACCGGGCTGTTGGGCTTGGAAAGAAAATGTCTTGTGCGGATGAGAGAAGAAGTTAGGTCTCACCCAGCTCTCTACCCCCTTCAGAGCTGGGGGTGGCAGTGAGGTGTTTTCTCCCTGTCTGATCTCCCTGGGGCAAGTCCTTTATAAATTGGGCAGCAAACTCCCTCCCTTTTGGCCTGAGGTCCGCAGAGGTTGCTGTGACCTCTGTGAAGCAGGCCAGCAGGTCAGAGACCCCGGCTCACGTGTTAGCAAGATCTCCCATTGACTCTTGTCTTCTTGGGGTTTGCAAGCCTGATTTTGTAGAAGGATCTTCAAAGAGGAGGGGGAGAAAACCTCCCTGGGATAGTTTCTGGGTTGGCTAAGCTCTCCAGCTAGCCGTGGCACTGGCTGAGGGTCAGGGTGGAGCTGTCAGAGCAGAGGGCCCAAGCTGCCACCCTTTCCTGGAGATTTCAAGTATAGCTGGAGGCCTGATGGCCCTGACCCCAACTCCCAGTGGCCTCAGCAGGAAGGGCTCTCAACTCCACACCCCCACCCTGATGGGGCTGATGAAGGGGAGGGGGAGCCAGGCGGGCCATGATGTTCTCAGGCTCTGGGAAGTGCAGAGGGGTGGGGTGGAGTGAGGGGTGGGGGCGCTGTAGGGATAGAAAAGATAAAGGCAGGACACTGTCAGGAGGCAAGGGCAGGAGAGGGGAGGCAGCTCTGTGTCCAAGCACAGATGAGGGGGGTCAGACAGGCCTGTGGAGAGGGATGTGTGCTTGCCTCTGTTTGGGCGGGGGCATCCAGGGTATCCAGGTCACTGTGCTTGGGGCTCCTTAGAAAGATCTGAGGCAACAGAGAGCAAGGAGACCCAGACCTGGGTGGAGTCTCCTCATCCCTTCCAGCAGCTGAGAAATGACTCATAGAGCTGATGAGTGAGTGAGTGTGTGTGTGTGTGTGTGTGTGTGTGTGAGAGAGAGAGAGAGAGAGAGCAGGCGCACACACACTGGTGATCTATAGTGGAGGTTGGGGGTGCATGTGGCAATCAGTTGGTGCCAATAAAAACCATACCTTGAGGAAGGTTCTTGATCCAACTATTGACCTCTGTGCCACTCACCCTCCTGCCTCAGCTGCCAACACAAAGCCCCAGGAGGCCTGAGGACAGTCCTGCCAGGACCTGCTGGATGCCCACCAGAGCCCACACCTTTCAGGAGCTTGGCTCGAGGACTCTGGCCTGCCCTTTGAAGAAGACAGTTGGGCAAAGGCCAGGCCAGCCCAGGGGAACATCTGTGCTGGAGGAGGGCGGCCATGACCAGTCCAGTCCCCCAAAGGATTGGAGGGAGGCCATGTTTGTAGTAACAGGCGCGCGGGTTTGGCGTGAGAGAGAGCTGTGTTCAAATCCTGGCTGTGCCACTTGTTAGCAGGGATGACAAAAGTAAAACACATTGAAGAGGGCATGGACACTGTGAGCACCAAATGGATGTGTCCACCGTTCCTTTTTGTCAGACGTGATTTCTTTGTGGGCCTGTGCACATCACAAGTGTGAGTCGATGTGCTAAGATTTGAGGCTGGGGGAACGGACTCTCCTACTCCAAGGAGACTCTCCCCAACCTATGGAAGCCCGAAACTCCACACCTGGAGATAAATTCCTTTGTCATAAGCCTCAGACCTGGGAAGGAAACCTCCCCAGGAGCCTTGCTCCTGAGGAAAAAACCATCCAGCACAGGCAGACGAGCTGTGAGGGAGTTAGCAGAAGGGGTCACAGCACACAAACCCCCAACATAGCCCACTTGTAGGTTTTCATTTCATAGGGTCGTGAGCCAACAAGAAGCACTCTGCGTAGAGAGAGAGGGTCAGGCTGAGGAGCAGAGGCAGAAGTTTGGGGAAAACCACCCAATGTTCCCAGAGAGCCCTTGGACATCAGCAGGAAAGGGACTGACTGTGAAGGGAGGAGATGCGATGTATCCTAAACAGGAAGCCGGCCCTGACACACAGTGAGTGCAAAATAAGTGTGGCCACCTCTACCAGTCTTAGCCCTGAGGTAGAATAATTATCAGACTGGTCGCATCGGGAGACTGAAAAAAAAAGAGGTTTGTTCTGATCCACTGAGCCCCACTGAGCAATCAGCGTTAGCTGCCCTCACTGGCTCAGGAGCTGTCCCCCACCTGACCCCATTTGGCTTCCAGAATTCTCACGGCCCCTGAGCATCCGGGGGTTTCCACTCTAGGCTCCTAGTTGCAGGCTACTCTCCAAGGCCCCTTGGAACAGATTTCCTCTGCGGATAGTGTTAGGCCAAGAAGGGAGAGCCACCTGGGGTAACTTCCTCCAGGCCTGGCCGGCCAAGGCCACAGGCCCTCCCTCCTCTCCAGGCCCTAAGTGCTGGCCGAGGAATAACACAGCCACCCACTGCCCATCTGCACCCACCTGCTCCAGCTGAGAAAAGGCTGTGACTTGAGACTGACAACTAGGGGAACACGGGGGCCGAATTTTCACTCTTGGAGCTGGGCCACGGTGGGAACCCAAGAATTCGGGGAATAGTCCATTGTTGTCTATGACCAGGACAGAAAAGTCTGATCTGTTTCAGTATTCCAGAAAGTTCTGAGTCTGAGCCCCCACTGCAGATGGAGCTTAAAGGGGGTCTCCACTGAGCACCTAAGAGCTCTGGGTAGTTTTTCTCTCAAAGAAACAAAAATGTCAGACATCGGTGAGCGACGATAACTCTGCTAGGGACCAAGGACATGCCTGATTGGCAGGAGGGGAAGGGGTGGAGTCTTGAGTAGGACCATCTCTTCATCCCAGGGATGTGCATTAGAGTGAACAGGGAGGGCTGTGAGGAGCAGATCCCTTCCGTTCTTGGTCTTTCAGGAGAGTACCAGGGTGGCTTCTATAGCCTGGGCTGGCTGAGACTACTTGGGGAATTTCAGCCATAGTGCAGCTGGGTGGGTTTCTGGATATTTGAAGAACCCGCCCTAAAAACATAGGTCTCCCAGGAGGGAAAGTTCTAGAAATTATATGGCAACAAGTTTGGGGGGTGGTCTATCCTGAGCTTTGACTAATCAATAATTTTGGACTCTCAGGATCATTGTGAGAGATAGCCTTGAACTGAGGGAAAATCAACATCCAACAGGCAGCCCTCCATAAAAGACCTGAGATGAAGGGTCACAAAGGGAACTTGAGTAGAGGTCAAGGTAAAGTCCTACACCTGGGTTGGCATTAACCTTGTATCCTGCAACTTTGCCATAATCATTATTGGTTCCAAGAGTCTTTTTGTCTATTCTGATTTTGTACAATCGTATCATGCAAAGACAGTCTCATTTCTTCCTTCCCAACCAGTAGACCTTTCTTTTTCTTTTTATTTTTTTTACCTGTAAATGGTCACAATGCCTTTATTTTGTTTGTTGATTTTTATTCAGTACTGAAGGTCGAACCCAGTGCCTCATGTATGCTAGGCAAGTGCTCTACCACTGAGCCACAACCCCAGCCCTCCTTTTCTTGTTTTATTGCATTAGCCGTGACTCCAGTCTGATGTCAAAGCAGTAATGAGAGGAGACACCTTGCCCGGTCCTTGATCTTAGTTTCTCACTATTATAATCAATGTTCGCAATAAGGTTTTTGATAAAAGTTCTTTATCAACTCCATGAAGCTTTTCTGTCTTCCTAGTTTGCTGAATGGGTGTTAGATCTATTTTTTTTTCCTTTTAGTAAATAGGGGATTGAGCCCAGGTATGCTCTACCGCTGAATGACACTCCTACCCCTTTTTATTTTATTTTATTTTTTAAAAATATTTTTTAGTTGTAAATGGACACAATATCTTCATTTTATTTATTTATTTATTTTTTGAGGTGCTGAGAATCGAACCTAGCGCTCCATGCATGTGAGGCAAGCACTGTACCATTGAGCTACAACCCCAACCCCCTTTTTATTGTTTGAGTCAGAGTCTCCCTAAGTTGTCCCGGCTGACCTCAAACTTGAGATCCTCCTGCCTCAGTCTCCTGAGTTGCTGGAATTATAGGTGTGCCTCATCTTATGACTGAACGTTAGACCTCTTCAGATGCTTTTTCTGCATCGATTGATATGGTCATGTGATTTTTCTGTAGCCTGTTGATGTAATGGATTACATTAATTAATTTTCAAATGTTGAACCTGCTTTATATACCTGAGATACATCCCACTTGGCCGTGGTATCTAATTATTTTAATACATTGTTGGGTTTAATCTGTTAATATTTTGTCGAGGTACGCTTAGAGCGAAAAGAGAAAAGTGAGTTATCCAGTTTGTCAGACAGGGAAGACCTAAGAAGACCAGAGCTGAGAAGGGTGATGGCACCCTCCACAGGTGATTGGACTGCCCGAAGGCCTGCCACCTTGGGATGAATGGATACAAAGGGTGTCCAGGCCAGGGAGAAAAGGCCTCTGTGGTCAGACTATATCTGGAGTTGGGTGTTCCGATTTGGCGGAGCAACAGGGAAAGACAATGCTGGGCTGGACCTGCTCCAGGAAGAGATGCCTGGCCCTTCAGCGTCCTCACCCTCGGCTCCCTGCCTGCGGACAGCTGGCCCAGCCTGCGCCTCTCCCAACCCTTCCTCCCCCACCCATCTCAACCTACTCCAGCCCCCAGGAAGCCCTGACTTTACCCACTTCCGCCCGTACTTCCGTTTCAGAGGAGGATCCATGAGACTTTTCACTTGCTAAATGGTCTCCAGCCCTGGCTCCTGAGGAGCTGGGTTTTAGTCTTGGCTCCGTCCTTCTTTTATCACTCTCTAAAATTATCTTATTTGCTTCCCTATTTGCTGTCTACCTCCTCCCTCTGGAATGCAATCTCAGTGAGGACAGGGACTTTGCCACCGCCATGGTCCAGACCAGAGTCCAGCACTTAACAGATGCTCAGAAAACATTTGCCAAATGTGTCCTGGAGAGAGCTGCTGCCTCTCTCTGGGCTTCAGAACCCCATGGTGAAGCAAGGGGGTGGGACTCATTGCTCATGCAGGTCCTGGACTCCAACATCCTCAAATGCACTGGGGAAGGGTCCTGGGGCCCTCAGATCCTCACCTGCTGTGTCTCAGGGAGCAAGCTGCCAGGGCTGGTGGGAGGAGGGTTGGAGCTCTCATCCTGGCCCCCTTTACTCACTGTGGCCCCAGAGCCTCACGGAGGTGTGCCAGCACATGGCCTATGTCATGATATAGAGTTGTCAGAGCTTTGCCCCTGCCAGGAAGCCACTAACCATATATGTCCTAGATGTCCTTTCATACCTCCACTGACCCACTGAAAGCAACACAGCTTGTCCCCATCTGTCGGAGACACATGGAAAGGATGGACAGGGAAACATATGTGCTGACCAATTATGGCCCTGGGAGGGCTCTCCAAGGCTGCAGGATAAAGCCACTCTCCCCTTGGCCTGACATTGATCCTGGCCCCACTCCTGCCCTTCCTTCCTCTCTCTACCCCAAACAGTGTCTGGGCTCCATGTGGGGAGTTCCCTGTGTCCTGCTTCTGTTTTTGCTCTGTCTCTTCCCTCTACTTGGGAAGTCCTTCCCTCTGTTTCCCTGTGTTCCTGTTACTCATCCCTTGAGACCCAAACGAAGTCACATCTTTCCTCCTTCTTGGAAGTAACACTCACCCACCTGAACTCACTCACCCACCTGAACCCCTGCAGCACCACCAACTTCCCTTTTGAGGGCAAGTTTTGCCTTCTTCTCATACCATACATGTGTGCCCAGATCCCCAAGCCTCAGACTGCCTGCCCTCTGCAGGCAGGACACCCGGCTGGGCACCTTTGTGTCCTACTCTGTCTGGCACATGAACAAAATGAGAAGAGGATGGAAAGATGAATGAACAGATCAACAGGAGAATCGTGGGGTCTCTGGAAGGGTCTCTATCCAAGGCCTCATCTTTTCATTTAGTCATTCAACAAACACTTCCTGAGTGCCCACCAGGTGCCTGGTGCTGGGGCCTAGACAGACACAGCTGCAGTGTTTCAAACTAGTCGGGGGGAAAGACAAACAAGCAATTATGAATAATGATACATGATGTAAGGAGAACACAGAGGACTGTGGTAGAAAGTAAGGGAAGAAGAAAGTCACTTGGAATAGGGGACACTTGAATCTAGACCAAGGGGCTAAGAAGGAACTTACATATGAAAAGGGCGGGGCAGAGCTTCCGAGAGACCAAGGAGCTGGGGATAGGCCCAAAGGTGGGCACAAGCCCCGTGGTCAAGAAGCTGGCCTTGGGACTAGTGCAGAGTGACCAAGGAGATGTCAGGAAACAGAGATGGGGAGGTGAGAAGGAGCTAGATCCACAGGGGCTCCTGGGCCACTGCAGGAAGCTTTGGTTGTATTTTAAGTGCAATGGGAAATAATCAGGGGATTTTAACAGGAGAAACACAGAGAGGGTGGGCGGAAGGAACCCACGTTTTGTTATTAAGAGATCAGTGGCTTATTTATGGGACCGATTCGACGTGGCGATGGGAAAGGCAGGGAGGAGGAAACTGGCCACTGCGGGGGATTATGGTGGGCGGGTCAGGGGCTGGACAAAGGTGGAGTTCAGATACCTTTTGGAGATGACGTTAATAGAATTTTGAGCAGGTTGGACACAGACAGTAAGAGAAAAGGAGAACTCAGGAGACACCTTGGATTTTGACCCCAGCAACTGTTTGGGGGCCGTGCCGTTCCCTGGCTTGATGGAGATTGGGTGGAACCATGCAAGGACACAAATGCTTCATCCCAGTCAGGGTTCCTCTTGGCTAGCCGTCCAGGAGACAGTGGACTCTACCAGTGTGGAGTCCAGAGGAGTGGACACAGTTACAGGAACGCTTCCACCCGGCAAAGATCATGCCCCGAGAAACTCTAGAGATTAGGTAAAGAGAGAGAGAGAGCCAAGCAAAGGACACTGATACAGAGCAGCCAGAGGGGTAGAAGAAGAAGACATGAGCGTGATTCCATGGAGGCTGAGAGCATGGAATGTTCCAGAAAGGGGGGCTGTGGCCAACTAGGTTGAAGGCTTCTGAGAGGCCGAGGAAGGTGAAGACAGAAACGCAAGCGCAGGACTTGGCAGCGGGGAGGGCGTTAGTGATTTGACAAAAGACGTCTCAGTTGAGCGGGGGAAACGAAAGCCGGTTGGAATGGGCTGAGTGGCCGAAAGGTAAGCGAGTAGAGACAGCTGGGGTAGACACTTTCCAAGAAAATTTTCAGTGAACAGGAACAGAAAAAATAGCGCAAGAGATAAAGGGGGTGTGAGGGTGGCGGGTGCTCTGTCATGGGTGACACTAGTGCTTGCTCCTAGTGGGAAGACGTTGACGAGTGGTCAAGAGAAAAGGTCACTGGAGGATGAGGACCTGGGGAAGGGCAGGGGTCTGAGCCCAAGGGGAAGACTTGGCTTTGGGTTTTTCTTATCCTTCTATTACGACAGGATAGAGGGAGAAGGGGTGGGGTTGTGTAGACGGGGTGGTATTCGACGCTCCCACGTTCTCAGTGAAGGCCGGGGCCAGGTCGTCACCCAGAGTACCATGGGAATGTGATAGTTTGAGGAAATAAGAGACACAAAATATCTGTTTTCCAAAAAAAAAAAAAGTGGAAAGATGAGACTAGTAGAAAATTCTGCACTCACAGGGCTGGCAGGATTGAGAGCAAAGCCAGAGTGCGTACCCACAGTTTCTCTGTGAGCCCAGCCCCTGGTGTCTTTGGCCATATCCAGCTGCTTAGGGGCCACTCAGAGAGCACAGCTGGAAGGTGCAGGTTGGGTTCCTCGGTGTGATGAGGAGACAGGAGGCCTGGGCCTTGGGGCGTTTGTAAGACTGGGCGAGGGGGAAAGTGAGCCGGAAGGGTCTGCTGCAGGGGGGACAGGGCAGGACCAAAGGACTGAAGGTACCAGGAAGCCCAAGGGTCACAGCAACCAGGCCCCTGAGCCACCAGCTGAGCCAGTGGGGAGAGGGAAGAGCAGGGATATCGGAGGAGATGTGGTTTCTGGTTGCAGTTTGGGTTCAGGGTGACTTTAAAGGAGAAAGGGGCTCAGAGGAAGAGTGCCGCTAACTTCATCGTTCATCAGTTCATCGGTTAGGGTGGTTTCCTTTATTGAGCACTAGGCAAGCTGTGGTACCGACAAGGGTAGGGATCCAGCCATCCAGGGTGCCTAGGGAGGGCTTCCTGGAGGAAGTGGTTCTTGTGTAGGTTGAGTCTGGAAAGACAAACTGCAGCTCTCCATGGAGACAGGACAGGTGTTCAGGAGGCCAGCAGATCACAAGCAGAGGCACCACAGGGGCAGCGATGGGAAGCCCTTGGCCCCTTTGTGAAAATGGAAGCAGTACAGGCCAGAGGTGGGCCCAGGTGGGGAAAGGGTTGGACGCCCAGGGAGGGATCATGGAGGAGTCATATGGAGGCAGGAAGCCACTGGAGGACTTAAGTGAGGGGTGTGTGTGGGTGAGAGAGAGGGGACGGACGGGTGGGGAGGGATCAGATTTGTGGTTTTAGAAATACAGATGATGGGGGCTGGGGATGTGGCTCAAGCGGTAGCGCGCTCACCTGGCATGCGCAGGGCCCTGGGTTCGATCCTCAGCACCACATACAAACAAAGATGTTGTGTTCGCTGAAAACTAAAAAATAAATGTTAAAGAAAAAAAAAAAAAAAGAAATACGGATGATGGGATGGAGATGTACCAGGAGGGAGGGAGGGATCTGTGGGAGGCTATTTGAAAAGAACAGGTAAACGCAAACAGTCACACTCCTGGAGAATAGAGAGGACAGTGATACTGGGGAGGGACATCCACGGGGTGTGGGAACTGACCAGATTTGCCAGTGATGCTTTCTGCATCCACCAACCCAAATTGGGCTGCAGCAGATGAAGATACTTCTTCCCTTCACATAATAAAACATCTGCATGTGAAGTGGCTTCAGGCTTGGTGAGAGGGTCGGGGGAGAGGAAGTCAGGATGAAGGGCAAATTTTGAAGGGAGAGACGTGTGCTGTACAAAGAGCACCTCCCTGTGGCAGGGAAGGAGGAGCTTCTGGAGCAGAGTGGCCACTGGGCTGGGCCTCGTCCACGCTGAAGAAAAGCAGGAGTGGTGTGGGATGCTCAGGGAGGTCGGCTGAGAGGAAGCACTGGGTCTGTCCCCTGAGTCTTATGACTCCAGTAAGGGTGGTTTCTTCAGGGACTGGGTTGGGGCCCGCCTGTGGCTCTGGGTTTTGTGGTCCCCCAGGGCTCCTATGAAGTATCAAGTGAGCAGTATCAAGATAAGGGGATCGTCGGGCTGGGGATGCAGTTCAGTGGCACAGCACTTGCCTAGCGTGTGCACGGTCTGGGCTGCGTCCCCAGTATGGGGGCAGGGAGGGAGATAAGAGGATTGATGCCAAATGGGTCCCTCCAAGGCCATATGGCAGGCCACTGTGCTCATGTGGTGACAAGTAAATGTGAGCATGCGGGGGGTGGGTGACGGAGAGGAAGGTGTGGAAGTGTGTGGCAGGGCCGTGAGGGCCTGTGTGAGGGGGCTTCAGGTCGGCTGTGCACGGGAACGTGTGGGTCAGTGAGCAGCTGCGGGACAGGATGGGTGGAACGAGCAGAGTCATCTCTGGGGAAACACGACTCCTTGAAGCCTGGCAGGGAGCAGCTGAGGAGCTGGGCACGGGGTGTGGCCAGCTTGCCCAATGGCTCTGGCCTCTCCCTGGCAGTTCTCCCCATTTGTTGACCAAGCTGAGAAGTACACCCACAGGCCAGGACAGGGGCACTGCAACAGTTCCTGGACCCACCATGGGACGGCTGCTCTCAGTGTAGCTCTGGGGGTCTGCCTGAGGCCCTGCATTGGGGGTAGCTCCAGGATTTGTGCATGTGACGGCTGTGTGTGACGGGGCTGCAGTGGTCTCCCCAGAGTCTGCTGATGTTGTCATTCTCCTAGGGACATTTTCCATAAGTGACCCGGCACTGCTCTTCCCCAGGGAACAGGCTCAAAGCTCTGGACACCAGGGGCCAGGGGCCAGGGGCCAGGAGAGGCACAGGACTGACCCAGGAGACATCTATGCAGTGCCCACAGGCCCCAGACTTTCCTGGTGGATACCCCTTCTCCCCATCTAGTTCATGGCCACCAACCAAAAATAGTCCCTGAGAGCTCTAGCCCTGCCCCATTGAAATGGTCCCCATGAGCTCTCTTGTATGTCCTCTAATTTGTTAGCATCCTAGTTCTCCTGACATGTCCCCCACACACCCTATCGGCTCCTATCTGCCCAGGGATTTGAATCCCTGCCATGGGAGGGAGCTCTCAGACCCTCTGCAAGGCCTGGATTCTTTCTTCTTCCCTGCCTCAACCTAATGCCAAATACCACAGAGATCAGGAAGGGGACTCCATACCCCGATATCCTCCCTCTCTTCTCTCTAGGCCAGGGATGGCAATTACAGGCAGAGGTGCCACATTCTGGTCCTGCCCTGGCAGGCATTGCTAATCAATCACAGCCATCAGTCTGGCTGTGACCCCTGTATGATTTCCACCCACATCTCCAGGTAGTCAGTATCAGCCAATGCACGTGGCCTCTAAGATGCTTTAGGTGACTTTCACCAGGCCCCTTGTCCTGGCCTGTCTAGAGGTCACTGGACACAGCCCGCTGAAGTTCTCTCTCTGTCCCCGTAGGCTGACGCCACACAGTTCCCAGAGCTCAGGCCCAGGAGACAGTTGAGGGCATTGGCCAAAAGTCCCCGAGGCAGAAGAGGATCTGTTGGTTTGCTGTCAGTCCTGAAGGGGGCCACATCACTGCTGGGGAGAGTGTGGTGCGAGGCCCAGGGGGATGCTCTGTGCCCAGCACCTGGGCAGCAGCAGCACCTGGGCCTTGCAGACACATCTCCCAATCCCAGGGCCTGCACACCTACCTTCCTGGCCCAGCCCCTGGGCAGGCAGGAGGTGAGGAGTGGACACCAGACCGAGGGAGGGGTGGCCACCCAGGACCCCAGGGCTGCACGCTGCAGCCAGCTGGCTGCCCACCGTCCAGCTGGCCCCTGAGCCCAGGATGCAAGGATGGCCAGCTCATCTCTGCCCACCCTGGTGCCCATCGGCCCCGACTGCCTGCGCCCCTTCACCCGGGAGTCCCTGGCAGCCATAGAACGGCGGGCAGCGGAGGAGGAGGCCCGGCTGCAGCGGAACAAGCAGATGGAGATTGAGGAGCCCGAACAGAAGCCACGCAGTGACCTGGAGGCCGGCAAGAACCTGCCCCTCATCTATGGGGACCCCCCGCCGGAGGTCATCGGCATCCCCTTGGAGGACCTGGATCCCTACTACAGTGACAAGAAGGTTGGGACCTGGGAGGGCTCCCTCCATCTGTCTGTCTATTGCCCATCTGTCTGTCCCTTGGCCTCACAGACTCTTTCCCTGCCTTAGACCTTCATCGTGCTCAACAAGGGCAAGTCCATCTTCCGCTTCTCCGCCACGCCTGCCCTCTACATGCTGAGCCCCTTTAGCATCGTCAGGCGTGGCGCCATCAAGGTGCTAATCCACTCATATCCTGCCTGAGTGGGAGCGGCGGGGGGCCAGGGGTGGGCAAGACGGGGCACTCTGGGACAGGAGACCCTCGTCCACCTCCCTCCCCTTCCCACCTGCTCTCACTTTCCTTGACTGCCCCCACGCTCTTCAGCATGTTCATCATGATCACCATCCTGACCAACTGTGTGTTCATGACCATGAGTGACCCGCCTTCCTGGTCCAAGGACGTGGAGTAAGTCTCCCCTCCCAGAGCCCCAGCCCTGGCACGGCCCATCCCAGGCATCTGCACCTCTGAGGATGCTTAGTGACACAGATTTTGTCTTCCAGGAGGGCACACACTGTCACTATGACCCTCATCAACACCTTAAGTCCCCTGGGGGAAGGCACACTGTCACTCTCACCAATGTCCTCTGCCCTTGGGTGACACATTTTGCCTGCATCCCTCCCTCTGTGCGAGGTCTATCACTGCCACACGCACCCCTGCCTGGGTGACGTGCCTGGCCCTGGCTGGCCCTCTGCCCTCAGGTACACCTTCACAGGGATCTACACCTTTGAGTCCCTCATCAAGATGCTGGCCAGGGGTTTCTGCATCGATGACTTCACATTCCTCCGTGACCCCTGGAACTGGCTGGACTTCAGTGTCATCACGATGGCGTGAGCAAGGGCCTGAGGGTGAGGGGAGGGCAGCCAACCGGCTGGCATTCTCAGAGGTGTGGACCACAGGGGCCGTTGGCCAGTAGTGCAGATTGTGAGCTACACCATTCTCGGGGTGGCCCTGCCCAGGGCCTGGCTTGGATTCTCTGCTGATGTCCCTTTCATACATCATCTTTACCCACAGAAGGCAGCCTGACCCAGGCTTTGCCACTGGGCGAGTGGGCTAGCCATGCCCCAGCAGCAAGACCACTATACTGTCCTCCCCAACACTTGTACCCCAATAGGAACCTCAGGGTGTCTGACCTGCCCCAAGGCCCCTGTGGTAACCCTGACCACAAGAATCCTAGGGAGAACCCCTGATTTCTGTCCCACCACTCACTGGGCTCTGACACACCCCCACTGGACTCTCCCACACCAGGTACGTGACAGAGTTTGTGGACTTGGGCAACATCTCAGCTCTAAGGACCTTCCGGGTGCTGCGGGCCCTGAAAACCATCACCGTCATCCCAGGTACTGGAGAGGTGCGGGAACCCCTGGCCTCAGCCAATAGGTCTCCTGTCATGCCCAAGCCTAGAACCTGACACTCGAGTTCCAGGACCCTGACCCAGGGTCACATCCTGCGCTCATGTTAGTGGAGGACACATGCCACAGCCTGAACACAGAAGGGCCACATGGCCAGAGAGCAGAAGAGGCCCTCTGTGGGAGGCTGGGCATCTGAGAGGCAGGGTAGAAAGGTGGGAAAGAGCACAGATTTGAGGCCAGACAGCCCGGGGTCAATCCTCCCCATGCCACTGTCTGCCACTGACCCTAGGCAAGTGCCTTACCCGGTCTGCACCTCCGTTTCCTTTTCTGCAAACTGGATAAGAACAGTGCCACTCGCTGGGTTGTTCTGAGGACCGGTTGCCTAGTGTGGGCGAGTCAAATAAACAAAAATAAATGCATATGGAGAAACTGGACTCGGTTCCTTCATGGAGGAAAGATGATCTGAAAGGGATGGAGAAAGGGCCGTGGGAGGAGGGAAACAGTTAAATCCTGATGCTAGAAAGTGCCTTAGTCCTCTCTAGTCCAAAGCCCTGTGATGGAGTGAAGGAAGGCAAGACCCAAGATGGGAAGTGCTTACGGAGGGCCTGCCACACACAGGCCACTGAGTGGAGGCCACAGCTGCCTCGCTCTGGGCCAGCACCCCCCAGGCTCAGAGGGGTTCTTTTTTTAAAATTTAGTTATAGATGGACACTATATATATAATGATGCTGAGGACTGAACCCAAGGCCTCACGTGTTCGAGGCAAGCGCTCTACCACTGAGCTACAACCCCAGCCCTCACAGGAGGCTGCTGTGCATTTGGTTTCCATTCTAGGGCAAGAGAGGGAAATGAAGAGAGAGATACTGGGATCAGGCCCAAGAAGTTATGATTCTTCCATAAATGCTGGGATTCCATCAGGGTCAGTTTTGCCTTTGTCTGAAGGGGCAGAATGCTCTTAGAGCTTCTCAGAGTGAACCCTGGGTTCTGTGGTCAAAGAAGTTAAAGAAACGTGGCATTCAAGTTTTTGTTTATCTCTGTAGGACTTCTCAAAGCCTTGAATAGAAGTAATCTTTTTCCAACAGTATGGACCCCCGCCCCACCACCACCACCTTTTTAAGGACACAGCTTGGGAGGCTAGTGTTCTGTAGAGCACTTGGGAATGCTAACCAGAGACCTTCATTCAGCCCTCTGTATGCTCATGTGTAGCTGCACAGCATCAGCCTAGTGATTCCTAGAGTCCATTCCAGTATGGAATGAATCTGTGAGGATCTGTGGCAATTCCAAGGCTCCACCTTGAGGATGTGCTCAGAAAGGGCAGGGTTCATCTGGGAAGGCTGGGAGAGGTAGTGGTGCCCCATTAAGCGGAACCTTGGAGATGGGGTAGGCAAAGGCTTGGGGCCAGGGTCAGGGTAGGGGAGGGGGGTCCATTGCACCCCACCCTGCCCCTGCCAATGCTCTTAATTTCTCTGTGGTCAGGGCTGAAGACGATTGTGGGGGCCCTGATCCAGTCCGTGAAAAAGCTGTCGGACGTAATGATCCTCACCGTCTTCTGTCTGAGCGTCTTTGCCCTGGTCGGGCTGCAGCTCTTCATGGGCAACCTGCGGCAGAAGTGCGTGCGCTGGCCCCCGCCCTTCAACGACACCAACACCACGTGGTACGGCAACGACACCTGGTACGCCAATGACACCTGGTACGCCAACGACACATGGAATACCAATGACAGGTGGTATGCCAACGACACGTGGAACTTCAACGACAGCTGGGCCAGCAACTACACCTTTGACTGGGATGCCTACATCAATGACGAAGGTAGGAAAGAGGGCGACCGGTAAGGGAGGACCCCCCCCAGCCCCTAGAGCGGCCCCTGCCCCGCCTCTTCTAAGACATGGTCTGAAGGGACCTGATTTTTTTTTTTTTAGTTTAGTCATAGATAGACACAATACCTTTATTTTCTTTACTTATTTTTATGTAATGGCGAGGATCAAACCCAGTGCCTCACACATGCTAGGCAAGTGCTCTACCACTGAGCCACAGCCCCAGCCTGATCTTAATCATCACTTATCACCCACTGTGACTTGCGGCACTCAGAATCTTTGCCTATAAAATTGAGATGACAATGCTTCAATGGGTTGCTATGACAATAAACGGCAAACTGCTTTAAAAATCCTGAGTTTCTCTCTATACAAAGAGACAGGTTCTTAACCTGTGCACTCAGTTCTCCTTCATCACACTCGGGGCTCCCATCTTGGCAGGGTCACCATCAGGCACCCATACACCCTCCTCCTGTCCCATACCCATCCTTGACGTGAGTCCCACACCCTCACAGCCACTCTCCCACAGCGTCTTCCTGCATGTTGGAGAAGGTGCCCTTTCCTCACCTGCACCCTGGGTTCTAGCCCCCACGTTCCCTCAGGGTCCTGTGCAGGTTCCTGGCAGCCCCTTGCTCTTGCACACACACATACACACATGTCCCTATGGCTCTCCCTGTGTCCCTGCTGAATCCTGACCGTAACCACACTAGGCACCCAGCAGACCCTGCATGGAGTTGGGCTCCATATGGTCTACCCACCCGGGGACCTTGGAACTCAGGGCTGTACTCAAAAGAGGGAGAGGGGTCCCCAGGGAACCTATTTGGTGTATGTGGTACACTTGGACCTACCCGTGGGTGTGGAATGGGTGCATGCACCTGCGTGTGTCCATGTGGGTGATGTGCCTTCTCTGTGACCTCTGACTTCCGAAGCAAACTACTATTTCCTGGAGGGTGCCAATGATGCCCTGCTCTGTGGGAACAGCAGTGATGCTGGGTGAGTGATGTCCAGGGGCGGGGAAAAGGAGCCCCAAGAGTCCTGGGAGATGGGGGCTGTGGGGTGCATGGGCACATAAGGAAAATCCTTGGGCATGGGTGGAAGACCCTTCTGTTTGGGGGACACAGGCAGGACCAAGGGATATTTTTCCCTTGGGGTCCTCAATCTGTCCCTAGCCGGAGTTCTCCTCCCTAAAGCCAGTCCCCCATCCTATCCTTAGGCACTGCCCTGAGGGTTACGAGTGCATCAAGGCTGGGCGGAACCCCAACTACGGCTACACCAGCTATGACACTTTCAGCTGGGCCTTCCTGGCTCTCTTCCGCCTCATGACACAGGACTACTGGGAAAACCTCTTCCAGCTGGTACAGCTGCCCCCAGCCCCACATCCACAGCCCTCCATCTCCACTGCCTCCTCAGGGCCTCGCAGGGCCGACCCCAGGATGGCCACATCCTCAGCTGGGCCATCTCCTTCATGGGACCCTGTCAGTGCCCCCTAAAAGCTCCTGGAGCCTTATGATGCCAGGCTCCTGCTCAGAGCCACGCAACAGCCTATCTTCATTCCCCACCTGTGCTTCATGAGCTGGAGTCTGGGCCTGGCACAGGCTCAGGCCCAGGAAGTCCCAGGCCTCACAGAAAGCAGTAGGGCAGCTCTGCCCATACCATCACAGCTGACCCTCCGTAGCCTCAGGTTTCACCTCTGTGGATTCAACCAACCACAGATCCAAATATTTGTGAAAAAAAAAATTGTGTCTGTGCTGAACATGTACAAAAAAATTTTGTGACATTATATCCTAAATAATACTGTATGACACTCTTCACAAAGCACTTCGTTTGCATTAGATGTAATATTATAAGTAACCTGGAAATTATTTAAAGCACAGGGAAGATGTGTCTAGGTTAGATGCAAATACCATGCCATTTTATGTACAGGACTCGAGCACCTGCAGATTTTGGTATCTGGGGGACCCTGGAACTAATCCCTATGGATACAGAAGGACACCTGTATTTAATGTCTACAGTTTGCAGGGCAGGAGGGTTGCATTTGAGGGATGGTGCCTTCTGATCCCTGGTGATATTAATAATAACAGTGATTATAGCAACTAGTATTTACTGAGCACTTACTAGGTATCAGGCTCTTTGGCAAAGGTAGGATTCAACCGGGCCCCAAAGCCCATGTTCACCATTTGTCCTGACTCCCTGACCTCAGGATGCCTGGCTAGGGTCCTCAGGGGTCTCTGTCAGGTCACTGGGATCACCTAGATCCCATGTATATATTTCGGAGTTCCCCAGAACATGGTTTAGCCTGTCAAGGATGGCCATCCTCTGCCTCAAAGGCCCGCAAACCCCCAGGCTCTGCAAGGGACACCCTCTGCTTATGGGTCTGGGCAATGGGCGTGTGAGGGAGGGTGCCACCAGACCCCCTCTCTCCTTCTCTTCCCACCCTCAGACCCTTCGAGCGGCCGGCAAGACCTACATGATCTTCTTTGTGGTCATCATCTTCCTGGGCTCTTTCTACCTCATCAATCTGATCCTGGCCGTGGTGGCCATGGCGTATGCCGAGCAGAACGAGGCCACCCTGGCTGAGGATCAGGAGAAAGAGGAGGAGTTTCAGCAGATGCTCGAGAAATTAAAAAAGCACCAGGAGGAGTTAGAAAAGGTGTGAACCCAGGGAGGGGCCCAGACCCAGGGTTCCCCTTGCCTTCAGCCAGGGCTGCTTGGCTGCCGGCTGAGGGGGTGGGAGGGCAGGGGGTAGGGGTTGCAGACAGGAGGAGTAGAAGGTCCCAGGTGGGATGGGTGCCATCTAGGCAGTAGAAAGAGTATTTCTCTGCTCAATGCCCCAGTTTCCCCATCCACAACAAGGAGTTTATTCTTGTGAAACCTCAAGTTTCATTCAGCTCAAAGACATATGGCTTCATGCTTCTCTCCAGGTCTATGCCGAGGAGAGGCAGGGTCCCCAGGTGGCTGCAGAGAGTCGCTGGCCATTTTCTCAATCTCATGAAGTGTAGGTTCAGTCAGGGCCTCTGAAAGTGGAGGGTATTCAGGGTTTGGGTCCTCAGTCGCTTGGTCCTTACCCTGTCATCTCACCACCACCAAAGTTGGCCCCTTTCCCACCTGCTAGGTTTGAGACAGGCCAAGAAGAGGGGCTGTCATCTTAAAGGACTTGACAAGAGGCTCTGAGAGTCAATGATCCATCCCCTGGCTCAGAGTTGGGCTTCACACCCGTCACCCTTGCTGGTCTACAGGCCAAGGCCACCCAGGCTCTGGAAGGTGTGGAGGCAGACGGGGACCCGGCTCACAGTCAGGCCTGCAATGGCAGCCTGGACACATCGCCAGGAGAGAAGGGGCCCCCGAGGCCGAGCTGCAGCGCAGACAGTGGTATCTCTGATGCTATGGAGGGTGAGTGCCCTGTACCCCAATCCCCCCTGCCCTGTCTGCCCTCCCATAGGCCATTTAGCCTCCTGAGGGCAGGGTGCAGCCTGACTAGACCCAACTTCAGGAGGACAGTAATTTAATATTGGCATTGAGGAAATAAACTGTGATAAATATAGTTCTGTCTTAACCTGGCCAAGTTGTGGCTAGGAGGCCAAGCTGCTGCGGGAACCAGGGGCTTCCGGGAGGACCTTGGGGGCTGCCAAGGCAACGGGGAAGGACAGGCTAATAATACTAACCAGGAAGGCCCTGTGTTCCGGAAACTGAAGAGCCTGCTCTTCCAGTGTTCTCTGGATAAAAGTTAAAGGTCAACATCAAATTCCCAGAGTAAATTCAGAGATTCTCCCAATCCCTGCACCACACCCAGGTCCTGGGAGGAGAATAAGGATATCAGAATGAGAGATGGATGAAAGATGATGGATGGTGGATGGTGCATGGATGGATGGATGTGCTGAAAGATTCCTGAATGGAAAGAGACAGTTGGGAGTGTAGATGAATGAGAGGGAAGAAAGGAAGGAGGGAAGGGGGGCGGGAAGAACATAGAAAGCAGGAAGAAAGGAGGAAATAAAGAAGAGAGAATGGACACAGAAAGAAAGTCTCACCCAGAGAAGAGAGCTGGTCCCTCTCCAGGCCAGCCTGCCTGGGCTAAAAGTGGGGAGTTAGAAAGGTGTGTGTGGTGGGGGGGAGTGAGATTACAGGACTTTGCAAACCCTTAGAAGGTACATATCATCTCACCTTTCGTGATCTTGCATGATGCATTCAGGTGACTGTGTGCCAGAGAATGGACTAGGGAATGCAGGACAGACAGAGCTGGCCCCTACTCTTGCTGGGACCTTCACCATGAGTTTCCAGCCTCAGATGCTGGGGCACTGCAGTGTCCTAGGAGTGGACATGGAGTTGAGGGAGGTCACCAACAGACTAGAATCCACTGCTGTCTCTGAGAGACTCAGGTTTCTCATTCCTCGGTACAGTTGGGGTTGCACCCAGGATCTCCAAGGGGCTGCCACCCACTCCAGTCCCTTTCCTTAATCTACAAAATAGGTGGCATTAATTATATGAGTCAGTGAGATCATACCTAGGCCAAGGCAGCTCCCATTGGTCACAGAGACCAGGGGCAGGAGCACCTTCATCCCATGGTCCTTACAGAGGACAGAGCCTCATGGCTTTGGGGCTGCAAGAACAGGGGCTGTTTTCAGAAAGCCACTCTGGAGGGAAAGGAGGATCTGGCTGAGGACACACTCCTGCAGGGCAGACTTTACCGGCAGTGGGGAGGGAGAGTCCTAAGGGAGTCTCAGTCTGGTCCCAGACTTTGGTGGGCCTGAGTTCCCTCTTCTCTGGGCGTTTCTCCTGCCAGAATGGCAGCCTTGGGCACAGAGCAGAGGGCTAAGGTCCAGCCCGAGCTCTCTGAGGGGCGGGGCGGGGCGGGGCGGGGCGGGGCGTGCCGAGAGGGCGGGACTTGAAATAGCTCGCAGGGGTGGGCCCTGGAGGGAGTTCTAAGAGGCCTGGCTTTCAGGAGGGGGATCCGAGGGTGTGGTCATGTGGGTGGGGCTTCGGGGGCGGGTCTGGAGTGACGAGGTGTGAGGCGGGGCTTGGAGAAGGCCAGTTGAGGGTGGGGTCTCTCGAACGTAGAGGATGGGGGCTTTAAGGTTGGCTTAGGCCTCGCCAACCCGCCAACCCGCTGGAATGTTGAGATGTGGAGCGTTAAGGGGTGGGGCTTGGGAGGGGGGGTCCCAAGAGCTAGTGGAGGAAGGAAGGGGCGCTCCAGTGGGAGAATCTTCGCCAGGCACCTGTTAAAACCCCTCTCGCAGAGCTGGAGGAGGCCCACCAGAAGTGCCCACCATGGTGGTACAAGTGCGCACACAAAGTGCTCATATGGAACTGCTGCACCCCGTGGGTGAAGTTCAAGCATATCATCTACCTGATCGTCATGGACCCCTTCGTGGACCTGGGCATCACCATCTGCATCGTGCTCAACACCCTCTTCATGGCCATGGAGCACTACCCCATGACGGAGCACTTCGACAACGTGCTTTCTGTGGGAAACCTGGTAGGGAGGGGCCAAAGGGGAGGGTGGTCATTAGGGGGCAGGACCCAGTGGGGCTGTCTGGAAATATGGGGCACTATTAGGGGGGCATCTGGGGACAGATAGGGTTTTCCTAGTATATGGGGCTAAGACATGTATGGGGAGGTACCTGGGGTGATGTGTGGGGTGTAGAATATGGATTTCAAGGCATTAAGGGAGAGCCGGGTGAGGCTCTGAATTCATTGAGATCAGAATTCCTGGGGTCAGGGATCCAGGCCTTGCTCTGGAAGTAGGGATGTGGAGATGGAAGCCTTAGTTGGATAAAAAGTTCTCCAGTTCCTGAGATTGGCATGGGCCTGAAAGGGACCTGGGGATGTGGCATATAGCCACTCAAATCCAGGCCCAAAAGGCCTCAGCTCACCCTGAGCGCTTCAGGGACTTGTTCCCACCCACTCCCCCATATCGCCAGCCTGGCCCTGCTGCTCCCCTCTCCAGCTCTTTGCTGCTCCGCTATTGTTGACGTGCCCTGATCCACCCGCTTATCCCTGCCCATTAGGAGCATTATCACCTCGTTGCCAGCCCCAGTGGAGCCTGACAAAGGGAAAGCCGCTGCCTCCTCTAGCCCCACCCACCCTTCCCCATCCTCTTCACAATTTTTCCAGGGTGGCATTTGTCAAGGTGTTCTTCCCACCCCAAAAGGGAGGCCAACTCAGGGAGACTGAGATATGGGCCCTGGGCATGACCAAGACTGGGTGGGTGGCACAAGAATCAGGCCCTCAGGGCCAGGCACATCTCTCCCATGGAGATGTATGAGGCAGCATGGCCAGGCTGGGCCAGAGGGGTGAGGGCGGGCCCCAGATTCATGGCACAGCTGCTGGGGTGTGCATGATGGTCAGGGCCCGCCTGCCTGCCCAACCCCTGCCGACACTGTGCTACTGTCTGGACACCTGCTGTGGCCAGGGGCAGCCCCTGGGAGGGGCTCAGCATGTACCCATGCAGACTGTAGACCCAGGGCAGCTGGTGCCCAATAGCAGGGGGACCAGATCCAGGGAGTTTTCAGGGCTATGCAGCCCTCAGGCTCCTGTTCCAAGGTTGGGGAAGCAGCTCTGACCTCCCCACATTGATTTTTTCCCCCTAGACCCTGAGTCCACCAAGATTTGCTAAGTCCTGGGACTGGATCCAGTAGATAGGATTAGGGATAAAGGAAAGAACGTGAACTCAGCACCCTAAGAACTGGCTGCTGGTTGCTGACCTGGCTGAACCTTGTTTGCTCATCTGTGGGATGAGTGTGATGTTCCCTGCCAACTCTGTGGAGATAAGGATCCCAGCCAGGCATGGTGGCGCCTGCCTGTAATCCCAACCACTCTGGAGGCTGAAGCAGGAGGATCACAAGTTCAAGGCCAGCCTGGGCAACTTAGCAAGACCCTGTCTCAAAATAATATTTTTGTTTAAAAGGGATGGGGTTATAGTTCAGTGTAAAGTGCCTCTAGGTTTGATCCCTAATACCAAAAAAAAAAAAAAAAAAAAACCCTGACATACACACATATGGGCCATGGGTACCACTCCCTTCCCCCTTAAGGCTCTGGACCTCTTCCCCTCAATCCACAGAGCCTCTTCCAGGAGGTGGGAGTGGCTGGAAGATTCCAAAGGCCCTGTGCTCCCTGAAGCCTTGTGACAGGGCCTCTACCCCTCCCCCTAGGTCTTCACAGGCATCTTCACGGCTGAGATGGTACTGAAGCTGATCGCCATGGACCCCTACGAGTATTTCCAGCAGGGCTGGAACATCTTCGACAGTTTCATCGTCACCCTCAGCCTGGTGGAGCTGGGCCTGGCCAACGTGCAGGGGCTGTCTGTGCTCCGCTCCTTCCGACTGGTACGAGAGAACTACAGGGCCAGGGACTGCGGAGTGGGTGGGAGGAGAAACTTCAGGAAGCCAGAAGATTGGAAATGAGGCGCCCCTCCCCTGCCCAGGAACGTGTCTTACCTGTAAACAGGGAGCCAGGGATCCCTCCCTCCTTATCACACAGTTCTGGGGCTACCAAACTGACAACCCCAAGAGCTGACATTGGGTGACTTGGGGACAATCCCATAAAGGATATTTATATTATTATTTATTTTTTATTTTTTAGTTGTCAATGGACCTTTATTTTATTTATTTCTATGCAGTGCTGAGAATTGAACCCAGTACCTCACACATGCTAAGCAAGGGCTCTACCACGGAGCCACAACCCCAGCCCCTTATGTTATTTTTTTTAACTTTATTATGGGAACTTCCCTGCATCCAAAAATAAAGACAAAGGAAAATGAACCTCCAAGTACCTACCACATTCTACAATTCTTGTTTCACCCCCTTCCCTAGTTTTTATTGGCAGCGGAAGTACGTTAAAGCAAGTGTTGACATAAAATGTTACTAGTAAAATGCTTTGTATTCTTAGCAGGTAAGGGCTTTTTGCTCTTTTTAACATACTAACATCAGGAAGCGGTAGAACATGAGTAGTCCCATTTAACCAGGAGGCAAAGAGGCCTCCGATCACTCAGGGGTGGGGCTTCAGGCTACTTGAAATTGTTCTTGCAGCTGAGGCGGGGGCTCTGGGGTTGGGCCACTTGTCACGGGGCCTCATTTGCCCTTGTCCTCCCCATGCCCGATAGCTGCGGGTTTTCAAGCTGGCCAAGTCGTGGCCGACGCTCAACATGCTCATCAAAATCATCGGCAATTCCGTGGGGGCGCTGGGCAACCTGACGCTGGTGCTGGCCATCATCGTGTTCATCTTCGCCGTGGTGGGCATGCAGCTATTTGGCAAGAGTTACAAGGAGTGCGTGTGCAAGATCGCTGCCGACTGCAGCCTGCCCCGCTGGCACATGCACGATTTCTTCCACTCCTTCCTCATCGTCTTCCGCATCCTGTGTGGGGAGTGGATCGAGACCATGTGGGATTGCATGGAGGTGGCTGGCCAGGCCATGTGCCTCACCGTCTTCCTCATGGTCATGGTCATCGGCAACCTGGTGGTGAGTGAGACTGGCTGCGGAGCTTCCCCACCCTCACCCAGGAAGGGTTCAAGGGGTGTCCAGTGCCTTTACAAGGCTGTCGTTAGAGGGCCTTGTTGCTGGTAGAGAGATCTTAGGAAATTGTTGTGATGTTTTCTATCTTCTATTCCCCACCCCCCTGAAATGGCAATTTTATATGGCTTCACCCAGCAAGTCTCAAATTTTAAGCTGCTTAAGTATTACCTGGAGTTTCTAAAACATGGATTCCTGGCCCCTCCCCTGGAGAATCTGATTCAGCAGCCTGGGCCCAACCAAACCTGGGAATCTGAATTCCAGACAAGCTCCAGGCTCCATCCAGGGATGGTGCTGTAGGCCTCTAGTATTTTGAGTAACACCAATGAGTCAGGCAGACCCGTGTTACGGTCCCAGCTCCCTGGGCATCTTGTGTGTAACCTTGAGCCAGTGACCACTCACCAGTCAGGCTGGGTTTCCTAACTGTCACATAGAAGAAAATAATAGGTACCTCAAGGGGCCTCTGGGAAAATTGGCCTCACTAGTGGACACAGTATAACCCAGTCACCTTCTACTACCCTCTTATTCTTCTCTGTTCCTGAGCTCTGGAAAACAGAATTAGAGCCTGGCATTGGGAGACGGAGACTCCAGAGGTGACATAAACTTCATCCATCCCACCCCTTCCTGTGGTTCAGGACTGGGCTGGGAGCTGTGCAGGGGAGGAGGTGTGGCAAGGTGAAGGGCAGGGTCCATGGTCCAGCTGGACACCAGTTCTGTGGCCAGGGCCTGTGGAGGCATCTCTCCTTACCCTGCTCATCCCAAATCCTTCCCTTTCTGGGGTCACAGCCTCAGAGCCCCATACTGCTGTGCCCAGCTGCCCCCTATGGTGGCTGGCACTGCCCTGGGCAACGGGGTAGAAGACGCATGCACGTCCCCACATTCCAAAAAGACCAGTGGAATCCTTGAGCTGCTGGGTCAGCGTTCTCGGATATCATTGAGCTCCGGCAGGGGGCAGGGGCGGATGGGGGAGGGGTGTCACCTCTTCTGGAGGAGGAGGTTGTGGGACAGCTACAGTGAAGAACCCAGACTGCTGTCCCTGAGGGGCGGGTGCACCTGAGTGAGTGGAGAGAGACAGGGAAGGTGCCTGGGTTGAACTTTGGGGCAGGATTGGGTGGGGTGGGTCACTGGCTCTGAGTAGAAGTTTCTGAATGTACATTTAAGGGCTATAGATGCCTGGAGAGAGTCTGGGAGGTTTCTGCCTCTGTGAGTGGACACTCAAAAACATCTCTCACACCTGTAATCCCAGTGGCTCAGGAGGCTGAGGGAGGAGGATCTTGAGTTCAAAGCCAGCTTCAGCAAAAGCAAGGTACTAAGCAATTCAGTGAGACCCTGTCTCTAAATAAAGTACAAAATAGGGCTGGGGATGTGGCTCAGTGGTCAAGTGCCCCTGGGTTCAATCCCAAGTACCAAAAAAAAAAAAACCCAAAACTATATTTCTCATCCCCCTTTGCCACTTGCTGACTGGGAAGTCTTGAACAAGAAATTTAACCTCTTTGGGGCCTTAGTTTTCTCATCTGGAAAATGGGGATGCTAATGGCGGTGGTCCTGCAGGTTACATGACAGGTCTCAGTGCTTGGCCCACCAGGCCAGGGGACGTCAGAAGTTACAAGCAGGTGGTTTTGTGTTAATCATTGTAATTAAGCTGATAACTTCTAAAATTAATGAGACACCCCTGCCCCCCCTTTTTTTTGAGATAGTGCCTTGCTAAGTTGCTTAGGGCACCAGCTATTGGCATAACCTTCCTGCCCTCTGCAAACCTGTGCGCAAGGGCTTTCTGTGCATTGTTCCTAGTCTTCTCAACACCCTGAGGTGGGCAGTGCTGCAGTGCTGCCTCCACGTCCTGGAGGTGGCACTGCCCAGAGCCACACAGCAATGAGAAACTGGGCCCGACTGGGTGCGCTCACCTACATGACCCCAGAGACTCGGGAAGCTGAGGGAGGAGGACTGCAAGTTTGAAGCCAGCCTCAGCAACATAGTGGAGCCCTAAGCAACTTAGCAAGGCTCTGTCTCCACAAAAAAAAAAAAAAAAAATATATATATATATATATATATATATATATATGTATATGTATATGTATATGTATATGTATATGAAGGGCTTTATATATATATATATATAAAGGGCTGAGACATAGCTCAGTGTTAAAGTGCCCCTGGGTTCAATCCCCAGTACCAAAAAACAAAGAAAGTAAGAAAGAAAAAAGAAATTGAATTAGGACAAGAACCTGCAATAAGAGCAGCAGTAGTGATAATGATGACCATGATACCAGCTGTGACGCTGAGGACGGTGGCACTTGCTCAGCCCTAGCCGGCACTCTGAGCATGCTCAGTGGTAGCGCCCAGAGCTGTCCATTCGCCTATACCCATGGCCTCCTATGGAGGACGGACGGCTTTATCTGTTACATAGAGGAGGAGGCGAAGGCTCAGGAAGGTGATTAGTGAGAAGTACAGGGTTTGAGCCCAAGTAGTCTGGCTCTAGGGCCTACAGCCACTGCACCGTCCCCTCCGGAGACTGTCACCCCGTCTCTCTCCCCATCTCTCCTACTCTCTCTCTTTTTTAGCCCAGCTCTGTGGCTCTCCCAGATTGCTCAGAGGGAGTGAAGCTGCCCAGGAGGCGGCACGGTCAGCTCCTTGGGCACTGTCCCCTCCTACCACACCCCCATGCCTCAGAGAAGCAGGTGTCTACCAGAGGGCGCCAGGGCACCCTGCCAGGGACTGTGGGGACCCGTGCCCCTTGCATCCCTGACACTTGGTCACTTCCCCTGGGTTACTGTGAAGAAGAGGAAGTGACTAGGTCACAGATGACCCACCCCACAGAGCCCCCCGGGGAACATGACCTCTGTCCCCCTCCCCTCTCCCCTCCCCCTTGCCCGAGGAGGCTATTTCTGTCCCAGGCAGGAGCCGTGTGCAAACCCTGCAGAGCCAGAGAGCAGCTAATTCCCATCTCAGATGTGTTTCTGGCAACTGGACGCCTCCCCCTGAGACGGGGAGAAAAGGACCAATAAATGTGGGTGGTGGGCTCAGGCAGAGAGGAGAGGGAGCGGGAGGACGTGGCACAGGGTGGAAATCCCCCCAGCACACTCTTTCAAAGGGGATTTTAATGTATTCTTTAAAGATACTGTGCTGACATGGTAGTTAAGACAATCCTGAAAACCCTTGGAGGACGTTGGTCAAGCCAGACAGCGAGGCACGCGGGGAAGACGGTCAAGGGCATAGATTCCCTCTTATCCACTCACACAGTGACAAGCCCCAGGCCCCAGACAGTAAGAACCTGGCTCTGCCTCTGGTGGACAACAGCCAGGACCTCCCACCCCAGCCAGTGTCACCTTCCTCCACTGCCCAGGCACCAGGGGTGTTTGTGGGGGGAGGCAAGGTCATTGCTTTGCAAACTTCTGGGGATATCATTCACATTGTAGTCTAAGCAAATGGTGCTCTCTAAAATTGTGACTGGAAACCTGGGTGTTAGTCAAGACTTTGCTGTGTGTCCTAGGGCAAACCACTCTACCTCTGGGACTCTGTTTCCTCATCTGTAAAACGCTGAACTGGCCAAATTAATCATGTTCTTCCCTATACCGTGTAGAGCTTTCTATTATTGCTCATATAATAACAACCAATATGTTTTGAGCACTTACTTGTATTGATCTTTTAATCATCAAAGCATTGTGAGGATTACTGAAATCATAGTAATAAGTACACAGATAAGTAAACAGGCACAGAGCAGTGAAGCAGCTTGCCTTAGGACACACAGCTAGTAAACTGGGATTCAGCCTCATTTCAAAGCCTGTGCACACCAGTCTCTATTGCCACCAAACCCACCCTGTATTTTTCTGGTCAGACGTCCGTCTCCACTAGGCTTTGGGCTCTCTGAGGCCACTTGCTCACCAACAGTGGCAGGGGTTCAGTAATTGTCCGCTGGAAAATAAAATGTGGGGAGAGGACAAGAGGTGGCCAGTAGTAGTAGCCTCTAGGTCCCCATCAATAGGAAAGGAGGAAGGGAAATAGGAATAGGTGTGGTAGGGAGCCCCAAGGGGGGGAAGGAGTAAGTAGCAGGCCAAATGTTCTTTCCAGAGCAACAGGGGACAGAACCCAGCGTCTGTTAAAAGTCCCACTTAACAGATGAGGAAAAGAAGGCTCCAGGATTGTTTCCTAGAAACGTGAGACTTGAGCCCTGTCCTTTGTTCTCCAGCCCCTGACAGTAGAGGTAGAGGACAGACCCGTGCAGAGTCCCTGTCCCCCAGTGTACCTCTCCAAACCTGCCATGGCAGCAGAGTCCTCTCACAGGCACGAGCCTCAGTTTCCATATCTGCAAGATGGGGATGATCTTGGCAGCCCTCCCCTCCAGGAGCCTCTGTGAGATTCCATTAGGTGACGTCCTTCCAAATGCCCAGTGTGTGGCTGGTCTGACCTGTAGATAGGAGCCCCCCTTGGTGGCTGAAGGTGGAGCCCCCAGGGACTCGCAGGCTGGCCTGAGGCTCCCCCAACGCCTGTCTCCCAGGTTCTGAACCTGTTCCTGGCCCTCCTGCTGAGCTCCTTCAGTGCCGACAGCCTGGCGGCCTCAGACGAAGACGGCGAGATGAACAACCTGCAGATCGCCATCGCGCGGATCAAGTGGGGCATCAGCTTCGCCAAGACCTTCCTCCTGGGGCTGCTGCACGGCAAGATCCTGAGCCCCAAGGAGATCATTCTCAGCATCGGGGAGCTTGGAGGCGCTGAGGAGGCTGGCGAGGCCGGGGAAGGTGCCCCCAAGGATGAGAAGAAGGAGCCACCACCCGAGGAGGGGGACAAGGACCTGAAGAAGGACAATCACATCCTGAACCACATGGGCCTGGTGGACGGCCCTCCCTCCAGCATCGAGCTGGACCACCTCAACTTCATCAACAACCCCTACTTGACCATCCAGGTGCCCATCGCCTCCGAGGAGTCTGACCTGGAGATGCCCACTGAGGAGGAGACCGACACCTTCTCAGAGCCTGAGGATGTCAAGGTGAGCCCATCCAGGGCCCTGCTGGCGGGGTTGTGGACCAAATCACAAGTCCTCTTCAGTCCTCAGTTGCTCCATCTGTAAAATGGGGGTGATGGTTCCCAGACCATGGCTGGTTGTAAGCATCCCATGACATGCTATGCTCAGAGCACTTAGAAAGCGCTGTGTAAATGGTGACTGTTTTATCCTCATTGATGTGACTATGATGATAGGCCAGGCAAAACGCTACCTGGGCCCTCGCACCAGCAGGTGGCGCTCCTGGACAGGATGCTCTTACCTTTGGCACCTTAGTTCCAGGACTGGGGCCAAAAAAGCCTCTCCTAAATACCCCCATGGGCTTAAAGCCCCTGCCAAGTGCTTGATACAATCATCTATTTCTGCTTAGACCCTACCTAAGGTTGGGCCCAACCTCCCATCTGGCCAAGGTGCCAGATCCAGGTCAAGGTCTCTGAGCAGAGGAGCCAGAGGGTCAAGGGGAGTTGGGGACCAGGACAGCAGAGAGCTATCACACAGCCTCAGGGCAGGAGCCCTGACACTCCACCCGCCGGTCCAGGCAGGGCCCTTGCTGCTGGGCCAAGTTGCCCCCTAGTCCTGTCTCTCTCTGGTGAGGGTGGGAAGGGACCGGAGCGAGGTGGTGGTCTCCCAGAGGCTGCCGTGGAGGCTGGGACCCTGCCTTGGACCTTCCAGGGGAGCTGACTCTGAGCCACCCTCACCTGTTCTCCAGCCATGGCAGGGAAAAGACTGACCCAGGAGTGAGGCCAGGCCCTGCCCACCCCACCCCACACCACCAGCCCTGGCTGGCTGGAGACGGGAGCCTAGCGAACTTTGCCCTGAAAGCTCTTGACTCCTTATTCACCCCAAATATGTGGCACGCTGACTTACCAGGGGGCCGAGTGCCTGCCGAGCTATAAATACCCTGGGAAATGTGGCACCGACCTCAACCTCGGTAGGAGGAACTAGGTGGGGGAGGGGCTGGAGAGGGCTGGGTCCAAGGCTCTGGGAGGGGAGGGGGCCTGAGGACTCTTTAAAGGGGGACAGACATGGTTCCCAGGGGGATTGTGTAAGCTGGGCAGGGCCGGCAGCTCTGTGGGTGCACAGGCCTAGTCCTCTGTGCCTCAGTTTCCTTTTCTGCCGGCTGGGAACAAGAACCACTATCTGGGGTTTTCTGGTCACTGTCCTCCACCAAGCTGCCCAATTGGTCTTCCTCCTCAGGGGCCTCACGCCCAGCCATGAAGGGTCTCCTTGCAGAGTCAGGGCAGGACTGGGAAGCAGGCCTGGGACAGCACCAGGAGGAGGTGGGAGGAGGCCTGGCCAGGCCAGAGCACCAGCCCCCGCCCCACCCCCACTCCGATCAGGTTCCCTTGGCGCCAGACTGGGGCCTTGGCTGGGGAAAGTTTTCCATCCTTCCTGGATCCCTCAGCCAAACAGACCCTGGGGGTGGGAGGTCTCGGACACTGGGGGCACCACATGCCTATTCTCTGCGGCCTGTGAAGGTCCAGCTCCATCCTGACCGCTTTTCTTACTCCTGCCCTCGCAGAAGGACCTACAGGCCTTTTCTCCTCTTCCAGGCCCCTCGTGCCCCCAACACCTCCCAGATCACCCAGCAGCCTGAGCCCCACGCAGCCACCCTCCTCCCCAGCTCTGTCCCAGGTTCTTCCCTTACCCGAGACCCTTACCTGTCTCTTCATGCCCCCCTTCCCCCTCCCAGCCCTCATGTGGCACACAGGCAGGACCAAGGCCACCTCCGCACTGTCTGTTCAGTAACCAGGGCTGAGTGGACAGATGGGGGTGGACAGGTCTGGCCTGCCCTGCCTGGTGGGAGGATGAGGGGTTCTCTCAGGACCCAGGGGTCATGAGCCCCTGTGGCCCCTGCAGAAGCCGCCGCAGCCCCTCTACGATGGGAACTCCTCCGTCTGCAGCACGGCTGACTACAAGCCCCCCGAAGAGGACCCCGAGGAGCAGGCTGAGGAGGACCCCGAGGGGGAGCAGCCTGAGGAGTGCTTCACGGAGGGTGAGGATACACCCACAGCCAGCACCCTCACCTGGCCTGGGCGCCTCCCCCAGCCCAGCGTCCCTGTAAGGGGCAGGCCACACCAGAGCCAGAGGAGGCCGTAGGAAAGCAAGCGGCCCTCTTCGCCAGTGCTGCCCTCCCCTGCCTCACTCTGGGGAGCTGACCCTGGAGCCACGGGCCTCAGGAGACAGCCCTGGAGAAACACTTTTGTTCAAAGGTCCTGGGCTGGATGGTCTGAAGCCTGCTTGGGCAAGGTTGGGGGAGGACGGGGACAGTAGGTGGCCTGAGCCCTGTTTGCAGAGCATCCTCCCTCTGCGTGTGCATCCCTGGCGGCAGTTGATACATGGTGGAACGGGTTGTGAAGGGAAGACCTAAGCCCCCCACATGAGCCAGATGGAACCCTGGGTCTGGGGACAGTGAGGTGGAGGCTGGGGAGAGGCACCCTGAGGCGGCCCTAGGCTTATGACGCGGTGCCCTGTCCCTGTCCCCCAGCCTGTGTGCAGCGCTGCCCCTGCCTCTATGTGGACATCTCCCAGGGCCGCGGGAAGATGTGGTGGACCCTCCGCAGGGCTTGCTTCAAGATTGTTGAGCACAACTGGTTCGAGACCTTCATTGTCTTCATGATCCTGCTCAGCAGTGGGGCCCTGGTAAGCACCCCCCAGGGGATGGGGCACAGGCAGAGGCAGGTGCCAAGTCCCAAGCAGGTCCCCCTAGGGCGCTCTCACTCCATTCCAGGAATGGATGGGGCCTAGACAGTCCTGAATCCAAAGAATCCTAAAGCGCCTCACCTCGACCTCCAGAATAGGTTCTAGAATGGGTCAGCTTCTTAAAGTGACAGACAGGCCCCCTTGTTCTGTGGGTTCTAACTTGTATGCTCTCCCGGCCAAAGAGGAGGCAGGTGGGCCCCCGGGAACATGGGGGCAAAACTGAACCTATGTCACTGTGAAACCCTCTGGCAGATGATTGACAACCAAGAGACTCCTCCCCGCCGGGAAGCCTACCCCTCCCCATGATGGAGAGAGGGCTGGGAGATGTCCACAGCTGCCCATCTGGCTCCCATGGCAGACCCCTGGGAACCAGTGGCTTCAGGCAGGGTAGGGGATGTGGCTGCTGCCCCAGCCTCTGGGCCCCTGGCCACCCACAGGTCATGCTGGTGCCCCTCAGGCCTTCGAGGACATCTACATCGAGCAGCGGCGGGTCATCCGCACCATCCTGGAATATGCTGACAAGGTCTTCACCTACATCTTCATCCTGGAGATGCTGCTCAAGTGGGTGGCCTACGGCTTCAAGGTGTACTTCACCAACGCCTGGTGCTGGCTCGACTTCCTCATCGTGGATGTGAGTCTGCCCTGCCTTGGACCCACAGCCAGCTCTGGAGGCTGTCCTGGCCGAGGACTTTAGGGGGCCCTTGCATGGGAAGTCCAAGCTCCAGTCAGCCCTGCTCCTCACAAAGACACAGCTGACCAGGCTGGGGAACAAAAGGCCATCTCTGTCCTCAGGCTGGGGGTCTGCCAATATGTGTGGAGGATTTCCATATCCTCTTTAATGGGCACACAGGTCCGTGAAGGAGGCAGGTACCGTCCCTCCTGTTTACTGTCATCCCCAGTTAACTGGTGGCATCATGGGGCTGGAGCCCAGGCTCTAGGGATGCTGGGACAGGTCCCTGGACTGCTGCTCCCACTAGGGAAGGGACTAGAGGGAGACAACCAGGAACAGTGAGCTCAGGAAGACCCTCCCACCCTGAAGGGCTTGTACCCAGGGGCTGTGTCCCTGGGCTTAGGGCGACCTGCACTCACTGACCACCCATTCTTCCTTTGCAGGTCTCCATCATCAGTCTGGTGGCCAACTGGCTGGGCTACTCAGAGCTGGGTCCCATCAAATCCCTGCGCACGCTGCGGGCCCTGCGTCCCCTGAGGGCACTGTCCCGATTCGAGGGCATGAGGGTGGGTACAGAGGGCTCAGGATGGGGGAGCAGCCACCTGCGGGAAGGGTGGAGGGCGTGTGTCTGTACCCCAGCCACCACCAGGAGCAGGCAGAGGGCTCAAAGTGCTGACGACTGGGAGTGGGGCCCTGAGACACCTGTGCCTGCCTGGTCCCCACTCTCAGCCCCCTCAGCTGGTGTGCACCACCACTAGGGGGCAGCACCCAGGAAGGCTGAGCAGGGAGAAGAGGAAGGAAGGCCTGTGGGTTTCTGGGTGTCCTTCCCTGACCTCAGCCTGGGCCCCCAAGGGCCATGAAACATAAGCAAGTGTGAAGGTGTTGGCTCCCTGGCCCTGAGCTACCTGCCCTTGAGCTCTAGTTTAGGGTCATTTTAGAGAAGATCCCCTCAGGCCCTTGACAGCCGAAAGTGGCAGGTAAACACAGGGTCTAGGCAAGGCAAACGGGACTTCCCCGCCAAGGAAGGACTGCCACCAGAAAGACCTGCTCCACAAGGACCCCTCGGAATTGGTGGGTTCCGGGCTCATTCAAGAGGCCAGCCCGATGCCAGGCCCTCCCACCCCAAGACCAAGGACTCTTCCCCACTGAGGGATATAACTTCTCGATGGCCACACAGCTGGGTGGTGCTTCAACCAAGAGCAGAGCTCTCCCGGGCAGCACACCAGGCTTCTGCCATCCCCTCTGTCTGGAGGACATGAAATGGCTCCTTCTTGAAAGGGACGGTTCTCAGGTCAGACCACCAAACAGTTTGGTGGGCCTGTGTGACCAGGGATATAAGGGACAGAGGTCCAGCCCTGGGGTCCTGCTGCTTCAAAGCCCCGGGCCTTCTCTCTTCTAGGCCTTTCTGTGTAGTATCACTAACTGAGCTGCGAGCAGGGCCAGGTCACGTGGCTGAGTTTCCTATGGGGGCCGAGGAAAGTGTTTGTCTCCTGCCTGGTGACCCGTGACAAGACTGCTTCCAGAGAAGCCCAGTGGTTTCTTGGCAGCTCCAGCCAAGCAGAGTAGCCTCCCCAACCCCCCATATGGCGGCTCCCCAAGCCTACTACCCTCACTCCACCCCCACAGACACCCATCAGACAGCTTCCCCCCAGGCCTGGCTCAAATCAGCCCTCCCTAAATGACAAGGCCCAGCTCAGCCTGGTCCTCTGTTGGGGTGCAGTGGGGGGGCCTTCTCTCGGAGGCCTGGGAGAGGCTCTGGCAGTGACCCCCAACTCTGCCCCCAGGTGGTGGTGAACGCCCTCCTGGGCGCCATCCCCTCCATCATGAACGTGCTGCTTGTCTGCCTCATCTTCTGGCTCATCTTTAGCATCATGGGTGTCAACTTGTTTGCTGGAAAGTTCTACTACTGCATCAACACCACCACCTCAGAGAGGTTCGACATCTCCGAGGTCAACAACAAGTCTGAATGCGAAAGCCTCATGCACACGGGCCAGGTTCGCTGGCTCAATGTCAAGGTCAACTACGACAACGTGGGTCTGGGCTACCTCTCCCTCCTGCAGGTGGTGAGTGTCACTTACTGCCACTGGACCTGAACTGGCACAGAAGTGCCCACAAGTCTCTGCACCTAAATCTGCTGTCACCCCTTGTAAGGGAACTTCCCACCTTGCTTCCAATGCTGTGGGACCCCAAAGTAGTGTCCAGATCTCTCTGATCTCTGATGCCTGCCCCATGGGGCTGTGGCAGGTGGCCTCCAGAGCCAGGCTGGAAGGGGAGGGAAACCCTTGGGTGAAGCCCCCACCCCTCACACAGCACCCCACCTCCCCAGGCCACCTTCAAGGGTTGGATGGACATCATGTATGCAGCTGTGGACTCCCGGGAGGTGAGTCAGCTCTCAGAGATGTGACTGGTGAGCAAGCCAGGGCAGACGATGGCCCAGGGACATGTTCTGCCATCCCTCCCTTCCATTCTGTCTCCTCGGGAGCCCCTGCCACCTGGGGTTGGGTGACCCCTGCTCATAGTGCTTTAGGGAGCGGGGAGAACCCCAGGCATGCACTCCACTCTGTCCTGTCCCGTGGCCCCTGCAGAAGGAGGAGCAGCCTCAGTACGAGGTGAACCTCTACATGTACCTCTACTTCGTCATCTTCATCATCTTCGGGTCCTTCTTCACGCTTAACCTCTTCATCGGCGTCATCATCGACAACTTCAACCAGCAGAAAAAGAAGATGAGTACCTTGCCCACCTTCCCTGGCCCGCCCCAGCCTCCCGGGCTCCCGCCTCCCCTCCGTGTCCACTCATCCCTTCCTGTGGTCACCAGCGCTGCCTGAGCAGGCCCTGTGCTGCACTGGGGCAGTAAGCCTGATTCCAAATCCCTCCAGGGGCCCTGAACAGTGACGCGGCCCCTTCAACCTTGATTCCCTGGTCTATAAAATGAGGTGGATACAACCGGGAAATTGACCCAACCTAGGCTTCAAGGCAACTTGGGTCCTCTTCCCTCCGCCCCATCCCTCCATCTCTGGCCCTTCCCAAACCCCTCCCCTTCCCCACAGAGGCCTCTGCAGGAACAGGGTCTGCCTTAATGGTGGTGCCTGATGCAGGTGGGGGGAGTCCTGAAGGCAGGGAGGGGGCTCCAGCCCAACCTTATGTGCCCTATTCCACTATACTTTGGAGGGAAAGACATCTTCATGACAGAGGAACAGAAGAAGTACTATAACGCCATGAAGAAGCTTGGCTCCAAGAAGCCCCAGAAGCCAATTCCCCGGCCCCAGGTACCAACCCTCTGGACCCCTCCTCCTGTGGCTTGTACCAGGCTCCTGCCCCAGGGGGTCTCTGGGGGCCAAATGCAGCCTGCTCTCTGCCTGTCGGGCTATGTCCCTGGGTGAAGTGAGCCCACCTGCTGGGAGTCATAGTGCACAGAGACACCATATGCACACACAGCAGTTGCCACTAGACTCCAGTTACCAGTTTACCCCTTATCCGGTCCTGCACGGGACCCCAGCCATCCACCTCCTCACCTGGGACCCTCAGTAGCCCCTGTGCAGAGACCCTGACAAGGGAGAGAAAGAGGATGTCCAGACACCCTCCCCAGTGAGCAATGGCTTTGGGAGAAGAATGAGGGGGACTTTGAAAGGAGGAAGGATCCCAGAGTGATGCTCCAGGATGGTGTGGTCACGGCCTTTCCCTCCTGTGGCAGACTCCATCATCGGCCCTGACCCCCTCCTTTCTGTGTGTCCTCTGTGTGGTGCCATCGTACCATCCTGTGTCTCCTGAATGTCCCCATCCTGTCCTGACCCTGCCTGTGCCCTGCCACCCCACGCCCACACACATGCATGCCGACACACCCCTTTGTGCTGCAGAACAAGATCCAGGGCATGGTGTATGACTTCGTGACGAAGCAGGTGTTCGACATCACCATCATGGTCCTCATCTGCCTCAACATGGTCACCATGATGGTGGAGACGGACGACCAGAGCCAGCTCAAGGTGGACATCCTGTACAACATCAACATGGTCTTCATCATCATCTTCACGGGGGAGTGCGTGCTCAAGATGTTCGCCCTGCGCCAGTACTACTTCACCGTCGGCTGGAACATCTTCGACTTCGTGGTGGTCATCCTGTCCATTGTGGGTGAGCTGGGCCACAGCACTGAGATGAAAGCCTTCCTCGTGCACCTGGCACACTCACACAAACCCACGCAAGCACACATGTGGCCGGTGCAGGGGCACATGCCTGTAATCCCAGCACTGGGAGCCTGAGGCAGGAGGATTCCAAGTTTGAAGGCAGCCTGGGCAACTTTGCAAGACTTGTCTCAAAAAATAACAAGGGCTGGGGATGAAGCTCGGTGGTGTGGTACCCTGGGTTCAGTCCCCAGCACCACACACACACACACACACACACACACACACACACACACGTGCGTGCACCTGCCATTCATTCTCAACGCTCACGCTCATAGGCAGCCTGTCACCTGTGCACACATGAATACAACTCAAGAAACACGTTGACCTGACGTACCTGTGCTCAGCTGTCCACATACGGGGTGGAAAACGTAAGGTGATTCCAGGACCTGCTCACACGGAGAAGAGCACGGAATGTGCCTAACCGTGACAGTACAAGCCACCGCTTAGCGCTTCCTGCAAGCCTGGCTCTGCCATGCGCTTTACAGCAATCATTCACAGCAATGCCACAGGTGGTCGGGCTATTACCCCCGGTTTACAGAGGAGGCAGCTGAGTCACAGCAAGTTAAGTGGCATGCCCAGATCGCAGAGCTGTCCTCCCCACCCCACTGCCACCCGTGGCATCTGCAAACAGCCTTAAGATGGGCCTTACCCTCGCCCGTCACCCTTAATACATCTTACCTCCAGCTGTCCTGGCCCGCTCAGGTTGTCCTGCCTGTGCTGGGAGGGCTGGCTCCACCTGCCCCTCTGGGGCAGGGTGCACCAGGCCAGGCCCCTGAGCCCCACACGCCCCGCACTCTCTGACACACCTCCACTCCTCCCTGCAGGCCTCGCACTGTCGGACCTGATCCAGAAATACTTCGTGTCACCCACGCTGTTCCGTGTGATCCGTCTGGCTCGGATCGGGCGTGTCCTGCGGCTGATCCGCGGAGCCAAGGGCATCCGGACGCTGCTCTTCGCCCTCATGATGTCGCTGCCTGCCCTCTTCAACATCGGCCTCCTCCTCTTCCTGGTCATGTTCATCTACTCCATCTTCGGCATGTCCAACTTTGCCTACGTCAAGAAGGAATCGGGCATTGACGACATGTTCAACTTCGAGACCTTCGGCAACAGCATCATCTGCCTCTTTGAGATCACCACGTCGGCTGGCTGGGATGGGCTTCTGAACCCCATCCTCAACAGTGGACCCCCGGACTGCGACCCCACGCTTGAGAACCCAGGCACCAGTGTCAGGGGCGACTGTGGCAACCCGTCCATCGGCATCTGCTTCTTCTGCAGCTACATCATCATCTCCTTCCTCATCGTGGTCAACATGTACATCGCCATCATCCTGGAGAATTTCAACGTGGCCACCGAGGAGAGCAGCGAGCCCCTCGGCGAGGATGACTTTGAGATGTTCTATGAGACCTGGGAGAAGTTTGACCCCGATGCCACGCAGTTCATCGACTACAGCCGCCTCTCGGACTTCGTGGACACTTTGCAGGAGCCGCTGAGGATCGCCAAGCCCAACAAGATCAAGCTCATCACACTGGACCTGCCCATGGTACCGGGGGACAAGATCCACTGCCTGGACATCCTCTTTGCCCTGACCAAAGAGGTGCTGGGCGACTCTGGGGAAATGGACGCTCTCAAGCAGACCATGGAGGAGAAGTTCATGGCGGCCAACCCCTCCAAGGTCTCCTACGAGCCCATCACCACCACCCTCAAGAGGAAGCACGAGGAGGTGTGCGCCATCAAGATCCAGAGGGCCTACCGCCGGCACCTGCTGCAGCGCTCTGTGAAGCAGGCCTCCTACATGTACCGCCACAGCCAGGACGGCAGCGGGGACCGGGCCCCTGAGAAGGAGGGGCTCATCGCCAGCACCATGAGCAAGATGTACGGCCCCGAGAACGGGAACAGCGCTGCGCAGAGCCAGGGGGAGGAGAAGAGCCCCTCAGGGGAGACGGGGCCCACCACCACGGGGCCCACCACCACCGGGCTCACGTCTGTCAGCCCCTCAGACACCACCCCGCCTACTCCTGTGAGCCCCTCAGAGGCCGCCCTGCCTTCCTCCCCGCCACCAGGGCAGACAGTGAGGCCAGGGGTCAAAGAGTCTCTCGTCTAGCAGGCAGCGTGGAGGTGGCCGGCGAGTGTTGGCATAGGCCCAGAGCTCCCCCAAGGTGCCTGCGGGCCGAGTGACGGAGCTGGGCTTTGCATCCAGGACTGCGTCCGGCTCCCTTTGGGGGGATAGGATTTGGCCATGCTGGGGTTGACACTTAGGCCAGAGCAAGTGGGAGTGCATTCGGGGCCCAGGATGGGTGGAAGCCCCTACCTTGGTGAGTTCATCTTCAAGTTGCTCTTACCTCCCCACGGGCCCCGCCACCCCTCCTCTTAGTCAGGGGGAGATCAATCTCAGAATCTCTGTCCCTCACTTGGGGAGGAACCAGCCTACAATGGAGGGCTTGGCTGCCCTCTTGTCACCAGAGTCTTAAGGGCTACTGGCCTCTCCCCATGAAGTGGCCCAGGCCCCCCAGTTCCAGCCTGGGCAAAGATGCCTTAACCTCAGTGAGTGTGGACGTCTGCCCCGCTGACTCTGGATGCAGTTTCCTCTGCCAGCTCAGGAATTCCATTGGAAGAGGGAAATGTTACTGGTCCAGAAATTGCTCCACAAGCCCAGTTGGCCACTGGATCCTGCTGCATCAGGCTGGGATTGTGACTCCTCAAATCCTTCCCATGGACAGCTTCCCTGGCTGGCCCCCAGGGGAAGAGCAGAAAGAAGGATTCCACTTAGGAATTGCCCTTTTCTCAGAAGAATGAATGGGTAGAACAGGCTGGGTCCTGCCAGCCAAGTCACCGCACTCGGTCTGAGTGTCCAGGCCTGGGTGGGCCGGGGACCCTGATGCTCAGTACGAAGACTCTGTTCCTTCCCTCTCTCCCCTCCTGACACCTTCATTAGGCCACCAGGGTGCCTTGTGCCCCATCAAGTCTTGGAGATCTCTCCTTCTCATCTTCCCCCTGCCCATCTCTTATGCCCTCCTCCCCCTTCCCCACCTCCTTAAAGTGACCCTAAAAGATGTCAATCCTGGGGCCTGCAGCAGGGAAGGCTAACCCAGCTGGGACTCAACCTTCTGACCTCCTGCTGCCTGGAAAGCCATTTCAGCTGGCACCAAAGACTGGACATGGCTGCACTGGGCTCTGCTGTCTTCCGGAGAACAGAGGCTGGACCTGGAGGAGGGTGTGAGAGTCCTGCTCAGGGCTGTCAGGATTCAGTCACTCGTATGTGGGCCTCTGTGGCTGTGTCTGCCCGAGTGGGTAGTTGTATGTGGGTTCTGTGGGTGACTGTGTGTGTGTGACTATGTGTGTGTGACTCTGTGTGTGTGTGTGTGTGTGTGTGCGCGCGCGCCACTGCGGGGCCTGCCAGCAGATTCATGTGTGTCTGGGTATCTTTGTGTGTGTGTGTCAGTGTGCCCTGGAGTGTCAGACTGGGTGTGAGTACAGCTGGTGTGCGTGCATGTTTGTGTCTTCCGGCCTGTTCATGTGAGTGCCTGGACGTGGGAGAGTGAACCTGTGCCACAAGGGTGTGAACACTTGTGGTAACACTTGCACATTGGCCTAAGTTCATCTTCTTTTCCTTCTTGTTTCTCATACGCCATTTGATTAAAACTCAGGAAGCCGCCAAACCTCCAAAACGAGTTGTGTGTATGCACGTGTCTATGTGTGTGCATGCGTGTACTCACATGCGTGCGTGTCCACGGGCCAGTCTTCTCTGTTGTCTGCCCTGCCCACCCCAGCCTGCCGCCCTCCCTCAGCTCCCCTCTTCCCGGGCCTCTCATTGTCACACCCAGGGCCTGTGTCTCCTCTGTGCAAGGACTCAATTCCTTCCATCTCTTTCTGTAGTGACTCTGCCTCTTCTTTCAGAAGGTTCTTCCAGGAGGGGGTCAGCTCCCCCTGCCCAGCACCTGCCCCTCTGTCTTCCCCTCGTGGGCCCCGAGCCTCAGGACTGTCCGATTGGATGTTCCCCGCAGACTCTGCACCCACTGCAGGGAGAGAGGAGATGGGTGGGGTCTGGCCTCTCCCTGCTCGTGGCCCCTCCCCTGCAGACTGGCGCCCCTTCCCACCTGGTCCAGGTGGGAACTGGCCCCAAGCCAGCCCAGCAAATGAGCTTCTTTGTACAGTTCCTACAATAAACCCTTCCCCGGCCTCTGGTGTGGTTTCTCCCTTGTGCGTGCGTGGATGTGGGCGAGGGCCGAGGGCAGCAAGAGGGAAGGCAGGCCCGCGGGTACTGGTGCCAAGTGGGGTCAGTGCAGGGAGCTCTGGGGACCGAGCAGGGTGAGCAGAGTCCAGTCCCTCCTCCAACACGCAGCCCCTGTGTCCCCACACCCTCCGGGAGCCCCCTTCACCTCTCCACCCCTGAGAGACCTCAAGGCCTGTGGGGCTCACGGGCAGCCCTTCCCTCTCCTCAGAGATGCTGTCCCTCCAGGACTACTGACCCCCGCCCCACAGAGCTCAGTGTCACATGGGCCTCTGTGCAACAGAGAGCAATTTGACAAAACAAACTCAGCCCACAGACCCAGTGGGTGACAAGCGCTTGATATTGATTTTATTATTGGTAATGACTTCTGGATCCCAGGACCAAGTTACTCCAAGTAAATACTTGCACCTTTTAAGGGTTTCTATGCCCCCTTTTCCTAGATCCTGAGGTTACACAGCTTGAGGGATGAGGCACACTCACAAGCCTTGTCTCCCAGGCTGCCCCCCCACCGACGTCCCGCAACTGCTCCTGTGCCCCTTCCCACCTCTCAGTTCTCTCTGGCTTTTGGGGTGGTGGAGCGAGTACCCCACAGGGTTCTCTGGCCCCACAGGCCGCTGACCTCCCTCCCTGGGGATGGGGCTTCTTCCTGGCCCAGAGGACAGGAAGCTCGCAGGGGTCTGGCTACTCTTCCTGAGCCTTGACCAGTGGAAGAAAAAAGGCAAAATTCTGAGCAGGGAACAGAAAACACAGGCTCCGGTCTCAGCTATTCCCACCCCATCGGGGCTGCTCCCCTCCTGCAGGTGCTGCGCTCCCACGTCCCCAAGTGCTCCAGAAACACAACGGCCTTCCCCGCGCAAGGCCCTGTGAAGAACACTCCATTGGGATCATCTGTTTTACACAGAGGAGGACACTTGGTCTCCGGAGAGGTTAAGAACGGGTGCTGCCTGCCTGGGGGCGGGGGAACTCTGCTTTGTGGGCCACTGTCCACCCATCTGGGGCTTTCAGTGCCCTTGGCCCATGAAGGCCAGGGGTGCCCACTGTGACCATCTCAGTTGCCCTGGCACATTTTCTAATGCCTCCAGGTGAGGCCTCCATGGAGAACCACCGACGACCTGGGGCAGCTTGGGCTGGTTAATACGGGGGTAGGATTTGAACCCGAGTCCTTCCCAGCCAGCAGTAACAAGCACCCAGGGCCCAGGGCGCCTGAGCGGGCAGCCCGGAGAGATCAGGGCTCCTCCTTCCCCGAGGCTCTTCCCCTCCTATCCTTCCCAGGGTGACTGGGGTCCCTGTCCTCTTGTTTCCCCCGCATCTGAACCCCTGGTCCCATTCCAAACCCCACCCCACCCCACCACCTCCTTCTCTTGTTTTGACGCTGTTTTCCTGGAAGGCGGGGGGCTACCAGATGTCAGAGTGGGCAGGCAGGGACAGGCGGGGGCAGAGGCGGGGGTGGGCTTACGAAGCCTCCTGTTCTGGGAAGGAAAGCGCATCATCCTGGGCCCAGGACAGGGCTCCGCGCTGTTGTCACCAGCCAGGGAACAACACGGCCCCCAACTGTGACAAATAACCCTGCAGGCAGTGGGGGCCCCACTGCCTCCAGCCCTCCTGAAAGTGAATCCCTGCCTGGCATGAATGGGGATGAAGCCCAAAGGACACATCTGCATTCCCGCCGCGGGGGATGTTGATGTTTGTGAGTTTGCAGGCTTCTAGCTGCCCTCTGCCAACCTCCTGTAGTCACCTGGGCCCCAGGACCAGCTCCTGAGCAGGCCCCACACCACACAGCCCAGGGAGCACACAGGTGTGAGATCACCCCCCAACACACAGGACGGCCCCACTCCTTCCCCAACAGCCTCCCAAATTTGGGAGACACTAGTACCAAGGCTAACCAAGGCCTCCCTCACCAGTGGCTCGGGAGGGGTAGAATTTGCTGGAGAGAGACCCCTGGATTTCGTCCTCTCCAGCCTCCCCCCAGTCGCACAGAGGCCCGTGGTCCCCATGGCTGACCTCAGGTGATGTTCTTATTCCTGGGCTGTTTGTTCTGTGAGCTGAATGTCTGACACCTTTTCAGAGAAATGTTTTTCCATTTGGAACATCTGGAAATGAGCAAGAATAGCTGAGGCTGCTCGGAACAAGCTGTTCCTCAGATGCAAACTTAACCCATGGATCCCCGATTTCCTGGCCTGCTCCCCTCGGGCACAGGCCCTACCTGTCAGATGACACACATGTTCAGGACAGAGGTGGAGCGCCTAGACCCTCTGTGTGCCAACCCTGCTGTGGGATGAGGGGTCGCAGCTCCCCAAACACAGGCAGGTCTGCCACCCACACAGGCTGTTTGAGAAATGGAGGGTCATGGGGACAGTGAGATGTGGACAGAGGACTTAGCATCTGTCTTCCTCTCCTGGGGGTCACTGTATGAGAAAGAGTAAAGGGATGAGAAAGAGAACGAAGCCACCAGGAGACACAAAACTCAGAGAGGACCCGGCGGTGGGGCTGAGGTTCGCAAGTCCACACGGTTGTGCAGGTTGCACATGGGGCAAGGGTTACAGGGGACCCTGGATCGGATCAGGGGCATGAAGCTGGGTTTACATGAACTCATGAAAGCTGCATGTCCGTCCCCTGCCCTACTGACAGCAGGATAGAGCCAGAGGGCCTTTTAGCTCCAGAACCTGAGAGGGTGTCCTTAGCCTTGTCCCTTGCCCAAGACCCCCTGGAGCTGCAGACAACACCTCGGTGCCCTCCCGGTTCACACAACTCCCTGAAGAAGCTCCCTGATAGTTTTTTTTTTCAGTTTTGGGGGGGTTTGTTTTTGTGTTGCTTAGGGCCTCTCTGAGTTTCGGAGCCCGGCCTCTCATTTGCGATCCTCCTGCCTCGTCCTCCCAAGTCTCTGGAATTATGTGCCACTGCTCCTGGCAAAGCCCCCTGGGTTGTTAAGTGGTGGGTTTCCTCTAAGCATCTCTACCTAGTTCACTCACTTTGGCAGCAAATATGCATCTTCTCCCGAGTGGCTGCCTCATTTGCCGTGCTCTTGCTCAAGAACCTCTGTGGCTCCCTTCTTCCACAGGCCAACTTCCAACATAATCACCTGCATGTCCTTCAAGGGGTTCTGCTCGGGTTCCTGCCAGGTGCCTGGCTCCTGCACTGCCCTTCCTCAGTTCTCCTCTTCTCACAGGGTGAAGTGGTCCAGAGCAGAGGGAGCACGGGTTAGATTCACTCCTGGGTGTTAGCTAAGTGCCTAGCATGAAGACTCCCAGGAACTGGCGGCCTGCAGACGGGGGATGACCAATAACGGGGTGGGGACCAAGGAAGGGAAGCACAGGCTGTCCCCACAAGACTCAGAAGCCCCCCTTCCAGGACTTCCTCCGAGGCTCCCAGCTGTGCTGCCCAACCCAGGCGACCTTCAAGCCTTAGTGGCCCAGCTGATGAAAGCCCACCCTCCCCCAGTGTCCCAGGAGAGCCCAGGCCTCCCCTGGGTCACAATTTGCATGGCAGGAAGGGGCCTGGAGGGGAAGAGGCGGGGTGGTGATGGGCTGCAGCCAGGCAGTTACACGTTTTCCCCCAAGAGCCTCGGACGGTCACGGGCTCAGGCTCTGGGACAGAGCTGTGACCATGGCCGGGCTGGTGCTGTCTCCGGTGCCTGGCAACTGGCTGGTGGTGCTGCTGCTGCTTCTCTCAGGTATGGCGGCCATGGCGAGGCCTCCTGGGTTTGCTCTGTGTCGCTGACTGAGTCTTCTGCTCTCGGCCTCCTCCTATGTCTCACGCTCTCGGCCTCCCTGTCCCCCTCTGGCTGCCCTGGGGCCCGGGTCTGTGGGTCCCAGCAGTGGTGAGCAGCTTGGAGTCTGCAGCCCCAGCCCCTGACTTGCCTGGAGGGTGAGGCACAAGGCACAGACCTGGCTGGCAGCTGTGGCTGTGGACGAGCTGGGCCTGGGAGGAGGAGGGGAGCTGGGGACAAGGCGCCCCACTTCTGGTATCTCTTCTCCACTTGTGTCTCCCAGCACAGGGGGCAGGGAGAGCCCAGGGGTCTTGAAGCAGCAGGCGCGAAAGGGGGCAGTGGACCTTGGCACGCAGAGGGCGCAGGGGTGGGGCAGCCAGTTGAGGGTGCAGAGGCCTGACCTGGGCCTGCCCACTCCCCCCTGCAGGTGAGCCCATGCCAGCAGTGAAAGCAGAGGACTTGTACCAGAGTCTCCAAGGTCAGTCGCCTTGCCCACTCCTGTGGGCAACTGTGTCTGTGTTCAAGTCTGGTCACTGTTCCGGGGCTGACCTTGTGTTCCATCCTTGCCTGGACTTCAATCCCCAGGCCTCCTTAGGGTCTCCCTCTGAGCCCCCACCCCCAGCCAGCTGTCTTCTCTTCAGACCAGCTGCTGCAGCCCTGGCCCCTGGGGGTGCCGAGTTCAGATCAGGGGAGTCAGAGAGGATTCTACCGAGGCCCATCTAGCTGGGGCATTGGGCTCAGCCTCGTAATGAGGATAATTAGGAAGGGCTCCTGCAATCTGTGAGGGGCTCACAGATTCCTAGGGGCTGCTTACTGGGACCAAGGAGGTCCTTAGAGCAGGTGGGAGACCCTCCCAAGCCGAGGGTTCAGGAAGACAGTAGAACAGATTCACACAGGGGAGGCTCACCACGGTGCTGGAGGAGGGTCTCAGTTGGTAGGCTGAGGATTTGGCCTTTATCCTCTGGGGGAAGTAGGGAGCCCTTGAGGATTTCAGGCAGGTGCAGGACAGCCCAGGGGAAGGAGAGCTGGAAGGACAGGGCCAGTTAGCTGTGGCCCTCCAGGCTTTGGGGTGAGGCCTGGTCCTGGCTGTTGTAATGAGCATGAAAAGAAATGGGTCAGAGCCCTTCTGAAGAAAACTCAAATGGGTCAGGAAGAGGTGGGGTCCAGTGGTTTGGCGTGTGGCCTCTCACATGGCCTGGCTCCCCAACACCTGCCTCCTGACCTCCCCACACCCTGAGAAGCAAAGATAGGCAGATCCAGGGGAGGTGCCCTCCAGGATGGGGACCTACAGGACAGGCTGGCAGTCAGGAAAATGCCCAGGAGGATTTTGAGCCTGGCCTTGGTACCCACAGGAAGTTCTTGTGCCCAGATATGGCATCATCCACGCTTCATGGCCAAGAAACGGGGCTCTGTGGTGAGGATGCATTGCTACATACACACCACCAGCGTCCCCAGCAGTGTGACCTGGTTCCGGAAGCAGATTAAGGACCAGGACCCTCAGGAGCTGCCCCCAGAACCGGGCCACATTCTGCAGTTCCGGAATGGCTCTGTCCACACCCTCACCATCCAAGGCGCCCAGTTCGAGGACAACGGCATCTACTTCTGCCAGCAGAATGGCACCACCAAGCCTGTGTTTTGTAGCTGTGGCACGGAGCTGCGAGTCATGGGTGTGTGCTGGGTAGACCGGGTGTTCACTTAGCCAGCCAGCCATACCCACCTCAGCCCAGCCCGCCACCGGGGAGGAGCAGCCACCTATGGAGGTGGCATGGCCCTAGAACACCCAGGACAGATGCTGGGAAGCGGGTCCTTAGGGGTGCACAGAAGCCACCACTGCAAGCTCTTAGGATGGGCTCCTGCAAGAATGTTCCGCCCCAGCCTCACGGCCTCAACTCCACCTCCCCCAGGGTTCAGCACCTTGGCACAGTTGAAAAGGCGGAACACACTGAAGGATGGCATCATCATGATCCAGACCCTCCTCATCATCCTCTTCATCATCGTGCCCATCTTCCTGTTGCTGGACAAGGTGACCACAGCGGTGGGGAGACAGCCAGGAAGGCAGCCACAGGGCAAGCCAGACACAGGCAGGGTCTCCATCTCACCAGCACCCGGGGCTGCCCTTTGGGCCCAGCTCAGCCCCAGGGCCCACCCTTTGGCTCACCTGTTCACTCACCCTTTCAGTTGTTCTTGGGGGGTACACCTTGCTCCCCACCCCCTCCCCAGCCCTCCCCACCAAGCCCATGTCCCCAGCCCTCTCCAGCCTGGCCCAGCAAGGGGTAGGGGCTAGGGCACACTAACTCCGACCCCTCCCTCCACCCTCCTCAGGATGACAGCAAGGCAGGGATGGAGGAGGACCACACCTATGAGGTAAGGAGTCCAGGCCCCCGAGGCTCTGAGCCTAGAGGCCAGTGGCCGCCGTCTGTTGGCTCGGTGGGGGTGTGCCTGGGCCTGAGCTCCATTTTATGTCTCCAGGGCCTGGACATTGACCAAACAGCCACCTACGAGGACATAGTGACTCTGCGGACAGGGGAGGTAAAGTGGTCTGTTGGGGAGCACCCAGGCCAGGAGTGAGGAGCCGCCCCCCCCCACGCTCCAGCACAGTTCCCGAGCCTCACTGACTGCTTCAGAGCCGCCTGGATCGCCACCCACCCCTCCTTCCTGGATCCTCAGATGGCTTCCAAAGCTGGCCTGCCAGAGCCACCTCCCCCTCCAGCCCCAGGTCCCCAGCTCCTGCCAAAGGACCTGGAGTAGGACAAGAGGGCAGTGACTGGGAGTGGGAGTCCTCAGGGGACAGAGTGGACCCAGCCTTCCGGGGAGGCTACGCACGGTCATCCCCAGGTTTGGGACTGGAAAGCGGAGACTTGGAACCAGCAAATGGACTCAGAACAGACCCACTTCCTGCAGAACCTGGGAAGAGCCATGGCCCCCAAAGGGGTGGTGAGAACTTTGTTCCCCTCCCCCATCCTCTCCCTCCCAGGGGCGTCGAGCCTGGAGCCCATTCTCCCACGGAATAAACAATATCTGACAACCCACCCAGAGGCATGCGGCATCTCGTGGGGTGGACTGGATGAGTGTGGCCCTGTGGTCAGGTGTGGCATCCAAAGGTGGCACCTGTGGGCCTGTGAGGCTGTGGGGCGGGGAGGACCACCATGATCACCTCCCCTTGTCTCTGAAGGCCCAGTTGGGGCCTGTGGTCACATCCCCCGTCTTTGCCCATTACCTCTGGCCCTGGCTGGGCCTACAGCCACCACAGAAGGCAGATCCAGCCAAGGCTGCTGTCACCCTGCCCTCCTCTGACCTTGATGCCGTTAGGGCCAGAATCTCAACCCTGGAAGATCTTGTCCTCCCCTATCTACCCCATCCCAATCCTGTCCATCAAGGCCTCCTTATAGGAAGTCCTCCCACAGCACCCCAGGCAGTGCCAAGCCCTGTTCAGAGCCTCGGCTGCTGCCCAGGCTGCTCACGCACTCTTGGTTCTCCAGTTAGACTGGAAGCTTCCTGAGGGTTGGGAGTTTTCTGCCTCTACAACATTCCTTACCCATCTCCCAGCAAGCCAGGGACATTTTCTTTTAAACTTGACCCAAAGCCATCAAGAGATTCATAAAGAGGGAGTCTATAGTGTGGTGAAGTTTGGGGTCCTTAGTCAGGTGACCCCTCAGACTTCCCCAGCATCATATCTGAGGGCCCTGGTTATCCCCACAATGGCCCTAGGGCCCTACAGATTAGGGCCAAATCTATCAGTGTGAGACTGACTGGGAGTGCCTCACAGCCGGGAGGTCAAGTGCCATTAACCTGTGCCCAGAACCCCCACCAAAGCCAGGCTGGGTGCCACTTCCTGTTGACCTGGCGGGGATCCAAAGCACCTCTCTGTGGTCCACTCTCTGATTCAGGCAGGCCAATCCCTACCCTGAGGGAGCTTCCAGTTTACCCGGAGAACCAAGGCCGGAGAGAAGCACCAATTTTTAGCAGATCCCCCTACAGCCTGGGGGCCAGGAGGGGGTGGGGTAAGGCAGGCACACCTGGAGTCTCTGGCCGGTCTGTGTCACCAGGCAGGACACACTGGGGGCCGGACTGGGCGAACTGGGCTGGGCAGTTCCCTTCCTGACCCGGGCGCCACAGGGAACTGGCTTGTTTTGGCATCTGCCTCCGCTGAGCTGGATCCTGTGCTTTCCTGTCGCTTTGCATAGCGGCACTAATTTTGTCCACCTGCCTCCACCAGAGACCTGGGTAGCCGGCAGAGGTTGTAGAGTCTTCACTTTTCCCCCAATCAGGGTCTCCCCCTGCTTGGGGCTGCCCTGGGTCGGGGAAGGCCTTGGCTGAACAGGAAGACAATTTAACACCCTTGAAACCCTGGGCTTCCCTATGGCCTTGAAGGGCCTGTTGACAGAAGATCATCTGGGCAGGGGACTGTCCCCTCCACCAGACACCCTGCAGGGGTGCTGGTCTTCATGGGTTATGAAGGAGAAGCCCTCCCCGGCTGTTTTTCTGTTTTAGGGGCTTTATGTGGGTGTTTTCGTTTGTCTCATGGGCTCCTGGCCCCAGAACTGACTCTGGCGCGGAAACCTAGCAGGGTGCTGGTGGAGGGGATGAGGAGTGTCCCAAGCCTCAGTTGTCTTATCTGTAAACTGGGAATCATAAAACCTATTAAAGCTGGGGGGGGGGGTGCACACTGATAATCCCAGCTACATGGAGGCCAAGGCAGGATGATCGCTGGAGCCTTGGAGTTCAAGACCAGCCTGGGCAACATAGTGAGACCCTATCTCAAAAAAAAAAAAAACTATCTGAAGGACAGAAGTTGAACCAGATGCTGATTTTTTTAAAATCATATAGTAAAATTGAGTTGATTTTCTTTTGGTATATAGTTCTACGAATTCTAGAACATGTATAGATATCTATAGGTTTGTATAATTACCTCCGAAATCAGGAGACAGAATGTAGACAAAAACTTTTATTGGGCCCAACATTTATTTTTTTGAGACAGGGTCTCACTGAGTTGCTGAAGTTGGTTTTGAACCTGAGATCCTCCTGCCTCAGCCTCCTGAGCTGCGGGTGCAAATTCTTATTGAACACACATCTTTTTTCTTTTTTAAATATTTACTTTTTAGTTGTAGGTGGACACAATATCTTTATTTCAGGATTGAACCCAGTGCCTCAAGTGTGCTAGGCAATCATTCTACCACTGAGCCATAACCGCAGCCCATGAACACACCTCTTAATAATCAATAAAATTTTATTGAGCACCCCATACTCATTTACATTATCTGGGTTAAGACCCAGCTTACCCCTCATCCCCATCTTACAAACAAGGAATCACCTGAATTGGCCAAAGGTCAGGCACAAATCTCCCGACTCCAGATGCAATATTCTTGCCCCCCAGCACACCTTCTCCCTTGCAGGATTTTGCAGCAGTAAGACTTTATTTTTTTTTTCCTTTTTTAAACAGAGAGAGAGAATTTTAATATTTATTTTTTAGTTTTTGGCGGACACAACATCTTTGTTTGTATGTGGTGCTGAGGATCGAACCCGGGCCGCACGCATGCCAGGCGAGCGCGCTACCACTTGAGCCACATCCCCAGCCCAGCAGTAAGACTTTAAATCAAAGGAGAAGGGAAAGAAAAGGGAGAGGAGATCCCGGGACAACTTTGACTTCTTCAAAGCTCTGTGCTTTGAAGAGGTTCACTCTTCCTGTTGTTCAGAAAGTCTGAAGCCCTACAGGACCCACCCCTTGTTAACAAGACCTGGACAGTCCTCCCAACATGCTCGAGAGTCTGTCCCTGGGCACCATTGCAGGATCCCAGCTCCTGCCAGCCTCCCCCTCCCCAGAACAGCTCTGAGACCCTTGGTGGGCTCATGCCCCGCTGCCCACTGGGGGAAATCCAGCTGGGTCCCTTGGGACCTTGGTTTAAATACAGGCTGGTTCCTCCTCTGACCTAGCTTGACTTCCGGCCCTCCTGCTGCAGGTGCTGCTAGGGCTGGGGCCATCTGACCTGAGGCTTTGAGTGTTTTTCCAGCAGAACCAGAGGTGAGAGAAAAACAAAATGTGAAAATCTGCCAGGGTGACAGTGGGGGGTAGCATTCATCCTTATCCTACACAGGGCCCCAAAGGCCATCTAGGAACATGGAATTTGGGATTCCTGACCTCTGTCTGTTCCCGTTAGTCCACTTCAGAGCTGGAGTCAGAACCCAATCTGGGGAATTCTGGGTGTGTCCAGGTCTCCAAGCTGCCCCTGGTATGACATCCTTGGGTCCTGTATTGTCATGGAAACAGCAGCCTTTCACTTGAAACACCCCACTGCCCTACCCTGCCCAAAAGCCTTCTCTTAGATGACTGCAAAGGACAAAAATTAACAGGCATTAAATCCTGAATTCAACCCGAGTGTAGTTTGTTGAAACATGTTTTGACTGATCCCAATATTCAAGAGTAAGAAAGAGACATTTTCCCCTTGGACCTAACCCATTTTCTCCGTGGGGCAGGAAGGGAAGGCAAGACACCTCTTCTCAGTCCAGGTTCTGCAAGTCCCGAGTCTAGTAGAAAATTGGTGTGCACTTGGAGACAGCTCGAGCATACAGCCTTGTTCACTTTTTCTTTTCTTTTCTTTTCTTTCTTTTTTTTTCCATGTATATGTTGCCGTACATTCAAGTGCCTTTGTTATTTCAAAATAATTACTTGCAGGAGGACATCTAGGTAGGACATATCAACCTCATTGTCCCTGGCTGGTTAGAGCCCTGAGTTCCTCTCTCAGTTCTGTCCTCCATTCATTTGTTCCACTCAGCAGATGCTTTTAATCCTGGGGTCCCCGCCTGCACCAGTTTGCCCACTCTCTCCACTCCTGGTTTGTTCTTTCCCCTTCAGTCTCTCTGCCATTTCCTTCATGGTAGTTTCCCTCAATTTGAAATTTTATATTTGTTGGCTATTGTCTCTCTCCCCAGTGGATTGTAAGCTCCAGAAAAGAGAGTGTGGTGTCTCTGTTCACCTAGGTGTGCCCGTCTGCCTGGCACAACTCCTTATTGAATCAGTTAATGCCTGAATAGAGAATGCGTGAGAGGGTGAGTGAATGAATGAATGGCAGAAACCCAGCCTCACTTTTAAGAGCCTACCGAGCGGGAGTAAAGGGGATAAGACGTCCACATCTAACCGCAGCACAAGGTGGGCGTGGTTATTTCCAGCAAGGGCACACATCAGGAAAAGCACCCCGGGCTTCCTACAGCTGTTGGAACACCCCTCAGAGCGTGGCGCTTCTTTCTCAATGGCGCACTATCCCTGGAGAATAATTCCCAAAGCAGAGGGAATTACCTAGACGGTCCTGTTGCTCTAGATTGTTCCGGGATTGTCAGCCAGTGTAAACAACACCCCATCGACACACAGGGTCTGCCCCATCCTCCCCCAGCACCTCCCCATGGAGCTTCCTCCATGCTCTGATTACATCGTGGGGCAAACTCAAGGGTCCATTGAGATACAGGAAGTGAAAACACAGATGAACAATGAAACGTGCAATACAAATGTGAAGGGCGGCGTGATTTGGTTCACTGAATCTGGCTATGGTGGGCTGTTTTTTTCTGTTGTCCTGAATGCAGGCAGACAGCACATCCTGGGGCTGAGGTCCCTTGCCTTCAATTCCACCACCTTTACTCAACACCTTCCACGCGGGGACTTGATCCTGGTTGGCCCAGGAGAGTCCTGCCCACATCAAAGGACACCACCCTCTTTACTAGATGGGGCTTCTGAAGCAGTTGGCATGGGGAGACTGGGGGCCTCGAGGAGCCATCCCTTAGGAACTGGGAGAGCCTGGGCAGTCTGCTTCATCTGGGAGCCTCTGCATCCTCAATTATGAAATGAGACTTAAACATCTTATTGTTGAGAATAGTACAGGCACGTGCAGGCCTTCAGAAACACACCTCCTTGGAAAAGACCTTGGGAATCCCCACATAATCCTCTCTAAAGACCTTGACCTAAGGGGCTGGGGGATCAATTGTGCTGAAACTCATGCATAGGACACTGGAAGCTAAGAGGAGGTAGAGTATGTCCCAAGTGTGATTACCAGCCTCTGACCTCAGGGAGAGGACAGAGCTAGAGGTGGGAAGTGTGGGTCTCACATCACCAATGAGGAGTGGAAAGATGGGCCACCCATCTCTCTACCACCATCCTCCCTATGACCAGAGTGAGCAAATGAAATCACCCTCAGTGCACACACTTGAACCTAAGAGGGGGCTCTTGAAGCCTGAAAGGCCACATTAGGATCAAGAGCAGATCTGTGACCTTCTCAGTAGGTACAGAGAACCCCAGAGATGGTCAATTCTGGACAGGCACAGAGTTTCCAAATACACTGAAAAGTTAATGGATTCCAAGTTATAAATGGGGTGATCTTTGGAGATGCCTGGGGGTCCAACTTGAGTCTTTGGAGGCTGACATGAGAGATGCTCATCATAGCCTCTCCTTAGTGATAGACATCATTATTGGGCAGTCTGAACCTGGAGGAGTCAGGGGTCTCAGAGGTACTCCAAGACTGGGTGACTTCCCAAGACTGGAAGGGAAAATCTCAAGTCCAATTCAAAGCTTTGTTTTTATACATAATGAATGACAGATGTAGTCTCTGTCACCAGAGGCCCTGAAAAGGTCTGGATTAGAGATCACCAACTTCTGCTGCCTTCTGGTCTTCCTTCTGGATCCAGTAGTTGAAAAGTGTATCCCCAGGGAGCTCCATGTCCCTGGCCACCACGGTTCTGGGATTACTTCAGTTATGAGATGGTGAGAGGAGAGGCTCCTCTTCCTTGGCTGGTCCCACCCTGTCCTTGGCAGTAACCTCTCTGGTGCCTCAGCCACACCTCAATTATGTCCTCCTATGTGACCATCAAAGTCAACTCCGGCTCCTGTTGTCCTCACTCCCAGAGGAGGCCAGAGGTTTTTCCCTCTTATCCAAAGTCCATATATAATTCCCCAGTCTTAGCTAGAGGTCTCTGTTATGGGAGTTCCATGTATACTGTCCCCTCTCCTGGGAATGTAGGAGGAACATGACAGAAGGCTATGTGGGCTCAGAGACCCTCCAATTCCCACCTGGCTCCTCCTCTTCAGTGGAGCTGGACGGAGGAGAAGAAAGGGTATCCCCTCGTTCCCTGTGGCCCCTGTTCCTAGAACCAGCACCTTGCCCAGGTCTTTCCAGACTGACCAGGAGAACAACCCCTAGCATCCTGGTGACTTCTCAGCAGATAATGAGTCGGGGACACTGCTTGGGCAATGCTTAGGTAATGCTGGGAAGGAAAGATGCTCTGCCTTCTGGTCCTAAAATCAGGGAGGTGGAGCAGCCTGAGCTCTGACACTCTGGACCACAGGGGTGTGATTTTTCAATGTTGGTGCCAACATTATACCCAACCATAGAACCAATCATTTCTGGGAAGGTTGACTTGTTTATTCTACATAGTCGAGTGCTGAATGCTCTGAGACTCAGGAGTGGGAGGTTTGCACAGCAGGGCAGTGTTTTATTTGGGGGCATTGGAGGAGGCTGGTTTGCTTCAGATGCTGAAACAGCACCAACCTGGGCACCAGGAGGCCAAAAGGCCCAGTCCTGCTTTCTCCGTCCTCACCTTGCCCTCCTCTAAGGTTCCCACATGAATCTGTGCCCCGGGACTTTCTCTCCTGAAAACTGAGGCAGGGGAATCTGCTCATTAAGGGAGGACAAATGATGTAAAGACATTCTTGTAATTTGGGAGAGGATGCCAGCATCCTTAGAAGCTAAAATAACTGGGCTGTGGTTGTGGCTCAGCAGTAGAGTGCTCACCTAGCACATGCCAGGCCCTGGGTTTGATCCTCAGCACCACATAGAAATAAATAAACAAAATAAAGGTATTGTGTACAACTAAAAAAATAAATATTTAAAATAAATAAATTAATTAAATAACAGAGCAGCACTGCAGAGACTGCGAGGAGGATAGGTACAATGAAATACAGGAAAGCAAGTCTGTGCAGAGCTGCCTCCTCTGCTGAGTTGGTTTGTGCAAGTCGGTCTCTTGAAGCCTCAGTCTCTCCCTCTTGAAAATGGGTGTGATGGTAACTTCTCATTCACAAGGTGCTTGCAGGGGTTGAATGTGAGGCAGGCTCTCGTCACCTGATGAGCTCTGCAAAGACACTGAAAGGAGTTGGAGAAGGAAGAGAAGGAGACTACAATGACTCCTTCTTTTTATAAAAAATAAAAAGGGATGGGGATGTAGCTCAGTGGAGGGCATCTTTCAGGCTGTTGTACTCTTGAGTTCTAACACAGGGAGGAGACTTCAACTTTGATATTGAGGTTTCGGGGCTGTGGAAGGAAGCACTTGTGGTCTGTCCTCGGAATTTCTGCTTCTTAGTTTGCATTTCTGTGGCAGTCCAAGGAGTAGAGGCAATGCCCGAAGTTTGGGTTCTTTGCCCCACAGACCTGGACCTGAGGGAGACCCAGAAACTTGGGGAAGGGGAGAGCAATATGTAGGGTTTGTGCCCCCTAGTGGTCAGAATTAGCACTGCATCCAGCACCCCACAGCTGGCCAAGGTGATGGGATGAAGGAAGCAAAAATGGAATTTGGGGCTGAACTGAGCCCAGAGACCCCAAGATCTATAAGCTGTCCCTGGCCCCCTTCCCCAGCACATACGATTTCTCTGGTAAGTGGAGGGGAACCATGCAGAGAGTGGGAAGAGGTCAGCATTGCTCTCAAGAAAATCGTCCTAGCCCAGCATTGTGGGCTGCACACCTGTAATCCCAGAGAGTCAGGCCAAAGCAAAAGGATCAGAAATTTAAGGCCAGCCTCGGCAATGTAGCAAGACTCTGTCTCAAAATAAAAAATAAAAAGGGATGGGGATGTAGCTCAGTGGAGGAGAGCTTGTCTAGCATGTGCAAGGCCCTGGCCTCAACATTCAGTACAGAAAAAAAAAAAAAGCCATGCTGACATTGCTTCCTTTTGGAGGGTCCCTGTTGGGCCATCCTCAATGTGACAGACAATCCCACAATGACATCCTGGCACAGCACCCCTGGACTCAGGCTTCTCTCCTCTACGACCTTCCACTTACAAAGAGGAAGGATGAGGTGGTCCCTCACTGAGATCCTGCCCGGCCTCACAAGCCTGGTCAGAGTGGTGAGGGAATGGTGATAGGATGGGGGACATGACCCCAGCGAGGAGCGGGAACAGGATGAGTGGAAGAAGCTTCTAAATTATCCATCAACACAGCCATCAGTGCCCCCATGCATAAATGTATAGAGAAAATAGGTGGGGGCCTTGGAGTGGGGAGAAGGGGCCAGGTATAAAAAGGGCCTGCAAGGGACCAACTCCAGGATCCTAGGGCCGAGCTCCTCAAACTGCTCAGGGTTCTGTGGATAGCTCACCCAGGTGCAATGGCTGCAGGTAAGCACCCCAATCCCCCTTTGGCCTGGGGTAGACCGAGAGGAGAGGAAGGGGCCCTGCAGGTGCAATAGGGACACTAACCTTGGTATTTAGGGCTTCTTAATATGAGTATAGCCATCTAAGCCTAACATTTGGCCATGTTGAGAATGGTCTCAGTCCCCGGGGAGAGTGGGAAGAGAAGGAAATGCTCTAGGGGCTTGGACAGAGTGGCCCCCTGCTTAGGGCCTCCTGGCCCTCCGGCATTTCTCTAGGTTGTCGGACTGCCTGGCTCCTGGCCTTCATGCTGCTCTGCCTGTCCTGGCCTCAGAAGGCCAGCACCTTCCCAGCCATGCCTTTGTCCAGCCTGTTCACCAATGCTGTACTTCGAGCCCAACACCTGCACCAGCTGGCTGCAGACACCTACAAAGAGTTTGTAAGCTCCCCAAGGATGAGCACTGGGCAGGGTGGCAGGAGGAGGCAAGTCCCCCCCCCGCCCCCCCCGGGAAACAATGGGAGAAAACAGAGGGGCTCAGGGCTGAAGTGCTATCAAATGAGCAGAAATGGAAGGGGTTCCCGAAAAATAGCCATGAGAGCTGGTTACCAACTCCAACCTCAGAAACGTGCTTTCCCCAGGAGCGTGCCTATATCCCCGAGGGACAGCGGTATTCCATCCAGAACGCCCAGGCTGCCTTCTGCTTCTCAGAGACCATCCCTGCCCCCACGGGCAAGGACGAGGCTCAGCAGAGATCCGTAAGTGGCCATCTGGGCTCTCCTTAGACACAGTTCTCTCTTCCTGCCCAGCAGCCTTCTCCCCAAAGCTGGGTGGTGCTGGAGGCCCAGGCAGAGGCCACCCTGGCCACAGCCCCACACCCCAGCCCTTCCCCTGCAGGACATGGAATTGCTGCGCTTCTCACTGCTACTCATCCAGTCGTGGCTGGGGCCCGTGCAGTTCCTCAGCAGGGTCTTCACCAACAGCCTGGTGTTTGGCACCTCGGACCGCGTCTATGAGAAACTGAAGGACCTGGAGGAGGGCATCCAGGCTCTGATGCGGGTGAGGAGGACACCGGGATCCCCAACCTCTGCCTGGGCCTGGAGGCCCTGCTGGCTGGACTGAGGGCTGGAGCTCCATGGGGCTGGGGACAGATACGCTGCTGCTCTCTTTTTACCAGTCAGGGCTTGAGGCAGGAGGATGCATCTCATTCCTCAATTCTCTTTTTAAATCCTTCTGGCTTTTCTCTGGCTTCCAAGGGGAGGAGGGAAGAAAATGGCTGGGAGAGGGAGGGCAGAGCTCCCTGGGGACTCGGCCTCTCCTGCCGTTTCTTCCTCTTGTAGGAACTGGAAGATGGCAGCCCCCGGGCTGGGCAGATCCTCAAGCAAACCTATGACAAGTTTGACATCAACTTGCGCAGTGATGACGCGCTGCTCAAGAACTACGGGCTACTCTCTTGCTTCAAGAAAGACCTGCACAAGGCCGAGACCTACCTGCGGGTCATGAAATGTCGCCGTTTTGTGGAAAGCAGCTGTGCCTTCTAGTGACATGGCACCTCTGTCACACTGCCCCAGCACCTCCCCTTGCCCTGGGCAGTGCCACTCCAGTGCCCACCATCCTGTCCTAATAAAGTCAAGTTGCATCATTTTGTCTCGCTAGATGTTTTCATACCGTGGGCAGAAGGTGGGCAGTGTGGGGTGAGAGGCAGGCCCGGAAGACTACCGTGGGGATGTGTGGGCTCTAATAGGACCCAGACCTGGCTTTTCTTGGGCCAGAATAAAGCTGACACATTACTCCACTCGCTTCACACACTACATCCATACCCTCCAGTAGGTGTCCCAGCTTTCTGGGTAGTCATAGCTCAGAAAGGTCATAGGTACTTGGAGGCATTCTACCCAGCAAAACTGGCAATGCCAAACTTAGGCCCCCAAGAGCCAGAAGAAATGAAAACAAGACAGATTATTAAGTATAGGAATAAATGTCTCCATGGGAGAAAAATATGTCAAGTCAGTAGAGCACGGAGCAGGGAGTTGAGTTCTTTGTCTCACAGATTTGAAGAATAAAGTCCACAGACACAAGGGTGAGAGCAAAGTAACAGAATTTATTAGATTAATAAAAAGAAAGCAGAGCTCCCAAGGAGGGAGGGGTCCCAAGAAAGGGATAAGGGATACCTAAGAAAGCTATTGTCTCAGGGTTTACAGAGATCTATAGGTTAAGGAAGTGGGCCCGCTGCCCAACCCTGGGTAAGGTACTTGGTATCCATGAGGTATTTGTGCACCTTTAGTCCACTCAAAAATATCAATCATGCATGTTCCCTTCTTTGGAGAGATATGGACCCAGTCACGTAGGTCCTGATTTAAGAATAGCCTTTTTGTAAGTTTCTTAGAAAATATCTGTAGGTGCTGCTTGTGCTCTTTCACCCAGGAATTTACCCAGGGGCCCATCTCCCTACCCTCTCAGCCTTATCTCTTCCTCCTGAGGTTTTTCCCCACTCTGGAGAGGTAACTTTAACCACTGTTAGGGAATTTGGGCAATGACCACTCTAGCTGCTTCAGGCTGAAAAGGGGTGTTGAGAGAAGAACAGCAGTCAGGGTCCTCCCAAAGAGACCTATCTAATGGACCCCTATAAAAGTCAGATGGTACTTCCATGGTAGGTAGCATCTCCATGACCATCTGGAGCTTAATAGACTCTGCAGCTGTCTGCAGTACAGAGGTCCATGGTAGCAGTTGGCAGGTGACTAGACAAGGTGTACAGAGGGTAAGGATCATGCCAGTACAGCAATAAACAAGACAGCAAAGTATTGGTTTTTTGCAAACAATTAGAACAAAAACAATCAGTGTTATCAGGTAGCCTCTGAAGACCACAAAGATAGCAACTTTGTTAGAGTTTTAAGGTGTGGTTTGACATGTCATTCATTTGTGAGTGGACGTCATTTAAGGCTTTAGAAACATCAACAGAGTTGCTAAAAACATATACACAACTTTAAATTTTTATAACAGCACAGGTTTCCCCTTGAGCTGTGAAATGCCCTTTGATTTTTGTAAACTAGCTTTCTCAGAAGCATCAGGGACTTTTCCCTTTCTACAGATCCTCCTCATTGCAGAATATGCACTGGTTGGCTTCCTGTTCTCTAGGAACCTGTAGATCCCTTTGATCAAGAGGTCTGGTGACTTATCAGAGTTGCAGAGCCCTTAAAGAAGTTCGGTTGTTCCATGACTTCAGGCTGACCTTAGAGGGCAAGGACCAAAATATTGGCTGGTTTGTTGTTGTTGTTGTTGTGTTTGGGTTGCTCTCCCACCCCCAACTTTTACTTCCTTGACTTTAGTCTCCAAGTTTTGGTTTTAAACACCAGTAGGCCAGTTTCGCCATTCTTAAAATAGGAGCACTAGGTTTTAACTTTAATGCCTATAATTTTATTGTTACCTTTTTATTTAACTGGAGTCAGTAGTAGTATTGAAAGTCAGCATTATATCTTATCTGTCCTGTAGTTGATGGTTTATTGTCTTAAATTAGCTCATATTGTTTTGTTAGAAGTAGTAATTTTGTAAAATACTAACAGCAGTTATAAAGTTGTATGATGATTTAGTTTGTATAATAGCTTCAAACCAAGAAACATAGTGTCTATAATAACACTAAGGTATATTTAATATCTATTTAGAATATACAAAGACCCATTAATTTATTAACTCATCACATATGAAATTCTTTAAAATTTTGTTTTCTTTTGCAACTTTTACAACTTTATATACCTTTTATAATTCCCCCAAATCTTTCCTTAGTTTTGCATTATATCCCTTGTTTATTTTGAAATCACAGTAATCTTTATAACAAAAATCTCCCTTTTGAACATAACTTTAAATGAGCTTAATCCTGGCCTACTTTGGAGCTATCCTAACATGGAGTAAGGTGAGAGGTAGAGCCTTAACTCGGGTGAGGTATCAGAAATAGACTTATTATCTGATGTATTAAAGCATCTCATTTATAAAACAATGAAACATCAATGGGGCTGGGGATGTGGCTCAAGCGGTAGCGCGCTCGCCTGGCATGCGTGTGGCCCGGGTTCGATCCTCAGCACCACATACAAAGATGTTATGTCTGCCAATAACTAAAAAATAAACATTAAAAAAAAAGAAACATCAAGTAAATAAAGGAAACAAATGTAAACCAGGTTTTTAAATGGCAGTGTGGCTCTTTTATGGCAGGTACAATGTACAAAAGAGAGCCTTCATCAGTTATCATACTTGTATTAAATCTATATAGTTTTCATTTTACAAGATTTTACATAACACTTAGACAAAGCTTGGACAAACGTTTAGTTTTCATTTGTATACATTCTCTGGTCACATAAATTTAAGGTGTCAACTCTATTGTAATATCCTAAAATAACAGTTGTTTATTTAACCAGAGCCATAAAACAATCTTAAAAAAAAACTTTAAAATAGGTATGAACCCTAGTTAACAAAACCTAATAGACACAGGAAATTATCTTGATAAATAAGATCAGGACTAAGTTTTAAGAAAATCTTGGGGCTGGAGTTGTAGCTCAGTGGTAGAGCGCTTGCCTCGCACGTATGAGGTACTGGCTCAAGACTCAGCACCACATATAAATAAGTAAAATAAAGGTCCATCAACAACTGAAAAAAAGAAAAGAAAATCTTGTCATTTTTTAAAAAATATTTTATTAGTTATTGATAGATCTTTATTTATATGTGGTGCTGTGAATCAAATCCAGTGCCTCACACATGCTAGGCAATTGTTCTACCACTGAGCCCCGACCCCAGCCCAAAAATCTTGTCATTTTTAAGAATAAAGAAATAGACTTTGTTTTATATTGGTATGTGAAAAGTTGACCTTAGAAAACTCCTTAAAAAAAACCTTAACTGACTGCACTGAGGATATGCCATTTAATAACACCCCAACTTTTTGAGATTTGCCTTTTACAAATCTTCTGTAACTTACTTAGATACTCTAGCTTGTTTACATCCCTAGCTTTGTCCTGTCTCACTTTTTATTTTGAACTTTAGGATAAAAATATTTCTTTACCATGCCAGATAGTTTCTCTTTCAGAAACATTTTTTCCATATTAAGAAAACATATTTTCATATCTAAAACTTTCTTATATTTTTTCCTAGTTATTAGCTTTTTTTGGGGGGGGTGTGCTGGGGATTGAACCCAGGGCCTTGGGCATTTGAGGCAAGTACTCTACCAACTGAGCTTTATCCCTAGCCCTTAGTTATTGATCTTTTAAGTTCATAATTTGAAACAGTACTTAATATTTTGTGAAAACATACAAAATTACTCTTTTTCTCAATAAAAATAAAATATTTTATGCTTTTCTTGTAGTTCTTTTTCTTCATCAAAACTAGCTTGGGTTTTTTTTTCTGTCTGTCTTTCTTTCTTTCTTTCTTTCTTTGTTGTTGTTGTTATTCCTTGCATTAGAACAACACATATAAATAGAATTTTAACACTTAATCATCTTGTTTTTTTTTAGTAAAGGCTCAGAAACAAAGCCATCTAAAACTGACTTTTCATTTACCAACAATTTATAAAAATACATTTAATAAACCCCCAAATATTTTGTCTTATGGAACTTAAAAAGCCAAAAGTACTTAGGTTAGTATTTAGCAGTTGATGTTTGAGTATTTTAACTTTGTAAATTAATCAGGTATCTCTTTTAACAAACGAGTTTATGAAGATTAATCCCATTTATGTAAATCTAATTTATTCATTCTAGTTAACATTACGTTACCCAAGAAAACCAAGATATCAGACAAATCTAGCTAACCCTTTAAGTCAATTATTCCTGCAAAGGAAAATCCTTAAAAGCAATGGATGGGCTGGGGATGTGGCTTAAACGGTAGCGTGCTTGCCTGGCATGCGTGTGGCCCGGGTTCGATCCTCAGCACCACATACAAACAAAGATGTTGTGTCCACCGAAAACTAAAAAAAAAATAAATAAATGTTAAAAAAAAAAGCAATGGATGTTGTACTTTTGAACATTTTATAGATACTACTGTTTTCTTGGTTGGCTGGCCACTTAAAAAAAAACATGTAGGTTAGTAATTTTTAAAGATATCTTTTCTCATTTTTTTAACCAATTTAAGTCACAAGACCCGAAAGGCATTTGGGTCTATTTTTTTAAACTTATGAGCACTCATTTATCTATGTGCCATTATTGATATCATGCACACAATTTATAAATACAAGTACAAAACCTACAATACATGTGTGCATACATATTCATAAAAATTTATAGGAAACAAAGATATTATAGCTCTTTTCAAGTATTAGATTCCCACAGTCAGGAAGCAAAAGAGTTACAGATGTTTAATTATACACGCTGTCAGGTTTAATCCTTTAGAAATTAAAACAGAATCTGTCACATATTCTTGCAGTATGACTCAGCTAGAGGGTAGGCCAGTACAATTGGGGACATTAGAAGGAGAGTCTGGGGGGTGGAGCTGTGGCTCAGTGGTAGTGCACTTGCCTGGCATGTGTGAGGCACTGGGTTCAATTCTCAGCACCATGGATAAATAAATAAAGGTCTATCAACAACTGAAAAAAAAAAAGAAGTATAGTCTGTTATCTATGGTGGACACTGAAATTAAAGGTTCAGTGGACACTTGTCCTCCATGGGGGCAGATCCACCCCACCAGTACCACTGTTTATTTTTCCTGCTTAGTACTCTTCAAAGGAGAAGATCTCTTTCCTTTTCCACTGTATGTATTTGAGTTAATCCTCGAAAAAATGACCTCTGAATAAAAACAACAGAAAGAAAAACAGAGAGCTAGAAACTCCAGTTAGACAAAACCAGACTAATTGGTGCAGGACAAAGATGAATTTATCAGAAAAACTTGAGTTTAGAATAAGACAAAGAACTGAAAAAAGATGACACACCACAATTATTCTATTAAAGGAGGACATGGAACCTGTTTATCAGACCAGGGGTCACTTTTGGATCAGATTAGAGTCAGTACAAATATTTAAAGAATTTAGAAGACCATGAAGTCCTCAGAAAAATGATTTTAAGAAAAATAAAAACTGTACCTATGGGATTGTGTGTGTGTGTGTGTGTGTGCGCGCACACACACACTCGCACACACACCACATGCCTATCTGGAAGAAAAGAAAACAATTTAGGGAAAAACTTATTAAAAGAGCAGAATCCCAGAGTGCAAGGAGAGAGAACAGTCTTTTATGTCTCACAGCAGCTTGGATTTAAAAGTGACACTTTTCCTTCTCTGGTCTCAAGCTGATTTGGGCACTTGTTCATGTTGCTTACATTTCAGATGGGCATCAGACAGGCAGCTAAGGAGCAAGGAAAGCTGCCATTTTGAGCATGAAAAGCAAAAATCTTCTACATGGGGCACTTTTGGCTGTTTACTCCTTTTGTAAAACCTGTCTAGCTATAAGATGGTGTTAAAGTTTATTTTCCTTCAAAGGCCATTTTTTTTTATCCTCCATCTGGTAATCAGGCCAGGCTTGGGTACAGAAAATTATCAGGCTTTTTCTTTTTAGTGTTTGAGGATTAAATCTATCCCAATTTGGGGGAGCAGGTACCAGGGATTGAACTCAGGGGCACTCAACCACTGAGCCACATCCCCAACCCTATTTTGTATTTTATTTAGAGACAGAGTCTCATTGAGTTGCTTAGCGTCTTGCTGTTGCTGAGGCTGGCTTTGAACTTATGATTCTCCTGCCTCAGACTTCTGAGCCACTGGGATTACAGGCATGCGCCACTTCACCTGGCCTATCCCAATTTCTTAAATGCGCGGCATATTTTATTTTTGAGGCCCAGGCTCCCACCTAAATGAAAGACAAACAAAAGAGAACAGATCATGAATCTCTGCACCAAGAAAACTGTCTCTTTGGCTAGTGACGCCTCCCTGATTTTGGAGAATCTAGGGGTCAGTAGTTCCCACCCCTCTTCCCATGTGACCTACTGGATTTAACTGCTGCCTTCCCAGTGTGGTCATGATCTATGATAAGTCTCTGTTTCCAACATGCCAGAGACTGAGAGAAGACTGGACTTAGTGAGCTCCTGAGTAAGTGTCTGACAGATGCCCAGTTTTTTTGTTCCAGAGAGAGGACTAAACATTTGAATGGAACTTGGGGCTCCCAGAAAAGCCATTGGTCCATTTTATTCACTCTTCCATAGATACAGGGAAAGCCCCAAATATGTAGCATGGAATGTGGGGTTGGTTCCTTTGTCTCATGAATTTGAAAAATAAAATCCATGAAAAATACAAGGGTGAGAGCAAAGTAGCAGGATTTATTAGAGTAATAGAAAGAAAGCAGAGCTCCCAAGGAGGGAGGGGTCCCAAGAGAGGGATACCCTAGAGTGGCTATTGTCTAGGGATTTATGTAGGTCTGTAGGTTAAGGAAGGTGGCCCTCTGCCCAACCCTGGGTAAGGCATTCAGTATCCACGAGTTATTCATGCAGGCTTTAGTCCATTCAAAATATCAATCATTCATGTTCCCTTCTTTGGAGAGATATAGACTCCAGTCACGTAGATCCTGATTTAAAAATAGCCTTTTTGAAAGTTTCTTAGTAAATATTTGTTTGTGCTCTGCTGCCAGGAATTCATCCAGCAGCCCATCTCTGTATCCTCCCAGCCTTATCTCTTCCTCCTGACGTCAATAGTTACCTTTGTACAAAAAAATGTAAGGTGAATATTCACTAAGTCAAACTATCCTTGGGAAGTGAAAAAAAAAAAAGCACAAAAACGAGTCTGGGATAAACAAAACCAGTGTGTTTGGATTCTGAAATGGGGCAAGGGTAGTGGAAGAGATTCTAAATCGGAGGTTGCCAATACCATGCCAACAGGTGCCATGTGGACACTGACAGAAGGGATGAGGAGGGCTGGGTGGGAAGGGGCAAATTGCAACTGACACCCAGCATTCCTGTGAGGGATGCAGGAATAGGGCTGCCAGCCCTTCTGATTCCTTAAGACAGCGGGGACATCCAGACTTTTACACAAAATCTAATTTTTAAACATTGGCAACAAGCACATATTGAAAATATTTTAAGGGCAGAGATTAACCCAAACTCATTTGATCTTCAAGTTGTCAGCAGTTTTGTTCACAGATCAGTGGATTAGAATAACTTGGTATGAGGCAAAGAAAAAGAGTGATTTGGACTCTATGGAAGTTGTGCTCTTGAACAAATTACTTGACAGGAATGAGATAATAAATACTGCTTTACAAGGCTTATGCAAGGATTAAATGAAATGATGTTTCTGAAGTAATTGACATATTACAGCACTCAAGAAATCCTGGTTATTTTTGCATTGAATATTGAGGTGCTGCATGTTTTTAATAGAGCGTCTAAAGACTTGTTATTAAATCATATTCTGGGACTGGGGTTGTGGCTCAGCGGTAGAGCACTCGCCTAGCACGTGAGAGACCCTGGGTTCGATCCTCTGCACCACATAAAAATAAATAAGTTTTTAAAAAAGGTACTGTGTACAACTAAAAGAAATAGATATTTTTAAAAAATCATATTCTGTTTTCCTGATGGCATCTCAGGTGTTCCTTATTTCCAAATAAGCTCAAAAGGACAGTTAAATTTTCAGGCTCTAAGCAGCTTAGCTAAGTGACCACTGATCTGTAAATCAATACGTAGATGGTCCAAGTAACTCTATCATCCATAAACGGTTTGTGAGGTCATTAACTCTTTTTTAATGCAAATAAAAAATTAATTAATCTTCTTGAGAAGCTCAGATTTTTATGTGTTATAATGAATCTTCTTTAAAATAGTGTCCACCTGTGCATTTTGTAGATTTTACATTTAATAAAATAAAGGGTTGGTTGGAAAGTGGAGCTCCATTTCTGAGCTCAAAACCATTTCTTCAACTGTGATTGGGCAAAGGGGAAGGAGAAGAGGGGAGGAGGTATGGGGGCAGGAAAGATGGTGGAATGTATGGACATCATTACCCTAGGTACATATATGGGACTGCACATGTGGTGCAACAGTACATTGTGTACAATTAGAGAAATGAAAAGTTGTGCTGCAATTGTGTACAATGAATCAAAATGCATTCTTCTGTCATATATACCTAATCAGAATAAATTAAAACAAAACAAAACAAAAAAAATTCCTTCTTTTCACCAAGATGCACCGAAAGCTAAGGCTGAAGCCAAAGCTAAAGTTTGAAGGCCAAGAAGGCAGTGTTGAAGGGTGTCCACAGCCATAAAAAGAAGACCCGCACATCACCAACCTTCAGGTGGCCCGAGAGATTGCAGTTCCAGAGGCAACCCAAAGTTCCTTGTGAGAGCACCCCCAGGAGAAACAAGCTTGACCACTAGACCACCTCAAGTTCCCCCTGATCACTGAGTCAGCCATGAAGAAAATTGAAGACAAAACACTTGTGTTCACTGTGGATGTCAAGACCAAAAACACCAGATCAAACAAGCTGTAAAGAAGCTCTATGACATTGTTTGTGGTCAAGGTTAACACCCTGGTCAGGCCTGAGGGAGAGAAGAAGGCATGCATTCAACTGGCTCCTGATTGTACTTTGGATGTTGCTGGGATAATTTAAACAGAGTCCAGTTTTCTAATTCTAATTTCTTCTTTTTCCAACATAAATAAAAATTCCTCTTAGATCATTTTTTTTTTTTTGGTCTGGCTTTAAAATAATGGAATTTTGCAGATGGACACAGTGCTGTACAACTCTGTAATCCCAGTGACTCAGGAGATTGAGGTAGGAGGATCACAAGTTTGAAACTGTCTCAAAATGAAAAATAAAGGTCTGGGGATGTAGCTTAGTGTAGTGCCTCTGGGGTCAATCCCCAGTATAACCAATAAATAAATATATAAATAAAAGAAAGAAATTTTGGAATTAGAAGCTCACAGGGGATTCTTATTCCCTTCTGTTAGAAATCTTGTTCTAGAATACCCTTTACAGACGGCATCCTGACTATGATTTGTATGGCACTAGGACCAAAGAAATTAAGACTTCATAAGATAACTCATTCTCTTAAACCACTCTGATTTCAGAAAGGAAAAAAAAAAGTATTTCACACATTAAGCTGGAACCAATATCCCTGTAACATTCCTCATTTGACCTTGGAGTTATTTAAAAATTTGTAGTCTTTAGCTAAGTTGATATAATAAAACCAATAAATCTCTTGGTTTAAGTTTAAGAAAAAAAAAGAAAGAAAATGGGAGCTATCTTAGTATTTGCTGAATGAATGTGGCAGGGGAACTACAATGTCCAATGCCCACAGAGGAGTATTGTAACTGCAGGTGCTCTTCCACTTACAATGGCATTGCATCTGGATAAACTCATCGTCTGTTGAAAATATTGAAAGTCAGAAGTGCACCTGATACACCTAACCTACTGACCACCATAGCTTAGCTTAGAAACACAGTACACTGTAGAGTACGCTCCCCACCCCACCCCAGTGATTATGTTGCTGACAAAAATTATGGCTCACTCTCTCTGTTAAGCATTGCGAGATGTTGGACCACATATTGCTAAGCCAGGAAACAACAAACTTTGAAGTATGGTTTCTGCTGAATATGTATTAAAAAGGGCCCCATCCTAAGTTGGCGGCCAGTCTGTATTAAGAAGATTCTACGTACCTCATTTGAATCAAATGTATGATGTCAAGATCATTGTAATGTTTTGAGCAACTAATAAAAAAATTAAAAAAAAAAAAGAAGATTCTAAAGTGAGATCATCATGACAGCACTGGACTGCAGGGGGAACCACACTCTGGAGTGTCCACTCAGATCCAGCTTGATAATAGTGGGAGCAAAGACACCGCCACTCATTGAGAATTACAAAGCTGATAGCTGATTTTGCAAAATTTTAGAATTTAAAAAGACCATTTACGGGACTGGGGTTGTGGCTCAATGGTAGAGCATTTGCCTGGCATGTGTGAGGCCCTGGGTTCAATCCTCAGCACCACATATAAATAAACAAATAAAGTGAAAAACCCATTGGCAACTAAAAAATATTTTTAAAAAATAAATAAATAAATAAATAAATAAAAAGACCATTTACCCTAAACACTTCAATTTTCCAGTTGTTATTCTGCCTCTAAGCTCTTTCAATTAGGCAGTGCACAGAGCCTCTGCTGCAAATGAGAACTGCCTAACACTTGTTTTCTAAACAGCAATGGCCTTCACACCCTGAGATTCTGATTAAATTGTTCTGGAACAGGGTTCTGGAAAAAGAATTTTTAAAAAAGTTTCCCAGGGAATTCTAGAATGCAAACAAGATCACAAAGATGATAGGGCTTGAAGTCTGGCTTAGAGGACAGCACATGTGTGAGGCCCTAGGTTCAATTCCTAGCACCATACACATTGAAAAGAGTCAAACCTTGCTTAGTAATAAGGGAATTTTTAAAAAATAGATTTTTAAAGATGAGCTAGATAGCACGTGTTCAGAGCTGTTGTATAGGCAAAATGGAACAAAAGGAGATGAGAGACCCAGGTTCATTGTGCAACTCTCTGTTCTTATTCTAACCAATCATTAATTTTTTTTTCTAATAATCCAGTCACAAAAAGACAAATACTGTGTGATTTCACTCAGATGAGGTACTTAGAGTTGTCAAATCCATCAAGACAGAATGTAGAATGGTGGCTGCCAGGGACTCTGGAGAGAAGGGCACCGGGAATTATATAATGGGTATAAAGTTTCCCTGGTACAAGATGGAGAGTGTTCTGGAGCTAGATGGTGGAGATGATTACACATCTTTTTAAGCATACAGTTTGGTAATGTCAACACATCGACATTACCAAACTGTATGCTTAAAAATGGTTAGGATGGTAAATTTTATGTCTGTCTTATCATAATTTTACAAATGTAAACAATATTTTCAAATGAAAAATCTTCTCAAGGGTAAGATGAAGAGGACTCCCACCAGGAAGAGTTCAATAGAGCTCAAGCAATTGTTGCTCCCTAAGAATATTTTCTGACTTCATGCAATCTGGGGTGTGTGTGTGTGTGTATGTGTGTGTGTGTGTGTGTTTGTTTTACTAGGGATTGAACTCACTGGGACTCTAACATTGAGCTACATCTCTATCCCTTTTTATTTTTCATTTTTAGACAGGGTCTCACTAATTGCTAAGGCTCACCTCGAACTTTCAATTCTACTACGTTGGCCTCCTAAATAGCTAGGATTGATTACAAGTATGTGCCACTACACCTGGCTTCATGCAATCTTTTGAATTTACCCTAATCTAAAATCAATTCTGAATGTCTTCCATCAGCATTGCCAAAACATACACAGCTAGTTTTGTCCCTGCATACACACTTAGAGTGGAAGTGACACCCCTCTTTCTGCATAAGTTCTACTTGGAACAAGATCTGGGCTTTTGGACCAGACAAGCCTTGAAGTTTCCTTAATCCAAAAGCCCCTGGTGGTGCAGCTCAGTGGTAGAGCACTTGCCTAGAAGATTAAAGCCTGGGTTTGATCCCTCACACCACCAAATTCACAGAAGGCCCTGGCATGGCCGAGAAACACTTTGGGTGATTAGTATCAAGATTATTAGCCAGTCCCAGTTGACATAAAGCTTTCCTGATTTTAAGAACTCCTCAACTCAATGCAAATGAGCTAGTAAGTTTGGTTAGCCAACTTTTATTCCTAAATCTTGGGAAACCAAAAAGGAGAAAAATAGAGGAAGGAGGAGGAAGAAGACTAGGAAAGTCAAAGGAAATAACATAATGGAAAAGAGAAACGTGTATGGAATGTGCAACTTATGATGGCCCTTAACAATTGTCACAGGTTTCTGACTCTTGCCTCAAATTCATTATGATTATAATTAAGGACATAATTACCACTGGGATTATTCACATAATAAAAAACAATATTTGTGAGCACGTGTATGGCACCATATTCATGTTTTCCAAATACTGTTTCATTTCTTTCTCACTATAATCCTGTAAATACTACTACCACTTTAGTAAGAAGCCCCACTGAATATTTAACTTATCCTTTCTCAGATCTAGAAAGATGGCAAAAAGTTACCCTAACCATCTTTTTTTTGCGGGGGGGCAAGGGGTAACTGGATATTAAACTCAGGGGCACTCAACCACTGAGCCACATCCCCAGCCCTATTTTGTATTTTTTTAATACAAAAGACAGGATTTCACTGAGTTGCTTAGTGCCTCAGTGAATTTTTTTTTTCCTGAGGCTGGCTTGGAACTCACGATCTTCCTGCCCCAGTCTCCAGAGCCTCTGGGATTACAGGCGTGTGCCACCATGCTCATCAACCTTAACCATCTTTAAGAGTACAAATGTTGGGGTATTAAAGGTCACTCTTCCTCTGAATGGGCAGCTACTAATTACTGTGAACAGTTGTTTAGAGGAAGATATTATCAAAACCTTTCAGGGTCTGGGGAGTCCTGGAGACAATGAAGGCAGCTACCCTTAGGAGTTCTGTTATTCTGGAAAAGAGATGTACTGAGATCCTTTGTGCTTTGAGAATTGGCAAGAAGGGGCTACCCAACCCCTGACTGGGTAGATCCTGGGAAGGAAAGAAGAGAAAAATCTATGAGGGGAAGAGGCTAGACCAAATCTGAAAAGCCTGGTGAGATGGAAAATCCAAAGCACTGACTTCTAAAAGGTGTAACCCTGGAAACACAAACAAAGAGTCATCTACAGCCGTATTGAGACCTAAGGTAGTAGATCATCCTCCCATAAAGATTCACAGTAGCCAATCAAATATGTGGATCTGCAGAAACCCTTGATTTGGTGGGACTGTGTAAAACCCTCTGTCAACAGTGACACCCAGTGGCAATGAAGAGCAAAAGCTCTCCTTGAAGAGCGTAGGAAGTACAAATGACCCCCTTCTTGCCTCCTTATTTTAATCACTGGGAGTCAGGGCTCTGGGGTCAGAGGGTGGCATTTGCAGATGTGGACCAACTAACTACAAGCCTAATGCAGCCAATCCAGACTATGAAATGGCTGGAGATCCCTGGATAAGGCTATTCATACTCTGCTCTCTTAAACCTGCTTTTTCCCAGATTCTTCCTCAAGCGCTCAATTTGAGAAAATGAATACTTTACATTAAGACACACATGATGAAGGAGTAGGAACCACCATATTTAGTGGGAAAATTGAGGCTGAGAAGGTCACTTGGAGAAATGCTATTTTGCAAACTCAAAATATTCTCCCTCCAGGAAGCGCCCCCCCACCAAGTTAGCAAAAATAAAACTGTCCTCCTTGAGTTGATTTACCTTAGGTATTTGTTACAGTAATGAAAAGCTAACACATTCTCTAATCAACTATAAGCACCCCCCCACCCAAGTTAGGCTGTCTCTTAATAATCTATCCTTTCATGATCATAAGAGTTAATGCACATATTTTTAACTAGATTTGATGTCATCACATGTAGAATGGGAGTATAGTTCCATCTGTGCTCTTCTTCATCATGTTTCTTTTTTTATGTTTTTACTTGTAGATGGACACAATACCTTTGTCTATTTAGTTTTTGTATGTGGTCCTGGGGATGGAACCCAGGGCCTGATGCTTGCTAGGCAAGCACTCTACCACTGAGCTACAACCCCAACCCTTCATCATGTTTCTTCATGCTATGTATCTCATTACCATCTTGTCTCCACTTTGGGGGTGCTTTACTATGCTAATAAAGGTAACTGTGTGTTATGCAGTCACTGTTCTACATGTATTTGCCCCTAATCACCTAGAACTTGCTTCTTTTTTGAAAATAGGGCAGACTATTGTCCTGTATAGACGGTTCTGTTTTAGTGACCTTGTCAGGCTCTGGCTTCTTGTATTTCTGCTGCCCACACAGTGCATAGTCTCAAGAAGGCTGAGATGACTTCCTGACCTCGCATCACCTGATATGTTCATAATTTCACAGCCTTGAAGATTAGTCTACTTTCTAACTCCTAATTTTCTGGTTTATCTGTTAACCTCTAAGACTAACAGCTAGTTTGCTTATTTCAACAGGGACTGAAACCCCTGAAACTGTGAGCAAAAATAAAACTGTTCTCCTTGATTTACCTTAGGTATTTGTTACAGTGATGAAAAGCTAACACATTCCCAAACCAACTATAATCTTGTGGATGGCAGGAACAATGATTTGTTCACAATGGCATTCCCTTTGCCAGGATGTTGTAAAACCAAAATGTTGCTTTTGTACCACTTCCCAAAACTCAGGGAGATCTGGGAGGAAGGGGAAAATGTTTCCCCTTTGGTATCTGATGCTGCATTCTTTCTAGCTAGTGTAGGTAATATGGAAGGCTGTAGGCCTCTCTCTGGAAGTCTGAACTTTAGTTTTGAGGGCAGGTCAGATAGGCTACTGCACTACCTGCCCCAGGGTCACTGTTCATGCTATCGATTTGATATTCTGACCTTAGAAATTATGTTCAAAGCTCTAAAATGCAACTATTTGGTTTAATTTAAAAAAACTCTCAGGAATGATACAAAGAAAAGTACATTCAGATATCATCAAATCACATTTATTTTCACCAGAGCCAACATTTCAAGACTGATCTGAGAGAAAAGATCTCGTTTTCTGATTCCTCATGCCTCTCCAAGAGTGAATAAACTTTTTCCAAAACAGAAAGCCAAATCATAAAATCTTACAAGAGATTTTTTCATTCTCTGACTTTTTTTTTCCCAGGACTGAGGAATGAACCCAGTAGCATTCTACACTGAGCTACATCCCCAGCCCAAGATGATTCCTCCTGACATTTAAGGAAATAGTTCTCAGGCAGATGAATGTTATACATCTTTAGGAAATTAAGGCTAAACATTGAAACTAAACCCAAGATCTCATATAGGTAAATATGTCAAATGTGAACTCATAGATTACTCTGCAATTGCTTATGAAAAGAAATTCAGAGATGTTTGCAGCCTTAACCTATGAGGCAAATTTCATAGAGAAAAGGGTAGTGGGAATGAAGATGTAAAAGCAGGATCTTTGTAGATCTAAGAATGATCCAATTAGGCAATTAGGCACATAGCAAGATGGTTCTGGGTTGCCTTCTATGACCCTCTCACTAGCTGAACACTGAAAATGAAAATCCTATTGACTGGAGTGAACTCAAAGAGAAAAGTGAACTTGTGGATGGACTGGACACAAAGGACATGGGGGGCCTGAAACATGTCTGTTTTATGGGACAACATAACACAAAGGGTAATGTAGCCTCATGTTGTTTCTTCCTTTCTCCTCTGTCCACTCTTCCCTCCCTGGGGAACCCCAGTAGTAATTCTGTCAACCAAAGAGCTGTTTCTAGTCAACAATTATGTGAATTACACTTTTCTGCTTGTTGAACAGCAAACTGATTGTCTTCTTCTTCTTTGTTATACTTTTTCTGCTTATAGGGCAATTTCTTCCTCTTCATTTTGCAGGGCCGATAGTTTAAATACAGTGCTAAGGTGATGCCACCCACTCCAAGGATGACAATGATGATGAAGAGGGTAGAGTTGACTCCTTTATCCAGTCCTAGTCCAAGCACAGAAGACAGAGAACTGAGAGGGGTTTGAGGACAAGAGAATAACCCCACCCTTACCACCAGGCCCACTTCTAAGTCTCTTCCTCCCCAGCCCAATAAAATCTTTCTTCTTTCCATGCTTGAGTAACAATCTCAAGGGGCTGGAATTGCAGCTCAGTGGTAGAGCATTTAGCTGGCATGTGTGAGACACTGAGTTAGATCCTCAACACTACAAAAATAAATAAAGGTATTGTGTCCATCTACAGCTAAAATATATATATGTAAAATCTCAAACCCCTGGGTCTGACAGCAGGGCAGCAGCAGTTACCTTCAACAGTGACATCAATGTCTTTGCTGACAGAGCCCAGCTTGTTAGTGGCCGTGCAGCAGTAGGTGCCTGTGTGGTTCTGGGTTGCCTTCTGTGGCACTTCAAGGTCAATGATCATCCCATTCCAAGTACACTCCAAAGCTGGAACTGGATTTCCCTCTGGGACACAGGTAAGCATCTGCTCCATTCCTTCTACCCATGTCTGGTTTCCAGGACAACCAGATTCCTCTAACCTTGGTTTATCTGCAAAAACAGAGTCCCCAAGGAGGCCAACTCAGTATGCTTTGTTCCCCTTTTCACCTCCATGCTGAGCTCCCTCTCCCCACACCACCCAAATGCTGTTCCCTCCACCTAACAGCTTTCTTTCCCAAGAGGAAGATTATTAGTTCCCTGTTTGAGCCAGCTCCTCTTTCCCTCCTTGTGGAAAAGGAGTCTGAGATGCAGCCTAGAGTATGTTTACAGATTCAGACTAATGGTAACACTGTTCTGTTACCCATTTAGCTTCCCAATGGAGAAGGAGTTGAGCAGGGGTGAACTCAGAAATGAGGATTTTCCCACTTTGCAAATTACAAATTTTGATATGGAATATTTGGAAACTTTCCTCCTTAGCATCAGCTCCAACTTCCCCTTCCTATGTTCTCCCAGTCATCAGCTCTCAACTATTGCTGTTTAATCACTGCAACCACTTTCCTTTCGGGTTCCAATTTCCCTTCATCTTCCTACCCACTCACTTTCTTGGGGGCAAGTAAGCTTGGAGAGCTTTCACTGTATTTTCTTTAATTTTTCAATGAGGAAAATGTGGCAATGTTAACAATGAAGTTACTGGCCAAGAAGATCTCTGGGAATGGGGAACAAATAATCCTTATTTTAAGAAAGACCAGGTCTCTACTCACATAAGACATGAAGCTGTGTCACAGTGTGTTTAACCAACCGCTGACCCTGTACTTCCAAAGAGGCCTCACAGGAGAAATTTCGGCCATCATCTTCCTCCCTGGCAGTAAGTAGAAGCCATACAGTCTCCCCAGGAGCAGAGAGGGTTGGGGCTCCCTGTAGCTGAAGAGTAGGGCTGGGTGATGTTAATACATGGCCTGAACAGGTCACATTAATGTCTGTCCCTGCCAGAGGATATAATTCTTCTATCTCCAGGATGGGTGGAGGGAAACCTATAAAGAAAGGAAAAAGGACCCAAGAGGATGAGGAAGGAAGCTCAAGGCCATCCTTGGCAACTTAGTAAGACCCTGTCTCAAAATAAAAAATAAAAAGGGCTGGGGTGTGACTCCGTAGTTGAATATCCCTGGGTTTAATCCCCAGCACCACAAAAAAAAAAAAAAAAAAAGGAAGAAGGAAGGAAGAAAGGAGAAAGAAAAAAAGGAAGAATAAAGAAAATTCATTTTTCAAAACTGGCAGCTATTTTTGTACTTTCTGCTGGAGGTCTCCCTTGGATAGGCAGACAACAGGAAAAAAGACTTTGGATGCCATTATGCTTCTATAAAGGCTGAACAACAAAGAGTTTGGGGATTTGAAAGCTTCTCTTATAACAAATGCAGTGTACACATATTTGGTTATATGTCTTTATTGAAAGGACAGTAAGATATCTCTTTTCATCTTAGATTTCCCTTCAAATAATTGTTCTAGAGTGAAGTTCAAACACCAGTAATTGCTCTGTACACGGGATGGCCTTAGGAAGCAGAGGGTGAAGGCTGGCTAGAACTGTCATGATGCACATCCCAACCTGCCTACACATACAGAGAAAGATGAAGACTAATATTCACTTGAGAGCATACCTGGCAAAGGTTAGCAGAGATATCTACAGTTGAATTACTAACCCATTTCTGTGTTAGTTTTCAAGAGCAGAGAACTCACATGGGAAAGGAAGAGGCAGGTCACTTACTGTAGACATACACGGACTTCCTTGTTTTCTGTTCCATTGGACCCAGAGACACAAGGCATGACAGCTCCTGATCACCAGTCTCCATGGCCCGAACAGTGGCATTGGCCCATGCTGTGTCCTCTCTCCAGAAGAGGAAGGGGCTCAGCTCTTGATCTCCCAGGAACATGAGGAATATAACTTCTTTGGCTGGAAACACCCTGGACACCTTACAGCTCACAGTCTCTGCCATCCCAACCTCCAGAAGGGAAGAGATCCAGATCTGGGGGCTCTGAGAGAATTCTGCCAAGAAATTAGCAAAAGGCAAGAAAAGAGGAAAGTCATGATAAATCATGTGTTATGTAGGACCATACAATGTAGGATGGGAGTGGGGCTAAAATGTCTCTCTCTCTCTCTCAAGGTGAGTTAAAAAGTAGAGGTGGAGTTCAATTAACCTCACAGCTTCAACCAAAACGAGAACTCAAAGGCCAAGGCAAGATGAGCAAAATGAGTGCCAGGATTCCTTTCACACATGGCCTCAAACTCACCAAAGATCCGGAGTAGCTTGATAGCCGAGTTGCCATGAAAGAGCCCTCCACCTTGTGAACTCAAATCCAATTCTGCATGGCAGGAGAAATTACACCTGTCATTCTCCCTTTGGGCTCTGACACTGATGGTGACCTCAGCTCTTTGAGAGGCCACAGTCATGCTCACAAAGTTCTTTCTGTGCAGTTCTTCATTATCCTGGAGAAGGGTAAGAGTGAGGTTCTCCAGGGGTGTCACACTGGGCACTTGGCACTTCACTGTAAAGGCTTCATCCACGGCCACCCATGCAGGCTGAAGCTCCAGGATCACCTGCTCTGGTGGCTCTTTAAAACAAAAAAGGTAGGGCTTGATGAGTGAGAGCTACCCACTTCTCCAGAAAGAAATGACATAGGACAGGAAGCCTGTGAATATGCAAATGACAGAAGATGACTACTACCTTTAAATTATCTGATATAGTGTCAATTTCCTGCTGCCCCCACCATAGATGGGATGAGTTAGTCTTCTAGTTCTTCTTGCTCATCAAAGGTGGTTAGAGCCATAACCCAGAAATGTGACAATGGAAGGGAGGTCCTTTGCTTTGTTGCTGCCATTCTGGAGAGCTTTTATTTTTTACCAGGGGTGTTCAGAGGCTGAGCAACTTCTAAAATACTTTTAGCATCACACAAAAATCACTCTAGCTAACTAAGTTCTTCACCTACAAGAGATTTCACTTATTCTTACAGACCAACCTTTACTACTGCTAGTTGCCCCACAGAATGATCCCCCTCACTACCTTCCCCAACAATTCAAAGTCTACCCATTCTTCAAATCAGGGGTCTCCTTCTTCGTAGACTTCTCTAACTACCCCAGCTCAAAATGACTCTCCTTTCTGTTATTCTAACAACTTGTAGCAAATAGTCAGCACTAATATCATATTCTGTTGATGATTCAGAAGTTAGCATTATTAGCATCTGCTTCCTGTCCTCCAGAAGCTATGTCTGGATGCCCTCGACAGTCTGCTAATACAAAACCCAGAACTCAGCCTCTGCCAAAGGGAAAAAGAAGCATCTGCCTCTGGAATCTTCCAGTATGACAGAAATCTTTAATAAGGGCCCTAATTCTCCCCTAAATAAGACAGATTCCCGTTTTTCCACTCCTCTTTCCTCCCCAGTTTTCTGCCCCACTCACGATACACAATGATGTCCAGGCTTGTATCCTTTTGAATCCCTGCACAAGAGAAGAAGCACTGCAGGACAGAGTTCTCTGTGACATCTTCCAGGAGAAACTCCTTCCACTGAAGCCCTTTGCCCACCTGGATTTTCTTTAAGAACGTCTCAATTCCACTGGGTCCTGGATTTGGGCAGGTTGTGCTGCAGTTGATCACTAGAGACTGTCCAAATTCCACTAGGGCCTGATTTGGCCAAACAGAAACCTCAAAAAGCTCTTCTATGGCCCCTGAAATGAACCACATATGCTGAAGACTTTGGTGAAGATCATGAGACCCAGACAAAATCCAAGGCTTATTTTATCTAGTTCTAGGTAAAGGAAAACCTGCCCTGAATATAAAAGGTTCAGGAGACTGAACAAAAAAGAACTTTAATCACTGGTTGAGAGTCCCAATTCAACCATTACTCCTTCACCCATCTTCTTTCTTGAGATCTTGACTTCACAATGGCATTTTGGAGTTGCTAAAAATCATGTCCACAAATCTATTCTTTTCCTAAGCTTTCAGAATTTTGAGAAGCTCCCCTGGACTGGCTACTGAGGACCCTCATGGGATTAGCATACAGATCCCTAAGTGAAAGAGCTTTGTCACTTATACCTCAAAGCTGTTTTTCTCAAATTGTAGTTAATGACTGCCTTTACCAGAGTCAACTGGAATGCTGTAGATTCCAACTCCATGTCAGACTGAGTGATTATGAACTGGTGAAGGCAGGACTTGGAAACATGCTAGCGGTCAAAACAAGCCTCTTGGGGACCTTCTACACACCAAACTCTCAGAACCACTGGCCTAAAGGTGACTACCATGGTCACTCACTTCCTATGGAACTTTCCACCTCTTCTTAGAGTGAGAATATTCCATTTTGCTTTGATGCTAAGGCAACAAATGTTTTGAAGTATTTACAAGTTTGTTCTCTGATGCTTTAGAGCTAAATGACCCCTAAAGGCCCATATGTTAAAGGCTTGGTTGCCAGATTGTGGTGAAACCTTCAGGAGATGGGGTCTAGTAGAAGACAGTTAGGTCATTGGGGCATGCCCTAGAAAGGGATATTGGAATCCCAGCCTCTCCTCTCCCTCCTTTTGCTTCCCAGCTGCCATAAGTTGAGCAATTCTGTTCTACCACATGATCCTACTATGACGTTCTGCCTTACCACAGACCCAAAAACAATATGATTGAGTAGTCATGGAGTGAAACCTCTGAAACTATGAGCCAAAAAAGCTTTTCCTCAAGTTAATTTTTTTCCCTCAGGTATTTTGTCCCAGCAATGGAAAGCTAACACAATGTTAGGGAAACAGTCTCAGATGCATTGATGGAAACATCAGATATATTTTAGATACCTGATGTAGGTAAGGTGCATAGTCCCTTTTAGCTACCATGTCCACCATCCACTATATCTACCAAATATTTCCCTCTGCACAACACCTGTAGAAATATTACCTGATAAGGCTCCAGAGTTCCTGTTACCAATGCAACAACTTTTTGCAACTGAGCTATAACAGGCCCTGTCCTAACAAGATCCTATTATAGGGCTGGAGATGTAGCTAGTGTTAGAGTCCTTGCCTAGTATGTGTGATGCCAGGAATCTGTTATGGCTCGTCATGACACAAAGGGTGGCAACAAAGAAGTAAAACATTCTTTGTGTGTGTGTGTGTGTGTGTGTGTGTGATGCTGGGGATTGAACCCAGGACTTTGTGCATGCAAGGCAAGCACTCTACCAATGGAGCTACACCCCCAGCCCAAGTAAAATGTTCTTGAAGGGAATATCTCTCTACTGAGAGATGGTGAAACCTTCAGGAGATGGGGTCTAGTAGAAGACAGGTCATTGAGACAAGGGATATTGGAATCCCAGCCTCTCCTCTCCCTCCTTTCACTTCCCAGCTGCCATAAAGCGAGCAATTCTGTTCTACTACATGATCCTACCAAGACAAGAAGAGTCGTAGAGTAGCAGAGAGCCTTGCAGAAAAAGACACATTTCCTAGACAGAGTTCTCTCTGATGGTCTATTAATTTAGGTTACCCAATTACAACCCAGAGACACCTGGAGATTCTGTGTTCCAGTGAATCAAGAGATAGGATAATTTCTCCCAAGAGTCAAGATGAATAAATACTGAAGTGTTGCCCCACCCCTTGCTCACTGACCAGACATGTGTATCCATACACATACTGGCCTAAAGAAACTTTCCCAAATAGCCTCACCTGGGCAAGGGATCAATGTCAGTAGGGTCCAGATACCAAACAGAAGCATTTCCATCCTTGGGAGAAAGGCTAAAAGCTGGAAAGAAAGAAAAACATCAGTAGTGCTGGGAAAAGTGATGAAAAAAAAGATAGAGAAAATTATTTTTTGATATTGTTAAGTCAGTCCTTTTCCTTATACCTCATGTAGTCTGGAGAGTCTATAGCAAAAATATCAATAATTTGAGTGTACTAAAAGAAATTCTTGCATGTATTTATTTAAGTTTGGCTTATAAGCATAGGATAAAGATGAGGGAAAATATGTAAAAGAACAAAGAAATACTTGATTTTTTTTGGGGGGGGGCAATACTGGGAGAACTGGGGATTAATCCCCCAGGGATGCTGAGTTCATCCACTGAGTTGCATCCCCAACTGTTATTTTATTTTAAATTTTTGAGGTGTATTCTTGCTAAATTGCTGAGGGTGGCTGACCCCAAACTTGCAATCCTCCAGCCTCAACCTCTGGAGTACCTAGAATTATAGGTATGCACCACCACACCCAGCTATGAAGGAATATTTGTTTAGCAAGATTCTTATATAAAATTGTACTGTACTTATGTTTTTACTAGTTTGCCTCCATCTATTAGACTGAGTCCACAGAAAGCCAACATGGAAACTTATATATAAAACAGTTTAGAGATGGATTTTGGTAGTGTTTCTCTGGCACTATTCAGTAAAAGAATGTGACCCTCAATCTAGAGAACATGGTCATTACAATCTTGTTCTCTGAAAAAAGGGAGAAATGTTTCATCAGGACACTGTCTTCAGGACCTCTGAGAAATATTCCTCAAATAATTCACCTCCTTTTGACCTGCCTCCACATTCACCAAAAAAACTTTGGATTACTGCTTTGGCTGAGTTAAGTCTTATGTGTCCACTTTTTTGTTTATCACCAATTCATACCAAATTGATTTTTCTTTCAAAACACTATTCAAGCTAATTTTTTCTAAGAAAAATATCATTGAAGATATTCTAAATAAAACACTCGGACTCTGAAGAAAATTTCAAAACATGAGTTTAAGAATGTCTTCAATGATAAACAGATCTTCCTAGGTAAAAGATATATGTCACTCAGAGCAAAGTTTGGCAAATAAGGCGACTGAGTAATATTTTTGTTCAAAGAATATTAAGATAGTTGAATAAATAGATTTTTTCTTGCCAGGCACAGTGGCACATGCCTGTAATCCCAGCAGCTAGGGAGGCTGATTCAGGAGGATCTCAAGTTCAAAGCCAGTCTTAGCAATGGCAAGGCATTAAGCAACTCAGTGAGACCCTGTCTCTAAATAAAATACAACATAGGGCTGGGGATTGAGTGCCCCTGAGTTCAATCCCCACTACCAAAAAAAAAAAAAAAAAAAGAAAAAGATTTTTATTTTATATCTTGGAAATTCTAAAAATCATTTTCAAAGAAGTTTTAAATAAAGGTGAAAGGTGTCATCAGTGGGATCCTCCCAAAGTGTAATTCTGAGGGATAGCATTCATTTAGAAGTATGAATTTAGATGACTATTATCTTATGCATTAAAGTAGACCTGTACAAAACACAATGTTTGAAAATTCAAATACAAAATGAGAGTTGAGTGTGATTCCAAGCATACTCTGGGGAGAGAAAAAAGGAAAGTAAAAAGAAATTTTTCTTAGAAAAAAATAGCTTGAATAGAGTTCTGAAAGAACATCAACTTGGCCTGAACTGGTAGTGAACAAAGAAGTGGACACATATGACTTAACTCAGCCAACAGAGATGGAAAAAGTACAAAAGTCCCAAGTGGGACTGCTTATATTATATATTCTTTCTTCCAACAATCACTGAGCATCTACAACATGCCAAGCTCTTTGAAGTGTTGAAGATATTTTGTCCTGTGACACATAATTCCTACAAGTCTATTGGGAAAGATAAATGTAAAAAATAATAATTCTGGGCTAGGGATATAGCAAATAACAACAACAACAATTCTAAGTGTTATAATAAAAAAGGAAGGGCTGGGGATGTGGCTCAAGCGGTAGCATGCTTGCCTGGCATGCACGGGGTGCTGGGTTCAATCCTCAGCACCACATAAAAATAAAATAAAGATGTTGTATCCACCGAAAACTAAAAAATAAATATTAAAAAAGGAGATAAGGATCAAATGAGTTAGTGCAAATCAACTATATAAATAAAATAGCAGTGTTTTAAATATTTTCTACACCTTACATAAAATTTAGACAATCAATTTCGTATGTAATTTTTTTTTTTGGAAGTGGCATGGGCAGGACAAAAGAAAATGGATTTCCTACTGCTTGATGGACATTTTAATATTCATTTTGTTTGTTAATTCATTTTGTTCTGGTGCTGGGGATTGAACCCATGGCCTTGTGCATACTAGAGAAGAACTCTACCTCTGAGATATACCCTCAGTCCATGCTATGTAATTTTTAAAATAATATATCAGTCACGTTATCTATCTGCACATGATATAATCCAAATGAACTTTTAAAGTCTTTGAGGGAAAAGTACTCTCTTCATAACTACTTCAGGCTTTAATACTCTACTGTTCTGTATCTTATTTCAATGACTATTATATTCTGAGTAATAATTTCTAACATTCAGTAAACATACATTATAATCCAAGCATGGGATAAACTAATTTGCTTCAGATCACACAATAATAGGGGAAGCCAGGATTCAAATCTAGACATTTCAAATGTTCACCAATGCTCAGTCCTTCACTGCTTCTGTACCTTCCATGAATACAAGTTATTTGTGCTTTGATGGGACCACTTTGTCACAATTCTCCAGAAGTTAATCAGAGCTCCTTCTATTAATCTCTCTTGAGCTTGTTGATGATACCCTTCTGCTACAAAGTCTGACCTTGCTGTGAATTTATCTCATTACTATGTTCTGCTCTTAGAATCTTAGGTAAAACAAAGATTTTCCATTTCTGATCACTATTAAACCAAATTTATTGGCTTTTCCTTGTAATCACTACTAGTACATATTTATGCCCATAAGTAGGCATAAGAAACAGGGTGCAGGGATGAGAGATGGAGATTCTTTTTGTTTTCACATTCATATATTGACATACATTTTGTTCTGTTTTTTCATGCCCTCCCCACCAACTATGCACTATCCACACAGCTCTAATCTTCCAACCTTGCATTCAAGTGGAAGGTTATGATCAGGTTTTCAAACATAAGATTTTATATTCATTTTGTTAATTAAATCAGCATCCCTAGGAGAAAACAATTTTTAGATCTCTGGCTTTTTCCATAGATTCTATGCCAAATATTTAAAGATTAAACTGTCTGAAAGTCTAGGCCAGCACCCCAGTCCCTGCTGTGGATTGCTTTGGCTGAATGGCCTGCACTGGACCCCCGGTACAAGTTCAGGATTCCCACCTTCCACACCTTCCTCTTACATACAAGGGTCTCATATATGCAGGAGTTATAGTCTGCCCTTTAAACCACCTTCTATTTCCTCTGCCTGTGATTTACTTCCTTCTTCCCCAACACTACCCAAGTTCAACTTATCTCCCCTCTGTTAGAGCCTCAAGACCCACCCTCAATTTGTTACTTTCTTTTCCCATGGCTCACATCACCCTCAAACACACTCTTTACTTCAAAGACCTGTGTCTCTCATCAGTGTCTCTCCCTCCCCTGCCCTGGACCGGCAGGACCCTTTGTTTTATCCAATGTTGGATCCCAAGAGCCTAGAATTTTTACAGACGTTCAGCAATTACAAATGAAATAGATAAGATACATCTTATGCAAAGAAACTTAGCCCACCGGCAGGATGGAGGACATAAGACCAGTTCTGGCTGGGAGGAGCTTCCAGGATGAGGGGCGGTACCTGACTGCAGCCTTGAAGGACTTTTTTTTCGGGGGGGCGGGGTACTGAGGATTAAACCCAGGGGTGCTCTACTACTGAGTTACAGCCTCAGCCCTTTTCATTTTTATTTTGAGACAGGGTCTCGTTAAATTGCTTAGGGCCTCGCTAAATTGCTGAAGCTGGCCTCGATTTTTTTTTTTTTTTGTGGTGGTGGGGGTTGAACCGAGGGCCCTGTGCATAGAAGGCAAGCGCTCTACCAAGTGAGCCCTTGGCCAGCCCTTGGCCTCGAATTTAAGCCTCCCCTCTGAGCTTCTGGGATTACAAGCGTGGTCATCACGCCAGCTCCATTAAAATATATATTTTTTCTTTTTAAGGCAGACGGCATTTAAACATTTTAAAAATATGTGAAAGGCCTTGGGTTCAATTCCCAGCACGGAAAAAAAAATAGAAAAGGAAAAAAACGAGTGTTCCTCGCGGCACCCAGTCCAGTTCACTAGTGTGAGGGGCGAAGCTCACCATGAGCGAGGCCTCCAGACTTGACAGAAAAGCCGGGGCAGAACCCAGAATGAACACAAACCAAATAAGACCTAAGTCCTCACTGAGCCGGGGCCGTTTGCACGTCCGTTGCCCTCGCGGGGCCGCTCTTCGCTTCAAGGGACACCAATCTTAGATCGCTAGACGCCTGACAAACTCCGCTCTCAACAACTCGCGCGCGCTTGGACCGTTTGATCTGCACCACCAGGAGGGGGCGCGTCTTCGCGCAGCCGCGGAGAGGATTTTCCCGATCGCCTAGAAACTCGTGACGCAAACGCGAAATCTCAGCGGGATTGGTTGAAACAAATGAGGCGAGCAGAAAGGTAAAAACGACCGTAGGGGTGCGTAGGGAAGATAAAGGTAGGGAGGCCTGTATCCTGTGTGGCTGAGAGCACATATTTGACTCAAATATTGATTACTTAATCAAATAAAGTGAAAATGAAAAGTAACTGTATATTGCAACAAATAGTGGCTCTATAAAGAAAAACAAGAGATTGTCCTCTCCTGGGCCTGTTCGTCTGGTGGTTCTGCCTAAACCCGTGAGTCGTCCTGTTGCTGCAGTTAGATGCGCGCGCAGCCGTATTCGTTCCTAGGACCCTACATCTTGAAAGTCCTTAGGCTTGAGGGTTTTACTTTTCAAATTTTCTCCGGGGTCCACTCACGGCTACCCCCGCTTGAGTTGGGAGGTAGGTTTAGCGAGGCTCTGGCAGTATTCGAAAAGTCCTTCTTTCCTCGAGCCCCTACTCCCATTTTTATGCCCCATTCCACATGCAAATAACACTTTTAAGCGATCATCTTTCGCTCATTTTTCTCCAAATGAAAATTGGAGTTTGTCCAGAGAAGATGTTACCACCACCTTCTTCTGGCTGGTAACGTTGGTCAACATCCCCACCCGTGGCATCCTCGGTCAGAAGCGGAATGAGGAACTGTGCTTATCAGAGACACACCTTCGACATCCCAATCCCGCAAACAGCTCAACAGGGCAAAATGGGGAGGACTCCTGATAACCAATTCTTCAAAACGTAGTGTTTCTTCTAACTCTTAATAAACTTGCCAGCACTTAACTACTGTAGGGCCTGGTTTTGACAGATTTCGGAGATTTCTGGGAAATTTGGGATATTTTGTTTTTTTGTGATACTGGGAATTGAATCCGGAAGCGCTCTACCACCGAGCTGCATCCCCAACCCTCTCTATTTTTTGAGACGGGACTTCACTGTTTCCGAGCCAGTGATTTCCCCCGGCCTCAGCCTCCTAAATTGCTAGGATTACAGGCCTGCTCCACCGCGCCCAACTGGAAAGATTTAATTGGTGGGTCGTTATTTATCTTCCTGGAAGCACTGCAAGGATTATTCAGTTTGTGTGAAGTTAAGTCATAAGGTAATTAAAGTCTTTAAGAAAATAAAAGTTTGTGGCAGTGGCGCACTCCTATAATCCCAGTGGCTCGGAGGGCTGAGGCAGGAGAATCTAAAATCTCAGCAATTTATGGAGACCCTGTCTCAAAAAATAAAAAAGGCTGGGGAGGGTTAGGGTTGTAGGTCAGTGGTGGAGCGCTTGCCTAGCATGTGTGAGGCATTGGGTTCGATCCTCAGTACTACATAAAAATAAATATAATAAAGGCATTCTATTCTATGCTGGGGATGCTGCTCAGTGGTTAAGCACCCCTGGGTTTTATGCTTGGTACCCAAGGGAGGGGGTGGGGAATAGAGTTTATGTCAAAATTTATAAAGTTGTGTAAATTCAAATGTGTGGTTAATTGTCAACTATATCCTAACACAGCTGTTTTCTTAATAAGCAGAAAAATATTTTTTGCTAGTTTCTTCATTTGCATATCTCCTTATGAGTTACTTCTAGCAAAATGTATTATCATGTGGTTGCTCCTATTGCTTCTCAGTAAATTTCCTATGTTAAATTACTTTTTAACACGTTCACTTCTTGGGTTTTTTAAATATATATTTATTTTTTAGTTGTAGTATTTTATTTATTTATTTTTATGTGGTACTGAGCATCGAAACCAGGCCCTCATACGTGCTAGGCGAGCGCTCTACCGCTGAGCCACAATCCCAGCCCCCATGTTCACTTCTTGTTTTTATTTTTTGGATCCTTCACAGACATTTCTGACTAATGCATGTTAAATCTGAGCCTACCTTGGAATGTAGCTCAGCTATAGAGCACCTGCCTAGCATGTGCAAGGCCCCAGGTTCAATTCTTAGTACTGGGGGCAAAAAAAAAAAAAAAAAAGAAAGAAAAGCCACAAACAACAACAACAAAACCAAAAGCAAATCTGAGCCAAGTCCTTAAGATATAGTGTAGTAACGCTTCAAGGTACCTTTATTTCTCCTTTGTGGCTTTGAATGGTTTACTCATTTTATGTTCATTTCGCCAAACTGCTACACATCAACATCCTAATCATTCTTGGTCAGAAACCAAAATTTCCGTACTCATATTTGGCAGGATTTTTTGGCTACTTATTTCTTTCAGATACCTTTTTGAGTGTCTCTTTTTTTGTTTTTGTTTTGTAGTGCTGGGGGTAGAAACCAAGGCCTCCCAAATGCTAGGCAAGCAGTTTATCACTGAGCTATGCTGTCAGCCCCTGAATGTAATTTTTTATTTTGTCAAATGCTATAATTTTATTTTCCTTTTTTCCAATTCCTCAATGGCATATCAGCCAAACTTTGCTTTTTTTATTGAAAAACTTAAATTTCAAGGCATTAAAATAGCCCCTGTATCGGGCTGGGGTTGTGGCTCAGCGGTCACCTAACAGATACAAGGCAACCCTGGGTTCCAGTCCTCAGCACCACATAAAATTTAAGTAAATTAAGGGTATTATATCCAACTACAACTAAAAACTAAATATTTTTTTAAAAATAGTTGTACCATGTAAAAAAATTTTTAAGTATTCTGTTAATTTTATAAATTGGCCCTGAGTTAATTTTGGTAAATAGGCTTACTTGGCTAACCCATGACTTTATATAAAAGATGCTTTCCTAGGGAAGTAGAGAAGTTGTTCCTTTAAATGGATAAGTGCTCTGGCAAAGGTTATGCTCAAGGATTTGTTGAATTGTTTAGATGTTTTCAACCTGTCCTAATAGGTTAACTACTGATCAGAATGGTCAGTGAAACAGAGTTCTGGGGTGGGGAATGGAGTTAACTTTTATCAGAGTTATTTCCTGAGCCCTCATGGTTTCTGCAAAGTCCTTTTGACTCTTGGAGTTCACACTGGAGGGATTTGTGGATGGAGACAGTCCCCCGCAAAAATGCTGCAGCATAATATGTTACATATTGTTACAGAGCCTTGGACCAAGTATTGTGAAAAACAAAAGGCAGCAACAAATTGATGATGTCATTTAGAAGGTGGGAATAATAAGTCATGAAAATTTCAGAGGCAATGACATTTGTGTTGACCTTGAAGGATAAACTGATGCTTCCACGGCAGAATATGGGAAGATTATTCACTTAATAAATACGTATTGAGTACTTAATTTTATTTATTGATTGATTGATTGATATCGGGGATTGAACTCAGAGGCACTTGAGTACTTAATTTTATACCAAGAATGGTTCTAGGTAGTAGGGACACAGCAGCATACAGGACATACAGCCTAGTGACATGGTAGACAGAAAGAAAACAGACTATGGAAGGGCTTGGTATGTTCAGAGAAGGTGAGTTCATTGTGGCCTGATGGTAGAATACATCGTTTATCAGTGGAAAATGAAGCTATCAAGATAGCATGAGGGGCTGGGAATGTAGCTCAAGCGGTAGCGTGCTCCCCTAGCATGCGTGCGGCCCAGGTTCAATCTTCAGCACCACATACAAACAAAGATGTTGTGTCTGCCAAAAACTAAAAAAAAAAAAAAAATATTAAAAATTCTCTCTCTCTCTCTCTCTCTTTAAAAAAAAAAAAAGATAGCATGAGGACAGATAATAAAGAGCCACTTGTTCCATGCTAAGAATTTTAAACTTACTCTTCTGTAAGTCAGTAGCTTGTATTATTATTATTATTATTATTATTATTATTATTATTATTTGCAGTGCTGGGGATCAAACCCAGGTCCTTGCATATGCTAAGCAAATGCTATACCACTGAGCTATACTCCCAGCCCTAGTCATTGACTTTTAAGCATTTTAGAGCTGTGGGACTCTTTTTTTCAGAGGAAATCCTGCCTAAGTCACTCAGTATATAAAACAAAAGCAGAGCTGCTTGGTCAAAGCAGGGATCAGGGTGGACTTCAGAGGAACCCTTATTTCTGCTCTTCCAGCTCACCCTCAGCTCTCCATAAAGTTCCTGAAGGATTTCTCTTTTTTCTCCTTTTTTTTTAAATTTTTTAAAATTGTACCACGGATTGAACGCAGGGGTATTTAACCATAGAGCCACATCCCCAGTCCTTTGTATATTTTATTTAGAGATAGGGTCTCACTGAGTTGCTTAGAGCCTTGCAAAATTGCTGAGGCTGACTTTGAACTTGCAGTCCTCCTGCCTCAACCTCTTGAGCTGCAGAGATTACAGGGGTGTACCTCCATGCCCTGCTCCTGAGGAATTTCTGAGAAACCTAAGGGATCATGAGTTAACCCCCCTGATGAAGGTAATGGAGGGCACATAAACAATGAGTGGAGTGTTTGGATCTGCTTTGTTGTCCTTGACTAAACTTATCTGGGAGGACAAAGTGGGATAGCCAGTTAGCAGAGAAGCCAGTTGCATGGGTTAGAGAAGAGATATTGAGGACTTAAGTTGGGTAGAATGAATCCCAGAAAGATTTAGGAAGTAAAATCAACAGAACACAGTGATTGAGAATGAGGGGGAGAAGGAAAGTGGAATGAAAGATGATTTCAAATGAAAGTCCTCAAGACTTTCTCTGTTCTCTTTACTTCTGGTAGTAGGCACCCTGGGCATCTGGCTGGGTCACTCCATCTTCCTTAGCTTTCTTTTGCCTGCAAGACCAGTGTGACTGTCTCAGCAAGGCAGGGGTTGGCCCTTTGCCATGTCCCCATGCCCTTCACCAAGATTGATACAGAGAAGGAGGGGCAGTCTGGAAAGACAATGAGACATTGATTTTGAGCAGATGGGTTTAAATGACTTACAGAGCATCTAGCAGGGAGCTAGAAATATAGATCTAAAGCTCAAGAGAAAGGTGGTGGTTGGAGATGGAGATTTAGGGTCATCAGAAAACAGTAATTGAAAGGATGGAAGAAGATGAGTACGTCTGAATACATCAGGTATAGAGAAAAGAGCTAAAGATAGAAAGTGAGAGGACAAGGACACTTAGGGCCAGCAGGAGAGTACAGATGAGACAGAATCCCAGTAGAAGCCCTTCCCTTGTTGTCTCACTACAGTAGTGGTCTGTTTATTAATTATACCAATAGTTCTGGATCCAAGTTCAAAAGCCAGGAGGTAACCTCAAAGATCTAAGAAGTGACCAGAAGAGGCCTCTGAGACCACAATGCCATGCAGGTCTTAATCTTTCACTGGAGAGAGAACAAATTGCAGAATCATGTCCCAGACCTTAGCTCCAGAGATTGTAAAAGTGTTACAAACTATCTGTAGCCCTACTCCCCAACCCCAGTTTTTAGATTTTATTTTTTAAAAACAATTTTAGATCTACGGGGAAAAAAATACCATCTTTCATTAATGTGGTACATTTGCTCCAATGGGAACAAATATTGATGCATTATTATCAGCTCAAGTTCTTAGTTTACATCAAAGTTCCCTCTGTGTGTTACATAGTTCTGTGGATTTTTTTTTCTCCAAGAACCTAGGGCCTCATGCATGCTATGCAAGCACTTAACCACAGAGCTACACTCTTGGCGCTTTTTTAAAAATTTGAGATAAGGTCTCACTAAATTGCTGAGGTTGGCCTGGAACTTGCAATCCTCCTGGCCTCAGTCTCCCAAGTAACTGGGATCACTGACATGGCACCATCATGTCCAGCTTGTAACATCCTTTTTTTTTTTTTTTTTTTACTATATTTTTAGTTGTAGATAGACACAATACTTTATTTTACTTTTATTCTTTTTTTTTTTTTAATGTGGTGCTGAGGACCGAACCTAGTGCCTCATATGTGTGAGGCAAATAATTCACCACTGAGCCACAACCCCAGCCCTATAACATCCTTTTTAATGGTTGCAAAAGTCCTCTTTTGGGCTGGGGTTGTGGCTCAGTGGTAGAGCGCTCGCCTGGTATGCGCGAAGCCCTGGGTTTGATCCTCAACACCACATAAAAATAAATAAACAAAATAAAAGTATTGTGTACAACTAAAAAAATAAATATAAAAAAGTCCTCTTTTGTCAGATTGTGATGCTGTTACATGACTTAAAGAAAAGATTAGAATGGTAACATCAAATCTTGGCTTCATATAGCAGCAAGTCAGACTTTTACCCACATTTCATTATCTTTGGGCAAAAGAGCTTTTTAGATGTAACACACTAGCTTAGAAACCAGAAGAAAACATCTGGCATTCACTCTGATGGAAGAACCAAAGCAGAGCTGTAAACACCATCTGTCAATTTTTCCTTCCAAAGGAGTCTTTCCAAATTTCCTAGGTTCTCTTTGCCAACTCCTTGTCACAGCAATACCCGAAGAATATGAAACCATTGAGGCTTCTCATGGTATTCTAGGTTAAGAGACTGGCTCCCAGGGCTGAAGCCCAACCCCTTTTTTGTACTGGGGATAAAACCCAGGAGGTTTGGTTGTTTGTTTGTTTTTTTTTTTTTTAAAGCTATAGATTATTTTATTTTCTTAATATTTATTTTTCAGTTTTTGGCAGACACAACATCTTTGTTTGTATGTGGTGCTGAGGATCGAACCCAGGCCGCACGCATGCCAGGCGAGCGTGCTACCGCTTGAGCCACATCCCCAGCCCCCTGTTTGTTGTTGTTTTGTTTTTACCACTGATCTACATCCCCATCCCTTCTTAGTTTTTATTTTGAGACAGGTCTCACTATGTTGCCAAGGCTGGCCTTGAACTTGTCATCCTCCTGCCTCAGCCTCCCAAGTAGCTGGGATTATAGGCATACATCATTATGTTTGGCTGAAGCCCTCTGCTTTTATACTGCTATCTGTCCCCACCATTGGAAGTCTCTACACTTTTGATGTTTATCTGTTAGACTGTGTTGACTGTGAAAATAGTATGTGTGGAGAATTGTGACCACAATGTGTACACAGAAGATGATCCAGCAACACTGATTCTGATTCATTCTGATTCACCCAGTACTGTTTCATTTCTTTGAGTCATACTCTGTCTTCTTTGCCTAACTCATATATAACCTCCTTCAAGAAGTCTTCATTGATGGTTTTTCCTCATTAATGGCCTCCTGAAGTATCCACATAGTACCTTATCATCAGTATAACAAAATACCGGAGACAATCAACTTATAAAGAGAAAAGGTTTATTTTGGCTCACAGTTTTATAGGTTCTAGTTTGTGATTGACTGGTCATGTTGCTTTGGGACTGTGCCAAGGCAACATATCATGGCAGGAGCATGTAGTGGGGAAAAATTGCTTACACCAGGGAACAAAGAGGAAGAGGAAGGGACCAGGGTCCAACAATCCCCTCAAGGGCATGCCTCCAATGACTGAAGGACTTCCCACTAAGCCTCACCTCTCAAAGGCTCTACTGCCTCCCAATAGTACCAAGCTGGGGGACCAAGCTTTAACACATGGTTCTTTGGGGAACATTCAAGTTCCAAATTATAGTACATGGGGAAATGATCTTTTGTGCATTCATCTTCTTTATTAACATATATCAGAGATTGACACATAGAAGGTGCTCAATAAATGCTTCTCAAACTCTGAGTACAACATCTGCTGCTTTGTCCTGGTGTTCCCTCATTCTGCTCCTCTGTCCAATGCACTGGACCTGCTACCATTATCATATCCATGTGGCAGTTGGATACTTCAGTTGTCTGGATGCTCCACTGGACAGACTTTTGGTACAGCTCCAACAGTACTGCCATCTCAATAAATATTTCCTATCATGATCTGATTATCCACATTGCTTCTCCTGAAATTCTGACCTCCTGAGGGACATCCATTCTTAGGAATGATCCTTTGCTGACCTGGTCTAGGGGAAGTACTGAGCTATATTGCTCCAAGGGCCTTCCTCTTGTGAACTCCAAGAAGCACTATTTGGCCAAACAAATATCTGGGCAAGGAACCACAGGGCCCATACTGGGACTTGCCCCTTTGGCTCTGATTATTTTAAATTCTTTACTATTAAATAGTTTATTCAATTAAATACTCGAGTTCCATTCAGTCTCTCTGAGCATATGTAGATGCAATAGGGTCCAGAGGTTATAGGAAAGTCCCTCCTTTAGAGTTATACTGGGATCATAGAAGTTTTCAATGAAAATTATTGAAATCCCTGAAAAGTAGGCACTGAGCAGAATAAGTATTCAGAAAAGAAGGAAGGAAGAGAAAAAGGCATTCCCAGCTAAGAGGACAAAGGCACAGGAATGCTGCCACTTCTGTGACTGCAAGACCTATTAGTGGCTGCACCATTAGGTCCTATATGGGCAGCCAGCAGTGGGAATCTCTCCCGTCCCCTATAGCTATTGATTCTTCACCATTAATCAGCTCTGTTTTTCACAAGTTCCTAATTGTCTGAAGTGAGACATCAGATCCTATTTGCCTCTTGAGTAACTATCAATAGTATCTCAACCTTCAAAACAAAGTGTTTCAGGAAAACTGGTTAATCAGGACCTATCAATCTCTGAGTCCCTCATGGCACTTTATTTTTAGGTTAACACTATTTCTCTGCAAGTAAAAAAGCAGACACATAGCTACTGACAAATTGTGGTGTCTAGTGATTTAAGTTCCTGGAGTGTGAATTCTAAAGCCATGTGGGAACCAGGTTTGAATCCCAGCACCATCATAGGGAGGGTAGGCAAGCAATTGAATTTTTCTGCCTTGATTTCTAAAATAGAAGTAAAAATAGTATGTACCTCATGTAGTATCTAACTCGTGTGTTGTGACAATTCAGTGAGCTACTGTGTGCAGTAATGCTTAATAAATGTTAAGTTACTTTTTGCATACTGTGTAGGAAATCTTTCTTTATCCCTTCCATGTCTTAGATGTCTCTGTTTTCTCCCTAACACTGTTTTTTTTTTGTTTGTTTTTTGGTTTTTTTTGTACTGGGTATTGAACTCAGTGGTACTCTACCACTTAGCCACATCCCTAGCCCTATTTTGTATTTTATTTAGACACAGGGTCTCACTGAGTTGCTTAGTGCCTCACTTTTGCTGAGGCTGGCTTTTCCTTCTACCTCAGCCTCCTTAGCCACTGGGATTACATGCATGTGCCGCTACATGTGGCTTCTCCCTAACACTTTCAGGAAATTTTATCATAGCAATTAACTCAATGTTGATATTATTTATTTATCATTCTCTCCTACTATGCTCAAAGATTGTTTATTCATATACATTATAATAATGACCAGGAGAGACACAGTATATAACCTAAGTAATTAAAAACAAGTACTAAAGAAAAAAGAAATACAAGCACATGCATGTTCACAGATGTACACTAATCACAATAGCCAAGAAGTGGAAACAACCCTAATGTCCATCAACAAATAAATGGATAAACAAATTGTGCTATACACATGCAAAGGAGTTTATTCAGCCATAAAAAGAAGTAAAGTACTTATCCATGCTACAACATACATTAACCTCAAAAACATGCTTAGCTGGGCATGATGGTGCACACCTGTGATCCCAGCAACTTGAGAAGCTGAGGCAGGAGGATTGCAAGTTCAAGGCCATCCTTCTTAATTTAACAATACCCTGTCTCAAAAGAAAAAAGTGGGGGCTGGGGTTGTAGCTCAGTGGTAGAGTGCTTCCCTAGCATGTGTCAGCACCACATAAAGGTAAATAAATAAAATAAAGGTATTATGTCCATCTACAACTAAAAAAATATTTAAAAAAAGAAAAAAAAAAACTGTGGGTGTAACTCAGTATAGAGCACCCCTGAGTTCAATCCCCAATAGTAAAAAAAAAAAAAAAAAAAAAAAAAAAGAAGCCATTGTGTTTAGTAAAGGAAGACAGACACAAAAGCCACATACTATTATTCCAATTATATGAAATATCCAGAACAGGTAAATCACAGAGATAGAATGCAGATTAGTGGGTACCAAGGATTGGGAAGAAGGGAAGAATGGGTATGCTTAATGCTTAATTTTCATTCATACTATTGTGCCACACCACCTCTATTTAGTTCTGAACAGCTGGGTTGATAACAGCTGTTTCAGAACTAAATAGAAGTGGTGGTGGCACAACAGTGTGAATGTAATAAATGTCACTGAATTGTTCACTTTTAAATTTTTTTCCATATTTTTATTGATGCACTGTAATTATACATAATAATGGAATTTGTTGTTACATACTCATACATGCACATTGAGTTTTTCACTTTTATATAGTTAATTTTATGTTATGTGAATCCTGCCTTCATAGAGTTTATATTTTAGTGAGGGAGCCAGATCAGATGGTAAGCCAGTATACACATAAATACTTACATGTGATAATCACTTGGTGGGAAGTAAAGAAACAGCAGAAAAGTTAAGGAAGAGCAGGGGATGGTGGTTTGAGAAATTGTAAAGATACCATCTGGGCTGTTTCCAGAGTCAAAGGCAGTGATTTAAAATGAGCCTACAGAGGTAAGCAGGAGTCAGGGGCTGCAGAGCTTTATATATTCAATTTAAGAGCAATAGGGAGCTGGGAGGGTTTTAAGCAAACAATTAACAGGGCCTGGATTATATTTAACTGTTTTATCTATTTTTAGAAATACTTTATTTTATTCATTTATTTTTATGTGGTGCTGAGTATTGAACTCAGTGCCTCACAGGTGCTAGGCAAATGCCCTACCACTGAGCCACCACTGAAGTCCCTGTTTTATCTTTTCTTAATTGTATGCATTAGTTTGCCTCTTTTCCAGAGTGGTGGTTGTCTACAAAGGGGACTGTATCAGAATTACTGGGTTGGCTTATTTTTATAATGCAACAATGGAAGCCATTGGATTGGAGGGAAGGTTGGCAGGGATCATTTGCAATAGCTCCCCAAAGGATTCTGATTCCCTACTGCCCCTAGCACTTTCTCCTGAACTACTATTGTTCTAGAAGCTTGAAAGAGTGGAAATAGACATTAATTATCCATCTTACAGGGTTGGGGAAGGGCCATGGTTCAATGACTGAAACAATTTCAGTGGCCTGTTCCCAGAATGACAGGTAACCAACTCAGGGAAAAACAGGAGAGGGATCTCTGAGAAGTCAAGAGGCAGAAACACAGTCACAGCAGAATTTATCACTGTAACAACGATAAAAAGAGGTCCAGGTGAGAACTAATTTCTAAAAAGGGCTGGAAGACTGCTATAAACAGTATCTGGGGTGCTATGGTGCAGGAAAGGAAGAAAGCAATCAATCACTTGGCTGGAGATGAAAAAGCAAATATTTTCATAGGGGAAAAAAATATCTATAGTGGCTACCCTACCTCAAAATGTAGTTGACTCAGAGCACCCCTTGGGAAGTTGATTAGAAATGCAAAATCTTGGGTCCTGCCCCCACCTGCTGAATCATAAACTTCATTTTTAATTTTTTTTTGTGATGCTGCGGATTGAATTCAGGGACTTGTGCATTGATGCAAGCACTCTACCAATTGAGCTATATTCCTGCGGGCCCACCTACTGTTTTTAACAAGGAGCCTTAGGTATTTGTATTTTATAATGTTCATTAAAGTATAAGAAGCACTGATCTGTATTGGGGAAGGAAACTCCACACCACCACAGGGTTGGTCCCTAGCACAGCCGAAGCACTTTATGTTAGACACCTCCTGAAAACAGGCCAGTGGTTTCGGAAAAAGTAATTAATTTTTGAAAACGTGGTGTTATAAATACTGGTGAAAGAACTTAAAGAAAAACTACTGGGAGGTATATTTTTATGCAAATTTCCTTCGACTAGAAATATTTCCTGTGAAGTACCAGGCTTCCTTGAAGAAAGACAAATGTGCGATAAGACCGAGGCGTCTGGCCAAGTCAACCGTTCACACAGCTGGATCAAATCCGGAGCCGCTCATGTCCCCTGGCAGCTCTGAGCAACCAGGATGAGCTTTTTTAAAAGAGCCCAGGTGGTGGCTCTTCTGCCCCAGAGAACAGTTAAAAGCTCTTTAACGCTGAAAATGAAGAACGACTGACTTCAGCGAGATCCTGTCTTAAAAAACAAAAAGGGCTGGGGCTGTACCTGAGTGGTAGAGCACCCCCTGGGTTTAATCCATAGTGCCAAAAAAAAAAAGAAAGAAAAATAAGAAACACTTGACAAAAGTACTTTCAGGAAGTACAGCTGGGCATTTTGGGAAGGCACCTACAACCAGCAGAATGCTGTAGCAGTAGAGGCCCCAGCTGACCTTCGACCTCTGACCCCGCCCCTGGCTTGGCGCTTCCATGCGCAATTTCCGCTCCCGCCTCTCCAGCAAGGGGCAGGCCCAAGGAGTGTGGGCGGGGCTCTGATGCCGGCGGTTAGGCGCGGTGTCTGTTAGGGGCGGGTCTCACGAGGGGCGGGACTTGAAGAGGCATTCTCCATTGGGCTGCTAAGTAGAGGCGGGGCATAGCGCTCGCCCCGAGTTGGGCGGGGCTTGGAGTGAGTGACCGCCTCTGGTAACTAGACTCAAGCGATCAAACCTGCCGAGGCCCGCGGCGGCAGGCGGGCCTGCAGGAGATCCCGGATCCGGATCTCCCGTGCAGGAGCAGGGTCGGCCCTGACCCAAAGCGGGTCTGTGAGGAACTCGCGAACTTGGATTAGGAAATCCCGGAACCCGGATTGGTAAACCTCGGAACCCGGAATTAAGATTGGAAAGTCCCGGATCGCGGAGCATAGCGCGCGGAGCGGACTCGACGCGGAACCCGGAGGCCGGATCCGAGCACCGCGGGACGGGACGGAGCTATGTCGGGCCGTGGCGCGGGCGGGTTCCCGCTGCCCCCTTTGAGTCCCGGCGGCGGCGCCGTGGCTGCGGCCCTGGGAGCGCCGCCTCCCCCAGCGGGACCCGGAATGCTGCCCGGCCCGGCGCTTAGGGGCCCGGGGCCCGCTGGAGGCGTGGGGGGACCCGGGACCGCCGCCTTCCGCCCTATGGGCCCCGCGGGCCCCGCTGCTCAGTACCAGGTGAGGCGGGCCGGCGGGCGGTCGGCGCCGCGAGGGCGCCAGGTTATATTGCCTGGGGTCCTTGAGTGAGGTCTCAGGAGGAGTCTGTGGATGGAAGGCGCAGGGGCCTTGTAGGAGGAATTCTCAGGAGCCAGTGAAGGGCCAGGTTGGGGACTCTCGGATTGCGTCTAAGGAATGGTGGCAGAGTTAAAGAAAAGGGTGAGAGGAACCCTACGGTGGTGGAAGGTTTGATGCAGTTGGAGGAATCTCTTGGCTTCTTTGCACAGGGATTCTGCGTGAGAGATGGAGGCGTTCTGGCAGCCAGGGAATTGTGGGCGCTTGCGTTGAGAAGTCTAGTGCAGGTTCTGGGGTGGGAAGTCCTGAGAGTTGATGAAGTTTTGGAAAAGGGTCCTTACTGAGAATCCAGGGTTACCCAGCATTGGCCTCGGTCCCACTCTAGGTCTGCCCTGTTTTTTATAGTTGAGAACTGGCAGAGCCCTAGCCTGTCTTGAGATGGCTCCCAGCTGCTAGCTAGTAAAGAGGAAGGAGGCTTCCCACAGCGTGGGAGGCAGAAGGGCTCTGGGACTCTAGCCTGTGCAGGAGCAGGCTGGACTCCCTGGTCAGGTCCAGGCTCTAGCCAGGATAACTCTGGGTTAGACCAGAGACAGTGATGGCCAGGCCTGAGGAAGACCCAGCCCAGTAACAGCATTCTGGGTAGACTCTTCTGGGCTTCCTGCCTGGTGTCATTGTCCAGGAATTGATGAGTCTTGAGGAGCTGAATGGCTCCATGGAGTCTTGCTGTTCTGGGCTGGAGGAGCTTGCAGCTGCAGGAGTTGCTTTCAGAGGGTACTGTCCTGATCCCTCGAAGACAGCATCTCAAGTTGCAGCTTCAAAGGCCATTAAGAGGCAGAGAGTTGATCTTGTGGTCAGCCTGACCCTGTTATGGGACTGGCCAGTTCCCCAGTTTCATATTGTCCCAGAATGCTTGGGAATTGTGTCCGTCCTTTTTTCTACCCCACTCCGCTTTTATTTAGTTTCCAGGTTCTGACAATGCCATATCCTAACCCATGTTGTGCTAATGTCCGAAGGTGTGCACTGTGGCTTCCTTTGTTATCTCCTGGTGTTCTCAGGTAGAGGTCCCAGAAGTGGATCCTCAAGGGGTACACATAATCTGCTAAGGCCCCTGAGCCCTCACTTTCAAAAGAGATGCTTATTTAACTGGGGATAGTGATTTTTCCCTTACTCTTCATTCCCCTTTTTTTCAAAAGAAAACAATGGGTTTGAATATGAACAGAGACAAACCTGGTTCCAAGGACTGCAAATGCTGTCCATCTTTCCCATCTTGTTCTCCGCCATGGTGATTCATGGTTCCAGAGTGTTGCTGAGTGTCCCTGCATCTGTCATTCTAGTCATTGGGCCTACTAGCTAAGACCTGGCCTGGGAGCTTCTTGTGGGCTTTTGGCCTTGGAGGACTTGGAACAGACAAAAGCCTCTTCAGTTTCCTTGGCATGGAACCCATAGGAAATGTGCCCTTGGGAAAGCCCCTGCAAGGATGGATTCCATAGTGTTTCTGGGGAATGGCCTTGGGTCTTGTGACAATCCCAGGCTAGCTGGCTGGATAGCTCTCGGGTGCTAGGTATAGGGCAGGAGATAGCTCTGAGCCTGGACTTCCCATCTCACAAGTTTCCCATCATCATCTCCCCATCCTACTCCTCAGAGGGGCAGAAGAGATAGATGGAAGAACCACCCAGCTAACTTTGGTTAAGTTTAAGGGGAATCTTGTTGCTTTCTTTCTAAGCCCAGTTGTATGACTTCCAAGAGAAGGACTTGAGGTCTGGGGAACAAAGGAGTTCCTGTCTGTTAAGTCTTTGTGGAGTAAGTGGAAGAACAAGGATTTGGGAAAACAGGTAAACCTGTTGAAAGAAGGGATGTGACAGTCCATCTCCCTCCAGAGAGTGGTTCTAGCTTTGGATCACAATCAACTGAAAAGTTAAAACAAACAAACAAACAAAAAACCCAAATGAAAAAAAAACAAAAAAAACATGTATCACTGCGTTTACTCCAGAGTTCAAAATGCTTCCTATTCATGGGTTGGGGGATTATGTTCTCCAACTGAGGCTCTTAGGTCCAGCCACCAGGTGTATTAGGGGCACAGGTTTTGGATGGAGCAGAGCCCTAGACTGCTCCCCTAGAGGCTGTAGCCCAGCCTCCTGCCCTGTTCTCCTGGGTGGTGGTTAAGCTTGGAATATGGGTGGGTGCTGGGCCAAAGGAAAAGAAATTGCTGTACCTTCTGGGGTTCAGAGGAATGAACCAGACCAACCTAACTCTGATGCAGGTAGGGAGGCTGGGAGGCTGAGTTGTTAAAAAACAACAACAACAACAAAAAAAACATGAGTTGTTCTGAATGGGAAGGAATTACTGGCGCTTTCAAGCTCAGGTGTGGAGCTTTGCAAAGCTGAGCCAGGACTTGAACTGTAAGCAGTCTTCCTTTGGGGGCCCTGGGTGAGCTAGAGGCTCAGAGCCCAGGAAGTCTAGAGGATATCTCCAGATTAATAAGATGGTGCCTATTACAGGCCCTCCTGTGCTGCCTAGTCTTGGGATTTCCTGTTACCTGAGCACCTGCCCAGGAGAACTGTGTGGTGTTCCAGGTTTTGTGAACCCTAGTGAGTAGTTTCCTGGGGACCACATCTCACTAGCTCACTTTGCAATTGTTTCTTACCTTTGTCCTAAGCATTGGGAAAAACTCAAACCTGAGAGAGCTGGTCTGGGTTTACAGCTGTGGCCACACTGAGTCCCGTCCCCGCCCCGCCCCCACCCCCACCCCCACCCCGTTCTTTCTGTAATCTCCTGCTATGGCTCATTAAGGCAGAAAAACCAGGCTGTCTTTTGCCTTTCAACAGCTCTGATGAATCTCTTCCTGACAGGGAGAGACTTGTGGCAGGACTCCTGAGGTCCCAGGGCCCCCTATTTTTAACTCCTCATTCTACAAACTCTCCTACTGTACTTCCCCTGTTTCCTTCCCATTGTCTCTGGGCCAAGTTTTCTTCATTTCGTATCTGGTCACAAATCAGAGTTGCAGGGGCAGGGCAACTGTTCTGTTGGGAACATCGGTTCTGTGCTCCGTTAAGAGGCAGGGGAGACTCATCTCCAGGATGCTGGGGTGGGGAAAGATCCTTTGATTTGGTGAGAGTCTCCACCCAGCCTGGGTTGGTTGGCTGGTCATGCTGGTTGCATAATCTGGGCCCTGGGGCCAGTCCCGGGAAGCTGCCAGGGACAGTGTGTGCGAAGCAGAGCTGCCAAACAGGCCTTGCAGGCAGCAGCCATGGAAAGGGGGTTGAGGGGTGGAGGTGACTCCCAGATGGGCTCTACAGAAATGCTAGGGAGCTGAGCCTTTCCTGGAAGATGTTTCTGCAGGCTTTTAAAGAACTATTTTTGTCATCCAGATTGTGGCTGCTGACCCTGTGACTCTGCTTCTTACATCTGAAGATAATCTGATCCCCATTTTCTAGTTTGGGATTGCTAGGGTTAAATTGAGACAGCATCAGCCAGGCCGCCAGGTGGTGCCTGGGTCAAGGGCAGAGTCCAGGTGCCAGCTGCTTTCATTCCCACAGGCTACCCAGGGGCCATAGCTTCCCTTTTGGGGTCTTCTGGCTTAGAGGCAGGTAGGGGTTAACAGTAGGGAGTTGAGAGAAGGATTAAGTTCTGGTTGTGGGTAGGGGCCATATTGTGACCAAATGGTCTCTGTACTTTGCCTGAGGCTGTCTCCACCTATTGGGACACATCCATGCCATCCTCCTGTAGTTGCCACCTGGGGTACCTCTGCCTAATAGTCCTGCCAGCATACTGACAGCCTCTTTCAGTCACCATAAGGCTGGTGATAGGAGTGGACACTGGACTCCTACACCCCTCTGACTGTGACACTGCCCCCAGGCCTCCCCTCCATGCTACTTTCTCAAGATGGAGGGAGAAGGAGGGGAGTGCTTAGTGGGACCCTCTGAGTGCCTCAAAGCCAGCTGGCCTCAGGGAGCAGGGTCACAGCATGCTGGGGCTGGAAGGCAACAGTGGATCCTGAGAAGCTCCCTTTCCCTCTGTAGGCAGCACTCTCCTCCCACCCCTGGCTCTGGCAGCCTCATTTGCTGGCACAGCTGCAAAGGCGGTTGCAGGGGCAGGGCAGGTGTGGTTTACACCCTGTGCTTAGGCGCCAGCTCCCCTTTGTTCCCAGCCTCCAGTGGGGCTCCCCATGTGGTGCTCAGGGCCAGGCCTGACTACAGAGAGGGATGGAGGGCATAGGCTACCTGCCTTGTAGGTTCCTGCCACTGACCTATGCACCCCCACTGGCTTACTTTCCCCAGCGGCCTGGCATATCCCCAGGGAGCCGGATGCCCATGGCTGGCTTGCAGGTGGGACCCCCTACTGGCTCCCCATTTGGTACTGCTGCTCCACTTCGACCTGGCATGCCACCCACCATGATGGATCCATTCCGAAAACGCCTGCTTGTGCCCCAGGCCCAGCCCCCGATTCCTGCCCAGCGCCGGGGGTAAGACCATTAATTTCTCCTACTCTGCCTAGTCTAGCTCTGGTGGTAGCAGATTTCCTTCTATCCCAAGAGCTTTGATGACTGAGGGAGACCTCTGGCTCCCTGGGGAAGGTTGCTGGGGACTAGAGGGGTGGGTGGGGGACGAGAATCCTTTGGACTGCTAATCTCTCAAATGAGTTTCTGTCTTCCCCAGGTTAAAGAGGAGGAAGATGGCAGATAAGGTTCTACCTCAGCGAGTGAGTATGTTGGGAGGGAGGTCTCCCCACTGTCTGGCCATGTGGGAGGCCATCTCCACCTACCCAGGGATGGGGAAGGAAAGAAAGAAAGAGCCAGAGCTGCTAGAAGCAAGCTGTTGAATTCCTTCACCCTCAGATTCGGGAGCTTGTCCCAGAGTCTCAGGCATACATGGATCTCTTAGCTTTTGAGCGGAAGCTGGACCAGACCATTGCTCGCAAGCGGATGGAGATCCAGGAGGCCATCAAAAAGCCTCTGACAGTATGTGCAACTCTGATTATCTGGGGCTTTCCCAAAATACTTTCCTCCCTTTCCTGCCTTCACCTTGTTTCCAGGGTCAAGTGAGGGTCTGCAATGAACTAAAGCAGTATTTTTCACATGCAAGATGCAGCTCAATGGGGCTGGGGATGTGGCTCAAGGGGTAGCGCGCTGGTCTGGCATGCGTGCGGCCCGGGTTCGATCCTCCGTACCACATACAAACAAAGATGTTGTGTCCGCCGAGAACTAAAAAATAAAAATATTAAAAAAAAAAAAAAAAGATGCAGCTCAAGAGTAGAACATGAACTCACTTTAATGTGTTGGGGTCATCATGTTTTAAATGAATATAATATAGTATAAAATATAAAAATATGTCATAGTAATTAAGTACTTTTTTTTTTCTTTCATAGATTGAAATGGGGATTGAGCCTATGGCCTCATACATGCTAGGCAAATGCTTTACCATTGAATCACATCCCCAACTCCTGGGTGATTATTTAAAATGTAAATGTATGGCTCAGGAGGTCCAAGACCAGCCTTAATAACTTAGTAAGACCCTGTCTCAAAATAAAAACAAAAAGGACTGGGAATGTAGTTTAGTGGTAAATGCCCCTGGGTTCACTCCCCAGTTACAAAACATAAAAGTTAAAAAAAAAAAAAGTGGGCTGGGGATGTGGCTCAAGCGGTAGCACGCTCGCCTGGCATGTGTGCGGCCCGGGTTCGATCCTCAGCACCACATACAAACAAAGATGTTGTGTCCACTGAAAACTAAAAAAAAAAAAATAAATAAATATTAAAAAAAAAAAAAAAAAGTTATGGATCATGTGGTCAAAAGTCTGAAAGCTGCCAAAGAGTAGATAAAGGTAGTAGGGTGGTTCCTTTTTTTTTGTAACCCAGGGAGACTTTACCACTAAGCTATGTCCCTAGGCCTTATTTTTTTTTATTTTAGGACTAGGTCTTGCTAAGTTGCTGAGGGTCTTCCTTAGTTGCCTAGGCTGGCCTCAAATTTGTGATCCTCTTGCCTCAGTCTCCCAAATTGCTGAGCTCATAGGTGCACCATCACACCCGCCTGGATAGTTCCTTACCATCTCTAGAGAAGCTTTCTTTCATTCTCTGTTCTCCTAAAGAATAGTCTCCTGAGTGGTGAATGCTTTCCAAGAGACTAGGATATTTGGGGGGCCATGGTGGTTATTTGGGTTTCATTTAAAATATGAGCTGGAGTCTTTATTTCTTTGTTGGTTTTTTTTTTTTTTGTGGTGCTATGGATGAAACTCAGGGCCTCGCACATGCTAGGCAACACTATACCACTAAGCCAGACTCCCAGCCCCAGGGGCGTCTGACTTGCTTGACAGCACCCTGTGTGTACCCATCATGCTGCCAGTCCCACTGTGTTGGCATGAATGGTGATACATCTGTTTTCCCCATACAATTGTGTAGGATTACTGCTTCCAGTTCCCCGTGCCTACCAAGGTCCCTGGCCCATAGCACTCAGTATGGATTGCTGAATGAGTTCATATGGGAAGATTGGGTAACAATTTCCAACTGTTGGTCCACCTCTAGTTGATTGTTTTCCCCTCTTTAGCAAAAGCGGAAGCTTCGGATCTACATTTCCAATACATTCAGTCCCAGCAAGGCAGAAGGTGATAGTACAGGAACTGCAGGGACCCCTGGGGGAACTCCAGCAGGGGACAAGGTGGCTTCCTGGGAACTCCGAGTGGAGGGAAAACTGCTGGATGATGTGAGTTGGGGATGGAAGTGTCTGGAGGGGAGGAAGCCTGTATGGGTTTAAGATTGGGACCAGAAATGGGCATTCCCAGAGAAGTCCTGCCATAGGGAGAGGACACAGCCCCAGCTAACTAGACGCTCAAGTTTTTGTTTTGGTGGTGCTAAGAACAGAAAGGACATCACACATGCACTCTACCATTAAGCCACCCCTAGCCCCAGGTTGAAGATGTGTAGTTATTACAGGAACCTCCCTGAGATGGCTGGCAGTGGGGCTGCATCTTTCCTGTACTGGTCTCTACCCAAACTGACAGCTTCTTTGGGGCTCAGGATTCACCAGTGCCCTAAATTCCAGGGCCAAAACAATGTTCCTTTTGGGGGCTTAGCGCATAGCTTTTGGTTCAAGAACTCAGCAACATCCCTTTGCCCCCATCTCATAATTCCTTCCCATTCCCAGCCTAGCAAACAGAAGAGGAAGTTTTCTTCATTTTTTAAGAGTCTCGTCATTGAGTTGGACAAGGAACTATATGGACCTGACAACCACCTGGTGGAGGTAAGAATGGCTCTCAGGCCTGGGGAGAACTTAGTACACCAGCCACAGGCTGATGGGTCATTTGGGTAATAGTCAAGTACTCTTGGAGCCTTCTCCTTGGTGATAAGCACGATTCCCTCCCTTGTTGTTTAGTGGCACCGGATGCCCACCACCCAGGAGACAGATGGCTTCCAGGTGAAACGACCAGGGGACCTAAATGTCAAATGCACCCTTCTGCTCATGCTGGATCATCAGGTGACAGATACCCTTAGGGTCATGTCCAGGGTCTTAGGGACTTGTGGGGGAGGGCAGGTTTCTATTAACCCTTCCTGTCCCTGCTGTTCTGCTTTGTTTTTCCACAAGAACCCTCCTGACCCCCCTTTGTTCATCTCCAGCCTCCCCAGTATAAACTGGACCCTCGGCTGGCAAGGCTGCTGGGAGTGCACACACAGACAAGGGCTGCCATCATGCAGGCCCTGTGGCTTTATATCAAGCACAATCAGCTGCAAGATGGGCATGAGCGCGAATACATCAACTGCAACCGTTACTTCCGCCAGGTTAGCTGGGTGCCATCCTTTGTCCTCCCAGCCCCTGTTGCCCTGGACCCCCAATGGGCTAGTTCTTGGTCAGTATTTTGACTGCTGTCCTTGCTGGCCCTGGAATGGTCCACACCTCCTGTGCTCAGGCATCACCACCTTTGGTGCTCTTTCCAGATCTTCAGCTGTGGCCGACTCCGTTTCTCTGAGATTCCCATGAAATTGGCTGGATTGCTGCAGCATCCAGATCCCATTGTCATCAACCATGTCATCAGGTAAGTGGAAGGAGATGTTTAAGCTCTTTGAAGAGCAGATTCACCCATGGCTTGATATAAAGCCAGAGGCACAGCAGGTTGGTTTATTGCACAGAATGGGCCCCAGGAAGGCATGATGGACATGGCTACATGCTTCCCCTTCTTTTCCTGTGCACTGCCTGCAGTGTGGACCCCAATGACCAGAAGAAGACAGCTTGTTATGACATTGATGTGGAGGTGGATGACCCATTGAAAGCTCAGATGAGCAATTTTCTGGCCTCTACCACCAACCAGCAGGAGATTGCCTCTTTAGACGTCAAGGTAGGTCCTCTGCCTCCACCACCTCCTCTGGGACCCAGGACGAGAGTGGGCCTGTTATTTTCATACTTAAAGCATGTTGGGGATAAAATCTCTGGCTCAGGAAGTGGGAACAGACCCCATTGGTAGAGCATATCTGACACATGCACCCCTTCCCCAGATCCATGAGACCATTGAGTCCATCAACCAGTTGAAGACTCAGAGGGATTTCATGCTCAGCTTTAGCACTGACCCCCAGGATTTCATCCAGGAATGGCTCCGTTCTCAACGCCGAGACCTCAAAGTATGGTCTTCTTTCTGGGTGATTTTTATCCCCAGGTACTGTTCTTTCAGTCCCAAAGGCAGATTGGCTTAGGGGTTATTCTGGGCTCTCTGCAGATCATCACTGATGTGATCGGAAATCCTGAGGAAGAGAGACGGGCTGCTTTCTACCATCAGCCCTGGGCCCAAGAAGCAGTGGGGAGGCACATCTTTGCCAAGGTGAGGCTCTGCCCAGTCTGTCCTCCTTTTGTTGTGAGTGGCAGAGGCCTGAGCCATTCTTTTCCTTCTCCAGGTGCAGCAGCGAAGGCAGGAACTGGAACAGGTGCTGGGAATTCGCCTGACCTAACTGCTCAGGGATCTCTTCCTTCCATCCCAGCCCCAGAGCCTGGCAGGGGACCATCTTCTGGGACCTGGCTATGGCTGAAGACATGTAGGATGGGGTGAGGGGTGACAGTGTCTCCTGTTAACCTCTACTCCCCAGTTTTAGTTTCATAAATGTAGAGATAGGATTCCTCATTGCTTGGTCCCCAAAGCCTTATTACTTACTTTTCGCGTTGGCTTTAATTGGGTTCTCAAGATAGAAGCCTCTTCTGCTCCCTGCAGGCAGGCCCAAGTAGGACTGCTGGAGGCTGTGCTTTGTTGTCGTAACAGACATTTGGAACCAAAGGCTGCTGGGTTTGCTTGTTTACAGGCTCCCCCTTTGGGCCAGAGCTGGCTCTGAGGAGCTGGGTGAGGAAGAGGAGGAGGCCCAGCCCAGACTCTTCCTAGCCTTTCTAAACCAAAGTTCTTTGCCATTCCTACAACCCAGCCTTGCTGCTGGTATTTTCCTTTCTTTTGGGTATTTGCACTATTTGGGGAGCAGGATTTTCTATGTGGGAGCCATTTTTTTGTACAGGGGTTAAGCTGGGGTTTTTCAAGGAGCCCTATTTGGCGCCTCCTTTCTTATTTTCTTTCCTCAATCTATGCAAGCGGCTATAGCCGCCATCATCTCCTGGGGTGCCAGGGGGCTGCCCCTCTACCCAGGTGCTTAGGCTGGGGGAGCTGGAGCCTCCTACAGAGAGGAGGGGACACACCACTACCCTAGCCCAGCCGGAGGTAGGGGTATGTTGCGCGTGGTGGAGGGCATCATAAGGTTAGGGGAGGCTGGGAGGATTGTTGTCCTTTGAAGCTTAGTCAGGAGGGTGGGCCTAGGGCTTGGCAAAAATGCCACTTCTGGCAGGTTTGGAAATTTCCAAATAAATTCTTTTGTTTACTCGTGGTGTCCATACCTGGTCATTGAACAGTGTGACCACTCATTAACATAATGTAATGAAGTTCTAGAGGGCTTGTCCCACAGACCTTTATTTAAGGGATCCACACAAAAGATATCCCTCACTTCCAAAGTTTCTTGATGGACATGTTTTTCTCACTATCCTTCTGCATGACCTAGAGAAAGAGAGCAAGCATATGAGCCTTAAGCCACAAACTCAATGAACACAAGCCTAAACCCCTGCTCCACAGCCACCATCAGCAAAGAGAGAAAGGTGGAGGAACGTACCTTGGCTACTGCCATCTCAAAGTCCTCCTGGGTGACGTGGACTCGCCGTTCCCGTAGTGCATACATGCCAGCCTCTGTGCATACACCCTGAGCAAGAAAAGGAAGCTGAGGCCCTGTTGCTATGCCCCCTCATCCCCGAGTTAGTCCAGAACCCAGAACTTCCTGGTATTATCCCATTTCTCTGGACTTTAATTACCTTAACTTCAGCCCCTGATGCTCCTGGCATCAACTCGGCAATTTTTCTCAGGTTGATCCCCCGGGTCAGATTCATTTTCCGAGAGTGAATCTTCAAAATGTCCAGTCGGGCCTAGAAACAGGAGGAAAAAAAAGCCCTGAGCTCCACTCCCTACCCCCATAGACAGAGCCACTCAAGGTACCGCCCATTACGGACCTCCTCATTGGGAGGTGGGAATTCAATTTTCCTGTCGATGCGCCCAGGTCGAAGCAGTGCAGAATCCAGGATATCAATCCTATTAGTAGCCATAATAACCTGAGCAAAGAAAGAGAAGAGGTTTAGCTAAATTCTTTTTTAGACTGCTTGTCACCCCAGGCCTTCCCTTGGCTTGTTCTGAGGCCACCACCTCACCTTAATATTCTTAGTGGCCTCAAAGCCATCCAGCTGGTTGAGCAGCTCTAGCATTGTGCGCTGCACTTCACTGTCCCCTCCAGAGCCCCCTTCCAGCCGTGAAGAGCCAATGGAGTCAATTTCATCCATGAAGATAATAGATGGAGCGTGTTCTCGTGCCATGACAAACAGCTCCCTCACCATTCTTGCCCCTGTGCAGAGGCCAACCTGGTGTTAGGAGCTACTGAGATTTGTACCCTCCACCCTTCTACTTGGTTTGCCCATTCTTAGCCAGTTACCTTCCCCGATGAACTTCTGTACTAATTCAGAGCCAGAGACACGAATAAAGGTACAGTCTGTATGATGAGCCACAGCCCGGGCCAACAGTGTCTTCCCTGTCCCTGGGGGTCCATACAGCAGCACTCCCTGGGGGAAATAGCAGGATTCAGGGCAGAAAGCCAGCCTAACTCACTCAGTGAACGTTTAGTGAGTGCTGGTTTGTATCTGCTCACTTACTAGAGATTGGAGATACAAAAAAATAAATATCAAGGTCCCTTCAGAGCTTATATCCAAACCAGTTTAGTGGCCTAGAAACCTCTCCCCCAGCCAAGAGAGGAGGGAGGATAGTCCATCTCCAGGAGAAGCCTCACCTTGGGCTGTGCAATGCCCAGTGCTTCAAAGAGCTCAGGGTGCTTCACTGGCAGCTCAATCACTTCTTTGATCTCCTTGATTTGCTTGTCCAGCCCACCAATCATTTCATAAGTTGAATCTGGCACCTTCTCCACCATCATCAGTGACACCAGAGGGTCCACCTTGTTAGGTAGGATCTTGTGCAGAGTGTAGCTGTCATTTCTTAGAGCCACCCGACAATTGGGTGTCACCTGAATGGAGGGGTCAAGTTTCAGGAAGTAGTGCCCTAAGAACTGACCACCCCTACCCTCACCAGCTCCACTCACATCATTGATGTCGATGTTCTTGTCCACATCTACGACAAACTTGCCCTCAGGATGTACCTGAAGAAACAGGGGCTCATGACCTTCCCTGACAGCCACCAACTCACCAACCTCACCCAGGAAGACCCATGGGATTCCTAGAATAACATGACAGATGGGGCTAGGGATGTGGCTCAAGCGGCTAGCGCACTCGCCTGGCATGCGAGAGGCGCTGGGTTCGATCCTCAGCACCACATACAAATAAAATAAAGATGTTGTGTCCACTGAAAACTAAAAAATAAATATTAAAAAAGAAAAAAAAAAAAAAAAAACATGACAGAACACTGTCTTCCCAAGGCTTCATACAAAGAGTGGGAGTGCAGTGGACAACATGCTGGTCCCATTCTGCTTTTACCTTGACCAACACTTTCTTCTTATCCATGGCCCGAACTACTTCTCCCACATAGGAGCCCTGTTCCTGCAGCAGCTGTAGCTCCTCTCGCAATAGGCGAACTAGATGGCAAAAGACACAGTGGTGACCTTGCTTCCCCTCCCCTGAACTCAAACTCAACATGGACAAACCAAGTAATACTTTAACAAAAGTTTTGAAGGGAAGGTCACAGTCACAAAAGATAAAATTCACATCTTGAAGGGGTTTACAGCAGAGCTCTTGAGAGAGATGTACACAGGAAACAACTACATAATGACGGTGGGCAGCATCTCCATGGAAGGGAAGGAAACTGAACTGTTATGAGTCTGCAGGTCAAGGAGATTAGGAACAGCCACACCTCAAACCACATACATGTAGCTTTCCGTATTTCCCCCTCACCTTTTGCATTTAGTTCATTCCTCTGTGCCTGCAGCCGCCGGAGGTTTTGGCTTTTATCATTCACAATCAGCTGTGGAGGGCAAGAGACAAATTCCATTACCCCAGAGCAACAGCAGGATCTTGGCTAAGACCCTCACAGGCAGATGTGAACCATGGGAAAATCACCTGCATGTTATTTCAGATTCTCCAGTAGGATCCTAATGACCCTGTTCAGTCCTCCAAGAGTCCCTTAGGAGTCTAGGGCAGCCACCACAAAAGGTTGTGTAATACTGGTCCAGGAAAAAAGAATCTAATAGAGAAAAGTTACAGCTGGCTTGTATAGTGACTTTCTTTTGAAGAGGCAATGGAGAGAGCTTTGTTATTTATTATTGGTACCAGGGATAGAACCCAGGGGTGCTTAACCACTGAACTAGATCCCCAGCCCTTTTTATTTTGAGATGGGGTCTGAGTTGCTTAGGGCCTTGCTAATTTGCTGAGGCTGGCTTTGAACTTGCGATCCTCCTGGCTCAGCCACCAAAGTTGCTGGGATTACAGGTGTGCACCACTGTGCCTGGCCCAGTCCTATTTTTATTTTGAGATGGAATCTTGCTAGATTGCTGAGGGCTTCACTAAATTGCTGAGGCTGATTCTGAACTTGCAATCTTCCTGTCTCAGTCTCTGCTGGGATTACAGGCATAAGCCACTGCACCCAGCAAAAGACAGCTTTAAGTGAGAAGCCTTAATTCTAGCCCAGCTACTGTCAATTAAAAGGTAAAGCAGGGGCTGAGGTTGTGGCTCAGTGGTAGAGTGGTTGCCTATCATGTGTGAGGCATTGGGTTCGATCCTCAGCATCACATAAAAAAATAAATTTATTTAAAAAAAAATAGTAAATCAAGGGTAAGGCACTTAAAAAAACCTGTCACCAAACTGCACAGCATTAACAAACCTGCTTCATTTCAAGACTACTTGGAAGAACAAATAAAATCACATGTAGAAGCATTAATAAATGATAAACCAAATACAGTATCTGCAAATGTACCTGGAGTTTGGAAATTGTCCTCGTGCCCCTCTATCCCACCTATTTCTCTTGCTTAGCTTTTTTTTTTTTTTGTGGTGGTGGGGAGCTAAGGATTTAATCCAGCAGCACTTTACCACTGAGCTATATCCCCAGTCCTTTTCATTTCTTTTGAGAGAAAGTTCTTGCAAAACTGCTGAGGCTGGGCCCAAACTTGCAATCCTCCTGCCTCAGCTTCCTGAGTTGCTGGGGTTACAGATGTCCATCATCATGCTGGTTCTGGTTTAGCTCTTTAATATAGAGCACTGGGTTGCCCTGTTCCTTTCATTCAGTCCCCATGACATCAGTGTTGTTCAGACTTCTCAATACTGTCCTTCCTCAAGTTCCTAAAGTTTCACCAGCCCCAAACTTTTTGATATCCTGGGACTATGCCTTCCATTTTATAAGAAATCCTTGCATTTACACTTCTTCCAAAAACCACAGCCTTAGGCTAGTGGTTCCTTTTCTTCTTTCTTTTTTTTTTTTTTTAAAGAGAGAGAGAGAGAGAGAGAATTTTTTTTTTTTTAATATTTATTTTCAGCGGACACAACATCTTTGTTTGTATGTGGTGCTGAGGCCAAACGCAGGCCAGGTGAGGGCGCTACTGCTTGAGCCACTCCCCAGCCCTAGGGGTTCCTTTTCTATTAAAATTTCACATTTGCAGAAAAGTAACATTTGCGAATACTACTGTCCTCACAGAGGAGGGGCTTAAAGGGAACAAGAGACTGGCTTATGTGATATACTTTAAACGGTTTGTTACTTCTTGCACTTTTCTGAAAACTAAAAAAAAAACTAGGAAAATAGCTTCTTCCACTGCATTCCTGATGGAATTATATGGAACTCTGGTTCTCTCAATTCTCTTCCCTTCCAACTCCCCTCACCCTGCCACCCAGTTTGTTCTTACCTGGAGTTCTTCAATCTTGGACAGATAATATTGACGGAGTCCGCTGCCTGCTTTTCCCTCTTCCAGTTCCATCTGAAGACAGACACAGTGTAGTTACTAAATGTGAGGATAAACATCCAAGAGATAAAGCCACTTTCTGGGCACTTCTCCATAAGGCTTGTCACCAGGCAGCTCTGGGTGGGAGAAATCCCTAATTCCTCCCTCCCTTTTCTCTCTCCATTTCCCAAGACCAAAATGTCAGGATGCAGATACCAACTACCTTCTAAGACTTTTAGGAGGATCAAGAAACTGTATACACCGGAATGCTTCACATTGTGGCAAGCGCCATATACATCCAAAGTGTTATTACTACACAGAGCCAGCATTAAGGACTGGCATACGGTCTACTGTGACTTATCCCATCTCTCCACACTCCACTTCTACCCAGCCCCTGCCCGACTCGCCGGTGGCGGCGCTGACACAGCAAATCCGGGCTCAGGCAAGGCCCAGTTTGGATTGGTCCACCTAACTCCGGCCCACTTGATCCTCTTGTCCCGGCCCCCTCCCCACCTAGAATCATGCCTGCTCCACACCCTGCCACGGTCTCTACCCGGCTGCAGACGCAGACACCGTCACCATACCTGCTCTGGCCCGTCAAGCGCCATCTTCTTTCTTCAACGGAGACCGCCGGCATCCGCGCTGCCTTATTGCGCAGGCGCGGAAGCGAGGGCTTGAGGCCTGAGGACTCAACAGAGAAGAGTTCCGGGTCAATGGGCGGGGTGTGAGGGGAGACGCGAAAGGGAGCTGATGGGAAGGGTGGTTTGTCGAGGTCAGGAAATTTGTTAGGAACTGTACATGAAAGGGAGATCCTAGTTATTGCTTCTTAGAAACTAGGTATTTATTCGTTGTAATATGCTCTTCTGGTCCCAACTTTCAACTCGTACATCTAGGGGCAAAATTTGAAGATTAATGGACACACTCAAGATGGCGAAAGAGTTGGCGACTGAGACGCAGAGGGCGCAAACGGAAGCGGAAGTTCACTTGCTGCCTGCATGTGCTGCTGCTACTGTGAACGGCGCTGGGTTGAGGTTTGGGAAGCTGGGGTGGGTTGTGGTTGTTGCGAGAGGTGGGAAATGGGAGCGGAATTTGTTTAAAAGATACGTCCCAACTCCTGCTTTCTCCCCAGATTGAGTGACATTCATCCTTTTCATTATGGGCAAGAAGAGCAAAGTCGGCAAGAGTCGGCGGGACAAGTTTTATCACCTGGCAAAGGAGACTGGTAAGTGAGGGTACGTACTTGGAGAGAACGAGAGAATGATCTTGATCCTCATCGTTTTGCCTTTTCGAATATTGGGTTCTTTTTCCGCAGAAGGGGTGGTGGGTTATGAATCTGGGGAAGTCCTGGAAAAGCGCTATGCGAACCTTATTGTTTTGTCACCAACCCCAGGTTATCGTTCCCGCTCTGCTTTCAAGCTGATCCAACTCAATCGCCGCTTTCAGTTCCTGCAGAAAGCTCGAGCCTTGTTGGATCTGTGTGCTGCGCCAGGAGGCTGGTGCGTAACACCATTCTCTCGAAGGCAATTTCCTGGCCCTGACTGGCTTAGAGTTGCATTGGTTAAGGTCGGGATTCGGAGCTTTCCTGACCCGCAGTGCAATAATTCCAGCTTCAGATTTTTGTGCATTCCAGCCATTGGTCTCTTCTAAACCTTGAGGGATAATCAAGTGCCAGGGAAAGGGTCATTTCTTGACTGGAGAAAAGGCTTGTAATTGTAATGTATATGACATGATTGTCCACTCTATGGTAATTGCCATTAACAGTGAGAGTGAGAAATCTCATTGCTAAGGGAGGGAAAGGAACAGTCCTAGGTATTTTAATCTCTGTTCTTTTTCATAGGCTTCAGGTGGCTGCCAAGTTTATGCCTGTGTCCAGCCTTATTGTGGGTGAGTAACAGGCGATTCTCCTGGTATTTTAGGGGATGTGTATGAGGTACCACTACTTGCTTGAGGCAGCCCTTTAGAGTACTCTGATCTGATTTCTCCCAGGAGTGGACTTGGTTCCAATCAAGCCTCTCCCCAATGTGGTGACTCTCCAGGAGGACATCACTACAGAACGATGTAGGCAGGTAATAGGAATCTCTCTCTCCCTGTCCCTTTATATGCAAGTATGCACATCCTTCAAGTCACCCTAAAGGCATTTTTTTTTTTCTTGTTTATTGTACTGTGAGCAAGTGTCTGCATGACATCTCTGACAGGCCCATGAGAATCCCAGTGTGCACCTCAATCTTAAAGAGTCAGGGATGAAGGTGATTGGAATTGGGGGAAGGGCAGAGACTTTAGTGAAGTGCTTTCCAGTGTACTATTGTACTTCAATTTTCATAAAGATGGAGATGTGTAAGTTTTGTTTCCTGTTGTATTCCCCAGTGTCTGGCCCAGGATCTGGGCCATGGAGGCCACTCAGTAAATAACTGGATGATATAGATAGTAAACTGGGAAATGTATTCTTAGCCTTTTCTGTGTTTCTGATGCCATAATCCCTTTGCTTCTCTGTAGGCCCTGAGGAAGGAGCTGAAGACCTGGAAGGTTGATGTTGTACTCAATGATGGGGCCCCCAATGTTGGGGCCAGCTGGGTCCATGATGCTTACTCACAAGGTGCAGGGTGTGTGGGCTTGGAGAGGAGAGTGGAGGTGGAGGTGGTATGCCTGCAGGCCACATGGGTCCTCATTGACTGTCTCTGTCCTATAGCCCACTTGACACTGATGGCTCTACGTCTGGCTTGTGATTTTTTGGCTCGTGGTGGTTGCTTCATCACAAAGGTTTTTCGTTCTCGAGATTATCAGCCCTTGCTGTGGATATTCCAGCAGCTGTTCCGCCGGGTCCAGGCCACAAAACCCCAAGCCTCTCGCCATGAATCTGCAGAAATCTTTGTAGTCTGCCAGGGTGAGTATTATTTCCTTCATCTTGATCCAGCCTTCTAACTGCCAAACCGCATTTTGTGTTGTTTTGGTTTTGTTTTGGTACCAGGAATTGAACCTAGGGGCGCTGAACTACGGAGCCACATTCCCAGCTCTGTTTTGTATCTTATTTAGAGTCAGGGTCTTTCCGAGTTGCTAAGTTCCCACCAAGTTTTGCTGAGGCTGGCTTTGAACTCATTATCCTCCTGCCTCAGCCTTCTGAGTCGCTGGGATTACAGGAGTACACCACTACACCCAGCTCCAAACCACATTTTGAAATATGTCTTAACTATTTTAGGATTTCTGGCTCCTGACAAGGTTGACAGTAAATTCTTCGATCCCAAGTTTGCCTTCAAGGAGGTTGAAGTTCAAGCTAAGACTGTTACTGAGTTGGTGTCCAAGAAGAAGCCAAAGGTATGTTTGGGGTGGGGGCCAAAGGTCCTGGAACTCTGGGGAGGCTGTGCCCCTCTGGGTCATTCAGATAGCTCAGAAGTGACTGCTCACCCATTTGTCTCTCCATAAGGTTGAAGGCTATGCTGAGGGTGACCTTACTCTTTATCACCGCACTTCAGTCACTGACTTCTTGCGAGCTGCCAACCCTGTTGACTTCCTCTCCAAGGCCAGCGAAGTGAGTTTTCAGACTCCAGGAATGTAAGGGAGCTCTGGTCACAGGACCTGAAAATCTCCCTTGACTCCTTTTCTTTCCAAATAGATTTCAATAAATGATGAAGAATTGGCACAGCATCCAGCCACCACTGAAGACATACAGGCATGCTGTCAGGACATCAGAGTGCTGGGGCGCAAGGAGCTCAGGTATGCAGTACAGTGGGCATTGGGACCAGGAGCCCTAAGGACAAGAAAAGGTCTTTTCTTTGAAACCATGACATTGGATTTCTGGGAAAAGTGTACTCTTGTGCTGGAAGTTAGTGATTGAGACCTGAGCTTTAGCATTTATGTGGCTGAAACCTAAAAATTAAACCATGGGCTGAAAATAGAAGAGGGGACAAGGACAAAGGAAGAGATGCTAATATATTTCTGGGGCAGGTCACTACTGAACTGGAGAACAAAACTTCGACGATATGTGGCCAAGAAGCTAAAAGAGCAAGCAAAGGCACTAGACCTCAGGTGAGGTGGGAACTAAATTGAGATAGCTAAACTGGGTGTTGAAGGAAGTTTCTGGCAAAATAACCAAACTTCTTGGACTGCTTTGTCAGTCTCAGCTCAGGAGAGGAGGAGGAAGGTGAGGAAGAGGAGGAGTCAACAGGTGGAACCACAAAGCAGCTTTCCAAGGAGGAGGAAGAAGAGGAGCAACTAAACCAAACCCTGGCGGAGATGAAAGCCCAGGAGGTAGCAGAATTAAGGAGGTGAGGGGAAATCCAATACACAGTTCCTCAGTGCCTGAAGGTAGTAGAATGGAAGGCATGGATGGGGAATCTTCAGAGCCCAGCAGGTTTAGTCCCTCAACCCATCCCTTCAGGAAGAAAAAGAAGTTGCTACGTGAGCAGAGAAAGCAGCGGGAACGAGTAGAACTGAAGATGGATCTGCCTGGGGTTTCCATTGCGGATGAGGGGGAGACAGGCATGTTCTCCCTGCGCACCATTCGGGGTCACCAGGTGAGGTGGGGTTGAGGGTAGAGATTGAGGAAACAGTGGTCAGTTTGGGTACCTGGAGGTGGGAGGATTGGGTTAAGTGTGCTGAATTATCATGAGCTTTGGTTGCTGACTTCATCTGTAAAAAGAATTGGCAGGCAGTGGGGAGACCGGAGATAAAATAAGAGCCATCTGAACACAAAGGCCAAAAAGAAACAGTGATGAATGAGGAAGATTTGTGTGTTATAGATTTATGATTCGGGAATGAGAATACTAAGACCACAAGTTCAGGTTATATTAGATGCAGCCAGGGCATCTGGTTACCAGCACAAGTGAAAACAGGGTGTCCTTTAGCAGGAAGCAGTGTTTTTTAGTTCCTTGTTACCAAGTTAGTACCTCATGTTAAGCTGTTGGGTCATGCACTGAGGAACAAGCTTTTTCCTATTAAAAACTGTCACAAGCCAAACAAGTTTTTGTGACTTTTGTGTGGGAATGACACAATACAGACCATCTTTATTGCCTAGGAAAGACAGTAGAGCCTGGTGGCCCTAGAGCAGACACAGGCTTAGTCTCAGATCCAGATCTACCACTTGAACTGTGTGACTCTGAGCTCATTCCCATTTACCTTTTTTCTGCCTCAGTTTTCTCATCTGTACAACAGTAGTAGAATATGTTAAGTGTTTTTATGAGAAATTTTTTAAAAATATCGTTGGGTGCAGTCCCTGTTGTGGTGAACACTGAAGAAATAATAGCTCTTTGCCATGATTAAAATAGATTTTGGTGTTGTGGTACATATCTGTAATCCTAGCTACTTAAGAGGCTGAGGCAGGAGGGTTGCCAAGTTCCAGGCCAGTGTGGGTAACTTAACAAGACCCTAAAAAGGACTGGGGACATAGGCGAGTGATTGAGTGCCTCAGGTTCAATCGCAGTACCACACAAAAGATTGAGGTTCTGATGTTTGAAGTGAAACAGACAGGTTGTCTGGGCTGCTTTTTTTTCTCAGTGGAATCAAAGTATAGATGTATTCTCAAGTAATTCAGGTGCTTTCTGAGAGGAATTAAAAAAATATATATTTTATTGCTGATGGACCTTTATTTAAGTGTGGTGCTGAGAATCAATCCCAGTGCCTCACACATGCTAGACAATCACTCTACCGAAGAGCCACAACCCCAGCCCCTTGGGTTTTTTTTGGCAATACTGGGACTTAACTTAGGGGTGCTCTACCACAGAGCTATATCCCCAGCCCTTTTGAGTTAGGGTCTTTCTAAGTTGACCAGACTAGCCTGGAACTTGTGATCCTCCTGCTTCAGCCACCCAGGTTGCTAGAATTGTGTGCCACTGGATTCTGGAAGAGTGATTTTTTTAAACCAGTAAGTGGGACTGGACCTGAGTGGGATGTTTTAGACAAGCCACTCATATTCCAGGGGTATAGCTGCCCTGTCTGTGAAAGAAGATCATGTATTTATATTCCTAGTGTTGCTGAGGATGAACTAAGATATTGGATATGAGAAAACACAGTAGGTTTCCTTGAATATTTGATCTGTTTTTCTTTAGTTGTTAGAGGAAGTAACACAAGGTGACATGAGTGCTGCAGACACATTTCTGGCTGATTTGCCAAGAGATGACATCTATGTGTCAGATGCCGAGGACGATGATGATGCATCTCTGGACAGTGATCTGGATTCAGAGGAGTTGGCAGGAGTCAGTAGACATCAAGGTCTAAAGGACCAAAAGAGGTAAGGGGTGTTTGTGTGTGTGCGCGTGCCAAAGGAAGTGCCACCACCCTTAGCTCAACTTCTGAGGCAGAGTCCACGTGGGGGTACTAAGCGTCCCCCAACTTTTTTTGGGGTCTGCAGTGTGCGGTTTACTCAAGTAGATAATGATAAAGAGGAGGAGGTGGAAGAAGAAAATCCACTGTTGGTACCACTGGAGGAAAAGACAGTGCTGCAGGAAGAACAAGCCAATTTGTGGTTCTCAAAGGTAAGAGGAAGCTGGGAGCAAGGCTGATGGGACACTGGAATTCCCAGGGATAAAGGGAGTTGAAAATTTCTTGTACCACAGGATGGCTTCAGTGGGATTGAGGATGATGCTGATGAGGCCCTGGAAATCAGTCAGGCCCAATTATTATATGAGAGCCGCCGGAAGGGGCAGCAGCAAAGAAACCAGCAGCCACCACCACCTTCCAGTTTAAAGACTGAGAAGAAGTCTCCTCAGTGCCAGGATGAGATCCCTAAGAGGATAGAGGCTCCCTCCGGAACAAAAAGTGCCACTCATCCTGGAGGGGAAGAAAGAGATGGCAGCTCAGAGAGTGATAGCAGTAGCAGCGAGGATGAAGAGAGGTGAGTGGGTACAGCTGATGGGAAACTGGATGAAGAGGAAGCAGTAGTATGGGTCATTTCTCTAGTATGGGCATTCCCTATAACGTTGGCTATATTTAGGGAGCTTTAAAATACGTGTTTCTGACTTAACTGGCCTAGGGCACAACCTGAATTCCTGCACAGTTCTTTTAAGTGGCTTAAAGTAGGAAGCAATGATGACGCACAGGAGAGGGTAGAATATAATCCTTTCATCTTCCACAGCTGGGAGTCTTCCCATGGTAAAAAGCGAAGCCGGAGATCTAAGCCTGATGACGACGGGTTTGAGGTAGTGCCTATCGAGGACCCAGGTGAGAGCTTTATACAGAGTGGAATGAGACCAGTGGGAATCTATGTTGGGAATCAGGGTTTGACTTTTGTCCTTTCCTCTAGTGAAACATCGGATTCTAGATCCTGAAGGCCTTGCTCTAGGTGCTGTAATTGCCTCTTCCAAAAAGGCCAAGAGAGACCTTATAGACAACTCCTTCAACCGGTAAGGGGGACAGAAAATCATCAGGTGTAGTTGGTTATATGGGTGATTTCTTCCTAAAGAAGCCTGGAGTGGTTGGTTGGTGGACTGATGTCTGTTCCACGTAGGTACACATTTAATGAAGATGAGGAGGAGCTTCCAGAGTGGTTTGTACAGGAAGAGAAGCAGCACCGGATAAGACAACTGCCTATCGATAAGAAGGAGGTGGAGTATTACCGGAAACGCTGGCGGGAAATTAATGCACGTCCTATCAAGAAAGTGGCTGAGGCCAAGGCTAGAAAGAAACGGAGGGTAAGTGGTAGGGGCTGCCTGGAGTTAGGTGTGGACAGAATATGGGAAGAGAGGTCACCTGACTGAGGCTCCCTCCCAGATGCTGAAGAAGCTGGAGCAAACCAAGAAGAAGGCAGAAGCTGTGGTGAACACAGTGGATATCTCAGAACGAGAGAAGGTGGCACAGCTAAGAAGGTAATTGAGGAGAGTATATGCATAGAGGCACATTAGGGTAAAAGAACAGCAGAAATCAGACCTCTAACTCATCTGCTTTCCCCTTTGTAGTCTCTACAAGAAGGCTGGGCTTGGCAAGGAGAAACGCCAAGTCACCTATGTTGTAGCTAAAAAAGGTGTGGGCCGCAAGGTGAGGCGGCCAGCTGGAGTTAGAGGTCATTTTAAGGTGGTGGACTCCAGGATGAAGAAGGATCAGCGAGCACAACAACGTAAGGACCAGAAGAAAAAACAGAAGCGGAAGTGAGAGCTATCTCCTTCTAGGAAGATTATAAAACTAAGGGAAGATATGGTGCTGCTCACATCATAGTTGACTGAGTAGGCTGGGAGGTGGAGCTACAAGATGATGTCATTATGGTTGGAGGATGGTCCCTCAGACCCCATACTCCTGCATGGTGCTGAATGAAGAGTCAGATCATTAAATCTTAAGGAATTTTAGCATTGGCCATGTTTGTTATAGCCTATTCTTGGGCAAGTGGGCTTCTTGAGTCTTCTGAATAAAAACCAAAATGATAGCACAGATACCTTTTCTTAGATTTAATAAATACATTCCCACATCTGAGTGTTCCCACCATCTACTATGTCAAATCATAATTTAATAGGTACCAACTATTTTAAAGTAGAAATGACAGACAATCCATAGGTCCCAGTAGTAAAACATTTACTAGAGAGCAAGCAGAGAGGAATGCACATCTTAAAGAAACCTTCACAAAGTCACAAAATTCAAAGTTTGTATATTTCTTTTCCTTTTATAAACAAGATAGAACAAAAATCATCAATCATCTCAGCAAAAGACATCTCTACCATTGGGGCAAGTTAAAAAAAAAATACAATGAAATAGAAGAAGACACTTCAAAAGCTGTTGGTTTTTTTTTTTTTTTTAAACAACGCTTCAGACCTGGAGCATTCCTGGAACCCTTTCCAGGAGTAATCACTTCTTTTCAATCATAGTATCTCTGGAAATCTCAAAAGCCTAGGTCTGGAAGGCTGCCTCTTCCTACATGTCTCAGGGCTGGATACAAACCTCGCTAGGGGACCTGAGAGTCAACTCTTGTTTGGAATTGGGCATCTCCCTTCCCTGTGAATGTCTGAAAGCACCAAATTCCTTCCCAAACATCCCTAACAGCTCAATGGATTAGGTTTGCAGATACCAACTCCTAAAAAGGGGACTGCCTGGCCACATAGCTAAGAAAAAGAAATTCAATTTATAGATGTTTATAAGGTGACATTTTAGTAAAAAATAGAAGCTACTTATAATATAAACTTAGAGTGAGTTTTGTGCCCTACAAGGCCCTTTTCTCTGGAAGTACCCTCCACTTACCCTCATGAAACTCACCCAGAGCCAACAGAAGCTACCCAGCTCTTGCTGCTTGCTGGGACCAAAATAGCTTCCCAAGAAAGCATCTGAACAATCATTCAGATGAAGGTGTAATGTCTCTGCCCTCCTGCTCTCCACTAAGGGCAGGGGTCCTTACACCTTGGGCCCCAATGCAGCCCTGAGACACCTAGTTACCAAAAATCTCTAAAAATAAAATTAAAGACAACTGATTTCACGCTATAGCACATATGTTCTAACTGTCCCATCTACTTTTCTTGCGTTTGGGTGGCTCAGGGACAGCAAAACCATCCGCTGTCTTATCTGTCTTGCTGTCCATCTTGTCCATCTTGCTGCTGTCCACCTTGCTTTCACGATTACAACCTTCTTTCCTGCTTTCTCCATTCCGACCATCATTTGCACCCCGGCTTTCCCCATGCCGGCCTGTACTTCCTCCATGCCTGTTCTCCCCATGCCGATGGCTGTCAGTATGGCGGCTGCTGCTACTTTCTGGGTAGCGGTATCCATCTCCATGTCGACCACCGTCTCCGTGCCGTGGACTATCACCATGCCGATTGCCACTCTCTCCATGGCTATGGCGGCCACCACCCCGATTCTCAGTATATCTCTCTCGCTTCCCATTGCCACCCCCAAGTCCTTCTCTGCTGTTATTTCCTGAAGCTGTGTTGTTGACTCCCTGGGCTCCGACAGAAGGGTAGGTCACTGGAGCACTGGTGATGTTCCCTGTATTGCCAAAGCCTGGGATGCTCTTGGTGGCGGCACTGGTGATGGGGTTGTCAGGACTATTATGGCCCTGCTGTGCTGAATTAGTTGGAACAGAATTCAAGCTCCCTGCACTAGTCCATCCACTTGCCCCAGCAGCAGAGCTTCCAGCCTTCTGATTACTTAAACTGGCTGCAACAAAGTGACTCTTGTACTGTGACTGAAAGAAAGACACCAGTAGTAGTTATGTTAACAAATTCAAGAAATGAGTATACATATAAATTTGGTCATAATCACACAGAAATTAGCTATCCAAGCTCTATGACTTTAGTATCCTGATGGCCCCCATAGCACAGGCCCTTTTGATCTTGTGCTGTAAAGGAAAACAGATTTTTGTGGATAGATGGACCTCAATGTATCAACACTTACTGCCTGACAGGTTAGAATAAAGCCCGTGTATAGTAATTCAATATATTTATGGTCTGCAGTCTGCTATTTACAATTCAAAAATACCACAAGTTCAAAAAACAAAACATTTTTGAAAAAGTTTCACAGCAATGCACTGGGAATGCAGATGGGAAGTAGATCTAGAATGTGCAATGTGCAACACCATGGGTTTGTTTAATCCTTAGCACCATACTCACAATCCTGATTACTTGGGAAGCTGAGGCAGGAGAACTGCAAATTTGAGTCCAGCTTCAGAAACTTAGGGAGACCCTGTCTTAAGGACTGAGGATGTAGCTCATTGGTAAAGCACCCCAAGGTTCAATCCCCAATACCAAAAAAGAAAGTTTGACAGCAAAACCTAATTTGAACGGATAGAAGGCTATTATTTAGCTTCTACTTAATTATGTAAAATGTGGCTATAGACCTTGTTGATGTGACAATATGTGCACTATGTATCATTGTTTCTCAAATCTGAATAATAATTCCTAGATTCCTAAACAAGGGTTTCTGAATCCCTCTATTAGTGAAAAACAGAAAAACAATCATGGGCCCAAACTGGAACCATCAGTCTGGTACAGATTAATCTGTAGATTAAAATTAAAGCCCAGCCAGTTAATCAGAAAGTTGAGCATGGTGACACATGCCTGTGATCCCAGCTACTAGGGAGGCTCACTTGATCTCATGAATTTTGAGACCAGTCTGGGCAACATAGTGAGACTACATTTTAAAGAGAAGAAAAAAATGTGTAGAGTGATGAACAGCATCAAACTGGTTTTAGCCAAGAACATGGCAATTACTCTGAACTAGACTGGGAAAGTCTTGGAGGTGGGTAACATCACAGGTTGTAGAAAAAATACTGCTGTAGTACAATAGTCCCAGACTCTGGCTAGGACAGATACAGATGACCAGCACAAAGGGTTTTGCTCTGTATGTAGATCCCCAGGTAAGGTACTGTTAGTTTAATGTGCAACCCAAGCAATGAAAAGGCCTTATTGTACATGAACTTTATCAGCTCATATACTACCCTCAGGAAGACCAGCCCCCTCATCACTGCTCACGAGTTACTACTGAAAGCTATTTTAACAAAATGTTTATTTCAGACCTGAAAAGCTGCTTTCATTGCTGTCAGCCGATCTCCCATGGCTCCTGTGGAAGGCTTATAGGCCTCATAATTGCTCATTACATTGTTGTTATTTCCTCGGTCCTAAAAAATAAATGTATCCATGAGAAATAGGTGGAAAAATAGGTGGAAGAGCCAACTGCCACAGACTGGAATGGGAACTGGATATTTTTTAAATTACTTAACACTTTGTAAGAAAAGATGCAGTAACAGAAAGCCATTTAAAAATATTCGTGCCCTTCAACCCAGTAATTCTATTTCTACAAATGCCCATCAGAGGGCTGGGGATATAGCTCAGTTGATAGAGTGCTTGCCTCACATATACAAGGCCCTGCGTTCAATCCCCAGCACCGCCAAAAAAAAAAAAAAAAAAGAAAAAAATTCCATCAGATTAATTATGCCCAAAATTGACCATGAATTTTTATTTAATATATTTTTTTAGTTATAGATGAACACAATATCTGTTTTATTTATTAATTTTTATGTGGTGCTGAGGATTGAACCCAGTGCCTCATGCATTGGAGGCAAATGCTCTACCACTGAGCTATAGCCCCAGCCCGACCATGAATTGTTTACACAACATTCAATTAAATAAAATAAATGTTAAAGATGAAAAGCCACCAGTACAGCATACTGTACAATGTTTATGCTCTGAATCAAGACCATTAAGTCTGAATTTCTACTTCAATACTTACCAGTGTGTAACTTTGGACACCTCAGTTTTAGTATCTGTATTTTTACACTGGGTTGAAGATTAATACTTGGAATGGCCCTGGCACAAAGGCTCAGTAACTATTAGCTATCACTATTATTTGCAATATCATTATTATACTGTGGGAACAGAGTATTTATATACCAAAGATGCCAAGTTAGCTATAATGTTCTAGAAGTATACTGGCAACTTTCTTCCATGGCTTAGGAATCAACAAGACATAAATCAAGCAGAAGCCAAGTCTACTGGTGCACATCTAGAGTCCTGTCCACTACAGGGGCTGGGGTGGAAGAACTGCTTGAGCTTACCAGTTCAAGGTCAGCCTAGGTAACTTAGCAAGACCCTGTCTCAGAAATTCTAACAAAATGAAACAAAGCATAAGCCAGGTATAGTGGCACCTGCCTGTAGACTCAGCTACTTGGGAGGTTAAGGCAATATGAACACTTGAACCCTTGAGCTGGACACCAGCCTGGGCAACACTGCAAGACCTTTATCTGGGAGGGATGGTGGTGGAGAGAGGAGAAACAACAAACAGTGTATGATCATTCCTGACAAGATAGAGCTAGAGATTATACACTGACTCTCTGGCAATGTTTTTAACAGCAGGCTATAGGTCATTGTTGGGGGGCTTATAAAGAGAGACTGGTGGTCCCCACCTCAAGAATTTGAGTCACCAAGTCTGTGGTGGGAGAGTAGTCTATGTTCTGCTAGTCCAGGGGTTATAATCTGAGAACCACTACAAATCTATACTAATTTCCTGAGCAAAACTGGTCAGCCAAGTACACATAGATGCTTCTTTATGAGCCAGCACCGCATTTACTTCAATCAGTAGATTAAATAGATGCTACCTGCCAGGCAAGATTTTGAACTCTGGGTCCCCCCCCCCAAATATTGTTTAGTTGTCATTGGATCCTTATTTTATTTATTTATATGCAGAGCTGAGAGTCGAAACCAGTGCCTCACACATGCTAGGCAAGCACTCTACCACTGAGCCCAGCTCCAGCCCCAAACTCTGGGGCTTTTTTAGGTAGATCAGAAAAGTCCTACCATCATTTAAGACATGGACTGACTCTAAGAGCACTACCACAGTCTGAACTCACCGTGTTCTCAGAGCCTAGGCCAGGTCGCTCCCTATAGCCTAGGCCTCCTCCACCAATGTTCAGCTTTTTGCCTTTTCCTCCTTTGAAGCGGGATTTCCGAAACCAAGCATTCTGCATTGAACACAATTCAAGGTTAAGCCAGCAGAGGGAGAAAAGCCCAGAGGAAGAAGACAAGGTCAAAGAGGAAAATTAAGGGGAGGTAAGAACTATTTGCCAATTTATTTATGGCAAGGAAGAAACTATTCATAGAACCCACAACCTGGATGTTTTCAGTAGTTTAATCCACCAAATTTGTTGGAGGTTTAGATGCACATTTATATCTAAGGCTTCCTTTATTAGTCCTTCCATCAAGGCCTCCTTCTGAGGGAAGGGAAGCGATTAGGTAAGTTTTAAAAGACAGAGTTGCCATTTTGGCCACTTAACTTTAAAGAACTGGTTGGTTCAGAGAAAAAAAAAAAAAAAATGCCAGGCTCATTTGGCTTATTAGAGTAAACTCTAGGAACAGACTCTCAGGAAGGACTAGAAACCCCATAACTGAAAATTTTATTTACCCAGTGTCTTAAAAGTTTTCATGAACTTGACCACAGCCTAAAAACTGTTCACTAGATTTATTCACATTATCTTAAGAATACAAACACCTATGGGAAGTTAAAGCTTTATCTGACATTCATATATTATTAAAAAAGAAAAGTACTTGAGAGGTAGCCAGGACTGGGAAAAGTGCTAAACAGAGAGAACATGAAGTACAAAACGAAATGTTAAGAAAGTGCCAAAGACAAAATGTATCCAGTTCAAATTTTTAGTTTAGCATTGGCTCTCTTCCACCAAGGAAATGAGGAGGAAGTATTATTCGTCTCCTCCATCCTTTATTCTAGGATTAGAAATGCAGGTAGTGCCACCCTACAGGTACACTACCTATAGGCTGACACAGCTATGGGCTGGTCCATGAATCTAACATAGATTTAAAAACAGTTTCCAATATCAGAATTTGCTCTGTAATTTGGGAATTGCATTAAGATGCCTCATTTGATTTGGTAGAATGACTCACTTGGTTTTAGACTGAGGCATCTCTGGAAGAGGGCAATCAACATGTAGTCAAAGGTCTGAGATCTCAGTTTGTAAGGAACACTTTAGAAGCACCACACAATTATTTTCTTAAAAACACCACTCATTTTTAGGTCTCCAAAAGAGAAGCCCCCCCTTTTTTAGGGGTGAAGGCAGCATTAAGAAAGCAGATACTGTTCATAAGCGTGCCATGGGGTAAACAGGTAGAAATTACAAGGACAGATTTCAGCACAAAGCAAGGAGTAGCTTTTCAACACAGACATTGTTAAAATGAGAGGATGAGTGGATAGACCAGATGAATTTTAATATCCCATAATTCCAATCTGTACCTTGTAACCCATTTTCTTGTCAATTGTCCATGTTATTTTCCTTGCCTGCTGAAATATAACTTAGCTGTATAACCTGAGGCAATCTTTAGTGTGCCTATCCCCTCACCTGCATTGCCAGGTCCAGAAGTTCCTTGGAAACATGCTGATTGGCTCCTTCCAAGTTCCGCACAAGGTCACCAGCAAAATTGCTGTCCTTAGGGGTCAACAGGGTATAGGCTACACCTTTCTCACCGGCTCTTCCTGTGCGGCCAATCCTGTGAGTATGGGTATCAATGTCTCGTGCCACATCATAGTTAATGACAGTCTTAATTGAAGGAATGTCCAGACCACGGGCTGGAATAAAAAGCAATCAAATTCTTATATTCTTTACCTAGAGCCAGAAGATCAAACTAACTAATTTCCCTTATTTAGGCAGAGTGTATGAGTCTGGTGAGCTGCAATATAGGCACATAAGTTACCTTCTAGAACAAATATCACCCCCACAGATTCTATGATGCTGGGCCACTAATGCAATGGCTTATCGTTTGCCATCAATAAATTGCCAAAGCCTCTCTCCTTTATCTGAACTATATAAACAAACTGACATGGAATGTGTTTCTTTCTTTTTTTTAAATTGGTTTTATTTTTAAATACATGATAGCGGAAAGCATTATAATTCTTATTACACATACAGAGCACAATTTTTCATATCTCTGTTTGAATATAAAGTATGTTACACCAATTCATGTCTTCATACATGTATGAAATGTGTTTCTTGAAGATAGGGTCTCACTATGTTGCCTAGACTGGCCTCAAACTCACAATTCTCCTGCCTGCAGAGTAGCTGAGACTACAGGCACATGCCACTGTACCCAGGATCAAATCTGTGTTAAAGCTGAGCATTTTCTCTCCTGAGAGAAAAATACCAGTTTTTAGGGTAGCTAATAAAACAGCAGAACAAAATAAAAAATCACATTCCAGCTGGGTGTGGTGGTGCATGCCTGTAATTGCTGTGGCTTGGGAGGCTGAGGTAGGACTGCAAATTTGAGACCAGTCTCAGCAATTTAACAAGGTTCTAAGCTAAGAAGTGAGACTCTGTCTCAAAACAAAAATTTAAAAAAGTGCTGGGAATGTGGCTGCTGAGTGGTTAAACGCCCTTGGATTCAATCCCTGGTACACCCTGCCCCCTGCCCCACTTCCCTCAGTCCCCCAAAACTCCAAAAACTTTTCTGATTTTTTTTTTTTTGTACTAGGGATTGAATATTGAACTTGGGGGTAATTAACCACTGAACCACATCCCCAGCCTGTTTTATGTTTTATTTAGAGACAAGTGTCTCATTGAGTTGCTTAGGCTGAGTTGATAAGTTGCTGAGGCTGGCTTTGAATTTGAGATCCTCCTGTGATATCCTCCCGAGCAGCTGAGATTACAGGGGTGCACCTCTGCACTTGGCTACTTTTCTGATCTTGACTGAAGTATGCCCAACTAATAACAATCAATGTAAGACACCTACCATATTTAGACACACAATAAGGGAACAACCTTTTTTCCCCAGGTGTCTTCTAGCTGTAGCGATACTCTGTTCTGAGAGAAACATTAAGGGAAAAGTGGTATCCCAAACTCCATGTTGTTATCACTGTACTAAACTGCTGCTCTATGGGGTGAAATCAGCCAGGCTACTGGAGTTTTTCAGCCTGCTCATGAATATGGGTCTCACAACAGAAGAAGTGGGTTATAGTTACTTTGAAATTTATACTCTACCTGCAACATCTGTGGCTACTAGGACTGGGATGTCCTTTTTCTTAAAGTCGGAAATGACCTTGTTTCTTTCACTCTGATCCATGTCCCCATGAAGCAACCCAAGATTATGACCCTCCTGCTTAAGGTTATTGGCTAGCTCTTCGGCATTAGCTTTTTTAGTAACAAACAGGAGGACACTCCCGGAAGAAGTAAATTCCACCAGACGCCGGGTAAGCCAGTTCCATTTACTAGGCCCAGAATGGAGAATCTCCACAATCTGTGTCACATCTTCATTTGCCTGGGAAGAAGAAATAAAATAGGTGATTGTGACATTGTTGTCTGCATCTGAAGAATCCTGAATGATCCCTGTTCTCTCTGGGTCCTTCCTTAAGCATATCAAGTACAGCTTAAGAGATACCTCTCAGAAGATAATGCTAAGTGAACTTAGCCAATCCCCCCAAAACAAATGCCGAATGTTTTCTGTAAGGAGGCTGACTCATACTGGGATATGGAAGGGGAGCATGGGAGGAATAGATGAATTCTAGATAGGGAAGAGGGGTGGGAGGGAAAGGAAGGATGCAGGGGATAAGCAAGGATGATGGAATGTGATGGACATCATTATCCAAAGTACATGTATGAAGACACGAATTGGGTGTCAACCTACTTTGTATACAAACAGAGATATGAAAAATTATGGTATATATGCATAATAAGAATTGTAATGCAAAAAAAGTACATGTATAAAGACATGGAATTGGCGTGAACATACTTTATATTATATAAAAAGATATGAAAAATTGTGCTCTATATGTGTAATAAGAATTATAATGCATTCTGCTGTTGTGTATTTAAAAAAATAAAATCAAATAATCAAGAAATTCTCTTAAAAAAAGTTACCTCTCTTTATAAATCATCCTACACTTCTCTCCCTCTATGTACACATACTATCTAGGTTGTATGTCCTAATTCTTGGCAATACTTTTTCATATACCTATTTTGATTGTTTCTAACGAAGAGAGTTCTTCTGGATCCCTCCCACTCACTATTCCTAGCACCATTCATACATATACATAGAAGGCAATCAAAAATGAAAATTGGACAATGTCAAAATATCAACTACACTAAAAATTTCTTGAATAATAAAGACAGCAAGAAATAATTGGTTGACAACTAAAAATGTATTTCAAAAAAACTAGTGGAGAAAATTTTGAATGCTTCCAAAGTAAAAGAAATGGTAAAATGTAAAATGTTCAAGGGAATGGAAATACCAATTACCTTGATCTGTATTCAATATATCGTGTGTTTGTGTGTATACATGCTGAAATATGCTGTACCCCATAGATATGTACAATTATTGTGTAATATTATTCAAAATATATTTTAAATTGCCAGGTGAAGTGGCACACATCTGTAATCCCAGAAATTTGGGAGATAGGAGGATTATAATAAGTTCAAGGCCAGCCTTGGTAACTTAATTAGCAAGGCCCTCAGCAACTCAGTGAGATCCTGTCTCAAAATAAAATAAAATAAAAAGAGTGAGGATGTAGCTCAGTGGTAAAGCACCCATGGGTTAAATCCCCAGTACCAAGAAAAACAAAAACAACAACAACAACAACAAAAAACCCATATTATATATACATATGATATACCCACACCCACAATTTTTTAATACAAACCAAAAACATGACAAGCAACTTAAGGAATTCTCTGAGCAGCTTAACTGAATTATGAAATCCAATCCAGAGAAATTTTTCACATAGGCCATGTGTATAGGTAAGAAATCAAACAGTAATTTATTTACACCAGGCCCTAAAAGACATCCCACTACATCCTATACAGACTTCTTCACATAATCATTTAAAATGTCAGTTCTATCATAACTCACTGATAGTCTTTCAGGTAGACCTTTTTGTTTCTTTAAAAGCTTTTTCTAAAAAGTTTTGTTACGAATTTTTTTTGTATGATGCTGGGGATTGAACCCAGGGCCTTATGCATGTGAGGCAAGCACTCTATCAACTGAGCTATATCCCCAGCCCTTATTATGAATTTTTTTAACATTCAAAAAAAGCAAAATGAACAGAATCAACTCCCATGTACCTGTCACTGAGCTTCTTCAACAATTATCAACATTTTGCCAATCTTATTTCAACTACTACTTCTATGTATTTTAAAGCAAATCTAAAACATGTTGCCTCATCTATAAATATGCATTAATTTTCAAAATCTCCATAGTGAAGAATCAATTTTATGTCTCCATAATATAAGAAATAACCCCCTGGAGTCCCATCCAGCCTTGCTTAAGGTTACCTCTCCAATATCTCCCTGCACCACTCGAATAGGGTCAATTAGGATATCTCTTGCCAGTTTTTCAATCTTTTTCCGAAAAGTTGCACTGAATAAGAGAGCTAAAAAGTAAAGTAAATTCTGTTAAAGAAACAGTACGATTTTACTGAATACCCACTAAGCTTCCTTAATATTCAGAATTACTCAGCTTTGCCAGGTGAAGCAGCACATGCCTATAATCTCAGTGGCTCGGGAGGCTAAGGCAGGAGGATAGTGAGTTCAAAGCCAGCCCCATCAACTTAGCAAGGCCCTAAACAATTCAGTGAGATGCTGTCTCTAAATAAAATATTTAAAAAGGCTGGGAAGTGACTTGTTCAGTGGTTAAGCCATCCCTGGACTCAATCCCCAGTACCAAACAAATCCAAATCAAACCAAACCAAAAAACCCAGAATCAGTTTTTTGTTTTGTTTTTTCATCTTAACTTTTAGTTAGAAACTGATTCAATAAAGAAAAAAGATTTTCCTTTATTTTACTTTTTATTACATTTTTCAGTCAAGAAATGATTGAGGAAAAAGGCTTCTGATTTCAAATCAGATCTATATTATGCAATTTCTACTCACTGATAATACTGTGCAAGCTAGGACAAGTCATTCAATTTCTGAATCTTGGTTTTATCATCGAAGAAAATGGGTAGTTATAGCCTACAACTGCTAAGGTTCTGTCAGCTCAGATAAATAGCCATTATTGCTGTGTAAAACTTGAATCAGTATGCAAATGGTTGGTTTTGTTTCCATAACTATGTCTATAAAAATAGGTGTTCATTCTAAGTATAAATGTGATTTATGATAAAGCTGCTTCATACATACTCTGTCTGTCAGGACGAACATGACTTGCTATGGATCGAACCTGGTACTCTGGAAGAACAACAGTAAAGTTAATATTACAACCCTGTAATACATTTCAGGAGGCCCAAAAAAAGTCATTTTAGTAAAATCCTCATGAGAAGTTGTAAGAATTAAGAAACTGAAACTCTTAGCCATATCATTCAGTATGAAACTCCAAAAAACTCTCCCTCCATGAAGCTGAGCTACATGGTATATCAATTAGCAAAGATGGTTATTTAGAAGTTTACACTGTCAGAAAAATCAAGGATAGGAAAACAAAGGACTTGATATTCACCTACCCAAGAATACAGACCTTGACTTCCACATCAACAGCACATGAATAAAAATAATGGAAAATATTCCTCCCTATACAAAGCTGCTTTCAAATTTCCTTCACCCAATCAAGACTAACATACTTCTCCTGAGAAAACTCTAAAAAACAGTTTATCTCTTAGTTATAACTCTATAATCTAATCCAAGCAAGGAGTATTTTTAGATTCTCTTATGCTGAAAATCATTGGCTAAATCTAGAAAAATGGAAAAAACTAGTATGAAGATAGAGAGAAGAAACTGGTATTCAAGGCATACCAAATCCCATATCAAACATTCGATCTGCTTCATCAAATACAAGGTAAGAGACTCTTTGAAGATTAGTAGCTTTCTTCTTCACATGATCAATCAGTCGACCCTATAAAATGCACAAAGTGAATAATAAATATAATTACAGACACAAGAACTTTCCAAAACTGCATGCCTGGCAAAGTCTTAAATAATAATAGATAATATAGTCTGACAGCCTGGAACTTTATGTACTATATAGTTCAAGAGGGCAGACATTTTGAAAACTCAATTAGAATCTTCCTTTACCTAAATGTAGTTTATATTTTGTGGCCAGAACAATTTTTGTAAGATAGTTGGAAATTATCTGATTTAAAGCCTTATTGATGGGTTTTAATGTTTAAATCACAATCCTCTAGGCAGTTCTGAGTATCTTTCTGACTCTTGAAGATCTTAGTAACTGACCATTCTGAGTATCTTTCTGATTCTTGAAGATCTTAGTTACTACGATCCACTTCCTAGGAGAGCATAAGAAAAACTATTTGAAATAGAGAGAAACTTGTAGCTGCTAATTTGTATGTTACAGATATTCCTAATGGATTGCTGTTTTAGTCAACCAATCAAAATTAAACCAAAACCAGAGGCTGTCATTCATCAGGATAGTCTCAACCCTGCTTTACCACAATTTGGGGGAGAATTCCCTTCAAAACTAACCATGCTTTCCATACGAAGAGAGGCCGAGAAGCCATTTAGACATGATATACTTACTGGGGTACACACAACAATCTCTGCCCCTTCCTGAAGGGCCTTGGCTTGCTCCCACATGCTCCCTCCTCCATACACAGCCACTGATCGAAGATTATATGCTTTCCCAAACCGCTTACATTCTGCATGGATCTACAAAGTTGTTAATAACATATTAACAAACTGTGACACTAATAAATACCTCTATCACAACCCAAGAGGGAGTTCTGAAAAACACAGAATGTAATAAAGAAAATGAAAACTTGAAACATGGCTTAAAATTTTATTCATAAAATCAAGCTGTCTAAAATCTTGCCTTGATTATTCTTTTTTTAAATTAACTTTTCTTCCTGATTCTGTAATTGCCTTTCTATCAAGAAAAATGAATACACTTAGAGAAAAACATTGTGAGCTTGGACAATTCCCATATTGTAATATCTTTTTCCCCTCTAAAAACAGTAAAAAAGGGTGTATCCACTTGTAGCACAACAGTATGAACGTGTTTAATGCCACCAAATTGTACACTTAAAATATTCCTAAAATGGTTAATTTTGTGTGTACTTATCATAATTTAAAAAAAAAAAAGTTTCCTGGTTATTCTATCCACTTGACTGGGTAGTCTTTTGCTAATCTACTTTGGGAAGGAGGCATTCTATACAAAGCACATACCTGCTGACAAAGCTCCCTAGTAGGACACACAATCACTGCAATTGGTCCATCACCTGGTTCCAATTCCTTCTGGTCCATTATATGAATCAACATGGGCCAGATAAAGGCTGCAGTTTTTCCACTGCCTGTTTTGGCAATACCAATCATGTCTCTACCACTTAATGCCACAGGCACACCCTGGAGAAAAAGTAAAGTATATCCACTCTAAAATTTCTATTTTAAAGATGAACTGAAGGAAATCCTTAAAAAGGACAAATGATCATTAATGACATTTATTTCCAAAGAAACAAAAATATCCTGGGCTATGCATACTGACTGCCAACACTGAAAAAAGTCTGACATTCCCACAAGCTTCTTGATTTATTGGAAAAAAATCATCATTTTCTTCATGTGGCTCAGTTACCATTTATGGAATATAACTGACTCCATTTTGTTTGACATGCAGAAATACAAAATTGCAATTCATAATGGAAGTAGCTGCTCAAATTTTAAAAAATGTTCTCCCCTTTAGAAGGTACAGACAATTGTTTAGGAATAAGTAAACCACATATATGAAGGGGAAACAGAAGCTATTATCTTTCAGTAATAAATGAGAATTTTCAACTAATGGACAAAGCAATTCTAATCATTGTTAGTGCTCAAGATGTCCATGCACAAATCTTTTTTTTTTTTTTTAGTTGTTGATTGACCTTTATTTATTTACTTATATGTGGTGCTGAGAATCAAACCTAGTGCCTCCCACATGCTAGGCAAGCGCTCTACCAACTGAGCCACGACTCCAGTCCACCACAAATCTTTTTGTTAAGGTAGAACTGATTATTTTCTTCATATCGTGTTTTCAAGGTATTTATCAGATATAAAAGAACATTTCTTAGCCACTTAAAATTTCCTAGAGGGGTGAATAATTCACACTTGCTCTTTAATTTTTAAAAGTTTAAAAAATCCTCTTGGATTTTATTTATGTCCCACACCCCCTTTTAATTAGAGGAAAAATTAAGGACAAAGTCAGAAGAAATATTTGTACCATCTACCCATGTCAATATAGTTCTACCTTAAACATTATTTTACTGTTTTGACTTTGTTGTCAACTAAATACAGTCACTAAATATCATTCTTCTTCATTTTTCTTTCATTATGTTTACTTACCTGACATTGTATTGGAGTGGGCTGTGTGTACTCAGATTTCCGAATCTGATGCATAAGTTGTTCATCAAATCCAAAATGAGCAAAACTACTTCCTGGTCTAGGAGGTGCAGCACCAGAAACCTAGAGATAGAGACAACCTCCAGGAATGACTTGTACAACAATATAAATAGTATTTGAAGTTCAACAACACTTACCTGGATCTAACATTTAGCTTGAGTATGAAAAAGTGATAACATAAATCTGTAGCCAAAAGTATGCACTGAAAAGGCAAAACCTCAAATAATATGAGGATTTCATATAAACAACTCCCGAGATAACTGTCACTTGGTTTTAAATGACTAAGTACCTAAAAATCTTTTAAATAAAAATTATCTCAAACAAAATAAAACAAAAACCCATTCAATGAATTGTAAAAAAAAAAAAAAAGAATTTTTTTTCTAGTTTTGCATAAATATTAACCAGGTAGGAGGAAAAAAAACAATAAAATTTACTCAAAACAAAAATTACATATAAACTCAGATGAAGGCAAGTCTATACCCACTGGTTACAAAAAATATTGCCAGAAGAGTTACTGTATCCCCTAGTGATGTTTTAGCCACTATCAAGCTCTGTTACAACTATGCCCAGGTCAAGAACAGGGTTTATTATCTCTATTTTGTCTCCCAAAGTGGTAACCTTTCAATGCTTCCCCAGTGATGCTGACATTTTCAAAAAGAATTTCATTAAAAATTTTATGGAGGGCTGGGGTTGTAGCTCAGTGGTAGAGCACTTGCCTAGCATGTGTGAGGCCCTGGGTTCGATCCTCAGCACCACATGAAAATAAATAAAATAAAGGTATTGTGTCCAACTAAAACTAAAAAAATAAGTATTCAAAAAAAAAAAAAACATTTTATGGAGGATTGTTAATCTCTGGGAAAATAAACACAAACAAATGTGCATACGCACACATGTGCATGTACGCAAGCACATACATACACCTCTTTAAAAGCAGGAGTTTTCATGTAGCAACCAATAAGGCAGAGGAACTGGAAAGTTATTCACATCAAAGTAGATGAGTGTATTAAGTTTCATTAACTAACATGAGAAGGACTCTAAACAATATAGCCAATGAGCAACCCAAAACATTTTGGTAAGCAATTAAAGCCATCTCATTCTGAAAGTAGTGCATATGTATTTTTACAAGGTCTTCATTTCTTCTTCTTTTTTTTTAAATATTTATTTTTTAGGTGTAGATGGACACAACACAAGTACCTTTATTTTTATGTGGTGCTGAGGATCAAACCCATGCCCCGCCGTGCTAGGCGAGCGCTCTACCGCTGAGCCACAATCCCAGCCCCTCATTTCTTCTTTTTAAAAAAGGTACACAATATGTGACTTAAAAAGTGTATCATAATTTCAAAATATTCTAAGACTTCATGTTATTCACATCTAACAATCCTGTTTCCTCTTCCTAAAGAGGAGGCTTTCTAATCATTCTTTGATATACCACACAGGACAGTACATATAAAGTTGACTGAATACATGAAAGAAAAAAATGTCCTATCCTAAAAGGTCATCTGGAGGACTAAAACAATCAAATCAAGTAAGCCCAAGCGATATAATTATTATTCTAGCAAAGGCAGTTCAGAGACCATTAGAAAAAAAAATCCAAGGTTATTAGTTTGAAAAAGCAAGAATACAAACCTAGACTAACTATCGTTAACATAAAAATACTTGATAAATGAGTGTCTTACCCGAAGATTGAGCTTATGCCGGAGATCTATTAACTGTTGTGGAGTGAGGTTGGTTATCTCCTCATGCTCATTGTAAAAATTTTTTTCAAATGGTGGGTAGTCAATCTGCAGGTCCAATTATTCAAAGTTAGTCTAGAATTCAAGAGTCAATCCTGTAAGTTTGATTTTAGTGCAAAATAATCTTTTACAAATATAACACAAATAATCCCTTTCTTGCTAGAAAGAACAAAGGAATTCATTTATTCTTGACACACATTCCAGAAAGTACAGCCTCTGTCTTTTCTTATAAATATCAATCTCTTTCCCAAAGAGACCAACATTTAATACCACCTCAGATTATTATTATTTTTTTTGGGGGGGGGGGTACTGGGGATTGAACCCAAGGGAGCTTTACCCCAGTCCTTTTTATTTTGAGACAGGGTCTAAGTTGCAGAGGCTGGCCTTGATCTGGTGAGCCTCCTGCCTCAGCACCCCCCACACCCAACACAAAGATACAAGATTATAGGTATAAACTAATATTCCTAGTGACAACTTAGATTTGAACAACCTAGAAGCAGAACACAGAATTTCTACAATGCCAAAGTCCTGAGAGAACACATATTTTAAGGATGATAGTTCACTCTAACATTTAAATATGTTTTGGATTAAGTTGTTCACCTAGTTCTAGGCATTTAGAAACACTCCTAATAATTAAGAGAAAAGCTTTAGCCATTAGAGGGCACTCTACTCTGTTTAAAAACAAGGAATTGCTTGCATTGCCTGTAATGCCAGCCACAGTGGAGCAAACCTGTAATCCCACCAACTTGGAAGGTGGAGGCAAGATGATCACAAATTCAAAGTCAGCTTCAGCAACTTAGCAGGATCTTATCTCAAAATTAAAAATAAAAAGGGCTGGGGATGTGGCTCAGTGGTTAAGTACTCTTGGGTTAAATCCCTAGCAAGATTAAACAAACAAACAAAAATCAGTTATACATTTTTAATTCCAAAGAGAGCAGCAGTCATTTCTGCTGCTCATTCCATAGATTACTTTAGGATACAAAACATAAGCATACCACCACATGAGAATTTGGCTAACTGGGCATGGTGGCACAAACCTGTAATCACAGACTTGCAAATCAGCCCGGGCAATTTAGTGAGAATCTGTCTCATAATTTTAAAGGGGCTGGAGATGTAGCTCAGTAATAAAGCATCCCTTTGTTCAATAGAATTTGCCTAAATGATTCTCTACCAACAAATTATTTATAATACATTTCTTAAGCAAAATTATATATATATTTTTGGTATCAGGGATGGAACCCAGGGATGCTTAATCACTGAGCCACAACCCCAGCCTTTTTTAATATTTTATTTATAGACGGGCTCTTGCCAAGTTGCTTAGGTCCTAGAAAAGTTGTGGAGACTGGCTTTAAACTCCTGATCCTGCCTCAGCTTCCACAACAGCTAGGATCATAGGTGTGTGCCAGCATGCCCAGCTTCTATTCTTTTTTGATACCACACTAAAACTTGACTAGTGGTCACTTTTTTTTTTAATTTGTTGATGAATCTTTATTTTTTATTTATTTATATGTGGTGCTGAGAATTGAACCCAGTGCCTCACACTTGCTAAGCAAGCGCTCTGTCACTGAGCCACAACTCCAGCCCACTAGTGGTCACTTCTTAAAGGTTATTTTCATTGTGTAATCTGATACCAAATCACTGAACTTTTTATACTAATTACATTAAAAGTCATTGATCTAGTCAGCATGTTGGTGTTCCCTGTAGCCCCAGCAATTCAGTGAAGCTGAGGCAGAAAGATCACAAGTTCAAGGCCAGCCTCAGCAACTCAGAGAGACCCTGTCTCAAAAACAAAACAAAATGCTGTGGTGTAGCTTAAAGGTAAAACATTCCTAGGTGTAAAAACAAACAAACAAACAAAAAAAACATTGCTCATGACAGTATTTTGATGGACTCTGATGATTTTATAATAGTGATCACATGGAAAATATTGGTTCACTAAGATAGTATGCAGATCATCTAAATGCTGACACAGCTCATTATGAATTTTAAAATTCATATTCATTAATGTCATCATCAATTTTATCACCACAGTCTTAAGAAACTGTCAAGCTCACTATGGTGAATATAAGTTTCCAAATTCTAATTTTTGTTTGAAAGTTTTAATTTCTAGCACTGGTAATAAACATAATTGTTTTCCTTGAGGTATCATTCATTTTCTCAGTTACAAATAATGTTCCACGAAAATAAAACAGCTAGTTCAGCCTACAATTCAAACATATAAATGCTTTCCCCGGAGTCAACTATCATATTTTGGTATGCCAATAGAAATATTTTATGTGTTCTTCCCTTTTGGACACACAGAATAAAAAAAGACCTTTAACTCGTGGGTACGGTGGTGCATGCCTGTAATCCCATTGACCTGGGAGGCTCTGACAGGAGGATTCTCAAGTTCAAAGCCAGCCCAGTAATTTAGTGAGGTCCTAAGCAACTTGGTGAAATCCTATCTCAAATAAAAAAATAAAAAGGCTGGAGATGTGGCTCAATGGTTATGTGCCCCTTGGTTCAATCCCTAATACCAAAAAATAAAAAGACATGTAACTCAAGGATCAGATTTAATCTGTTCCATAAGGGTATTCTTAGACGAACTCCGCCCCCTTTAAAAAAAATATTTATTTTTTAGTTGTAGTTGGACACAATACTTTTATTTGATTGTATGTGGTGCTGAGGATTGAACCTAGGGCCCCGCGCTTGCCAGGTGAGCGCGCTACCACTAAGCCACCATGCCAGGCACCTCCCCCACCTCGTTTTTAAACTGCAATGGTCTTGGGGCTGGGGTTGTAGCTCAGCTCAGTGGTAGAGTGCTCACCTAGCATGTCCGAGACCCTGGGTTCAATCCTCATCACTACATATAAATAAAGGTATTGTGTGCAACTACAACTAAAAAATAAATAAATATATAAATTGCAATGGTCTTGTAGGGAATAATATAATGACTACTGGAGCAGTTTGGTGCCACTATCTTAATCCATACTAAGGTGGCAATAGTTTTACCTATACTGCTTTTATACTATCAGTACAAATGCTGATACAATGAAAAAGACAAATTCTTAGTATCAAAAAAATTCTTTTTTGACTTTTATAGACTCTGAAATGGCTCTTTCAGGGGTCTAGGACCATATTCTGAGAACCATTGCTCTAGATCTAGTCACTAGGATATGCAAATTCTAGTCTGATATTTAACTTGGAAAAAGCACTGATATTTTTTCAAGTACACTGACAGTCTCTTTTCCTTTTTTTGACTTATGGAACTCATAATTCCTGGCTCTACTTTGAATAAATAGGCTCTGATCTGACTATTTGGGGGCAATAATATTTATAGCAACTAAAAAACAAATGAAGACCCAAGGCCCATTTGAAAGGAAGATAGTTAAGCACTGTTTCTGGAAAACAAATACAGTTGCTTGGAAAAACACTCTTAAAATTCTAAAATTAAACGAGAGCAAGTGATTCAGCTATACCTTTTGGTAACACCACAGACTGTGAAAGCCTCAACAGGGAGAAAAGATCCCCAAGTACAAAAATTCTCAAGGCATTAGAGTATTCAGATATTGGGAAAACCTAAATATTAAAATTAAAGAAAACTGTATCCTTTTGAAATAATAATAAATTCAGCAAGAAACACCATACCTCTGAATGATCAATGGGCGGAAGAGGATCGATTATTTTTTTGGAAGGTGCGATTGGATTCCCATCACTATCATATTCCAGATTGTCTTCTTCTTCCTCTTGAACCACACCGGCAGTTGGGTTTTCTGCCATGTATCGAAAATAAGCTTCCTGCAGGAAAGCACAAGGACATAATCACACCCAAGTACAATTGAAAAATGTTTCTTTTCCAATAACGAGTGCACACTGTACCAGAAGACTGCACAGTTTAAATACCTACCAAATAAGGCAAGACTTTTACTAGTAATAATCCTTTTATAATAGCAGTATTTAGGAGAAGAATCATAAGAAATGAACAAAGCAATTAGTACTACAAAATAATTTGTCTAGCAGAATATTTACAAATCTGTGTATTCTATAGCCTTCCTGGGGTGGGGTGTCTATCTAACTGTCCAGAGTTATAGAACACATGCTGGAGCTTTACCAATCCAAGTTTGGAAGTAGACACTGATCAGAAAGGTCACAAACCTGGAAAGGGCTACTGCTTACCCTGGTTGTCACCACCCTAAAACTCAACAATGGAAAAAAGAAATACTAACGGACAGTCATTAATGTTCCATTTTCAAATATAAGAATCATAAACAGAACCCTTAGAGGTAGAGGTTAGATATTCTAAAGGCCATCAATAGTTCCTATTTATTATTGATTTATCAAAATAAACTTTAATTTTGGATTTAAAGAAAGAACGCTGAATGAAGCTCATGTTTGTTTTTGATGTCAGCTGATCAAAAGTTCCATCTTCAAAATTGGGAAAAGTCATGTGAATCTTTATGGTATATTACCAATTGATCACAGAGGTAGAAAAGAAGCAAGTCAAATGACATTCCCTGCTCAATGTAAGGAATGGCCATTTCAGTAAAGGCAAATTCTAGCTTGTTCCCAGTACAGACTTTGTGGGGTAAAAATAAAAGATAGAAATACTGCATAGGAACTCACTTGGTCATCTTCCTCTTCAATGTCATCTCGAATACCCCTGGAAAAACAAGCGGAGAAACAAACTTCCCTGCAAATGTTCCACATACCCAGCTCCATACTTACAGTAAATTAGTGTTGGATTCCATGCATAACAGGAACTCTCAACACTAACAATAACAAAGCAGCAATGAGCACACTGTAAACTATCCACCCATCAAATATGTGTGGTTTTGCTCTATGAGCTACACTTGGCATTTCTTTTGAATGGGATGACATGGTATCCCTAGAAATATCAATTACTAATATAAGAAGTAAAAACTTTCTGTAGACAAAGGATCCTAGCCTTGGCAACCCATAAAACAAACACAACGCAGCTGTGAAAAATATTTCATATTATATAAAAAGCCTGCATTTAGTAAATAGTAGGAAGAATGTCACAAATTTCTTACTGTCCCTCAGTGTTTCTAGCTCTAGAATAAACTTTTGAGCCAAAATCATTTACCTTGTGGATGGGGGAGAGAGAGAAAAACTAACATTAACTCCTTTATGTGTTTAGAACTAAATCTCCTAAGCAGTTCATATAGAGAAGGGAACTACTGCCAGTTGCTGCATTTCTTGCAGTTACACAAACTATGGTTGTTTAGTTCCCATATCCAACTATTTCCTCAAAGAATTGTGTGTGTGTGGGGAGGCGGGGTAACTGAGCATCAAACTGGGGGGGCCTATGCATGCTAGGCAAAAGCTCTGCCATAGAGTTATACTCCCAGCCTATCCACAACCATCTTTTTATATATATATATATATATATATATACACACACATATATTATATATACATACACACACACACACACACACACATATATATATAAATATATTAGTTGTTGATGGACCTTTATTTTATTCATTTATTTATAAGCAGTGCTGAGAATTGAACCCAGTGTCCCACACATGCTAGGCAAGCACTCTACCACTGAGCCACAACCCCAGCCCCTACCACCATCTCGTTCTAATCAGACTTTCTGCCTACCTATAACACTTAGTATTCCTAAGGCAACTAGCAAAGCAACACCACCAGGCTAGGGCAGCTGGAGGAGAATGCAATACATCATGAGCACCCAAAGAGGGCTGAACCTCCACATGGCACAGGAACTCTGGGAAGAGGTTGAACCACTGACTGGCAAGCAAATAGAGAGAAAAATCCAACCATGTCTGATAGAAAAAGCCTTAGGAATATATTTAGCAAGGGAAAGAGAAGTTTCTTCTTTCCCAGGAAATAAAGTATTCAAGTTCTGACTATGGTTACTAAAGCATGATGTCACTTCAGTTGTAAATGGACACAATGCCTTTATTTTTTTTATTTATTTTTTAATGTTGTGCTGAGGATCGAACCCAGTGCCTCACACATGCTAGGTAAGCACTCTACCACTGAGCTACAACTACAGCCCTCATGATGTTACTTTTTATAATCTATTTTATACTAATTATGGGACAAAACTCAGAACAATGAACCAAAACTTCAGTAATTATGTTCTCCTAAACCCCACTGTAATTTATTTCTTATGTTTACCACAATTATTTATAAGTTGAAGACCAAACGCTATTCTTTCAAACAGAATACCTCTTAATTACTGGAAACGCAAAGATTTTTTGCCATCTCTATACCTATAAAAATATTCAAGATATAGGAATATGTTCATGTAAAGATATTTCTTTTTAAATATTTTTTTTAGTTGTTGATGGACCTTTATTTTATTTATTTTTATGTGGTGCTGAGGATCGAACCCAGTTCCTCACACATGCTAGGCAAGTGCTCTACCACTGAGCTACAACCCAAGACTAAGTAAAGATACTTATATACTTTATTTTTTTTTTCCACTATAAACTTTGGGAAGGTAGACCTGGCAGTACTTTAGTAATTTTCAAGTAACCATGGTAAGGGAGAAGAAAACAACTTACTTTACGTTTTTTCTTTCCTTGTCCTTTTCTTCAAGCCTCTTCATGTCTCTAGCTGCCTGATCCTAATGAAAACAAAAGATCACATGTAATCACAACAACTAAAAACACTGAAAGGGAAATTTAAAAAAAATATATATATATTCTTAGTTGTAGTTGGACACAATACCTTTATTTTACTTATTTATTTTTATGTGGTGCTGAGGATCGAATCCAGGGTGCGAGGCGAGCGCCCTACTGCTGAGTCACAACCCTAGCCTGGGAAACATTTTTTTTATAAAGAATTCAGATTGGGGGCTCAGTGATAGAGCGCTCGCCTAGCATGTGTGAGGCACTGGGTTCGATCCTCAGCACCATATAAAAATAAACAAACAAAAAGAATTCAGATTGGAACAACTATTGTCATAGCTTTAGTTATTTTTTTAAATTCAGTTGTAGATGGACACAATACCTTTATTTTATTTTATTTATTTCTTTATTTTTTAAGTTATGCTTAAAACCCAGTGCCCAGTGCCTCACACATGCTAGGCAAGTGCTCTACTGCTGAGCAACAACCCAATCCCTAGTTATTTTCTGACAACTGCATTTTGATATAATCAAAGTCCACTTTTGATAATTATTTTTGAAAGAGAAAAATCCAAATATTCTAAAATCTTGGCTATACATGGACTGTGTGATTTTTTTTTCAATATTATTTTGGGAGTACTGAGGATTAAACAAAGGGCCTCACACATGCTGGGCAAGTACTATCATCAAGCTGGGTATCTAGCCCTTTTCATTTTTTTTTTTTTTTCTGGAGACAGGGTCTTGTTAAGTTCTGCAGGCTGGCCTCAAACTTGTGATCTTCCTGACTCAGCCTCCCAAGTAGCCACCACACCCAGCTAGACTGAAAATTTTTTAATCTGTAATATATATATATATACTTCTACCATGCACAGAAAAATTAACAAAAACACTTGACTCACAAACACATAACAATGGGTCACTTTTTTTTAAGTTAATGATTTAACTATGGCTTTAAAGGGCCTAAAATTCAGGCAAATCAGGATTTCTCCAAGTGTAAATTGAGACCACTTATGTTAGTTTACCAGTGGGCCTGGTAAAAAATATAATTTTCTGGATCTGAGAACCATTTGGAAAGGGGTACTTAACCTGGGTTTGACATTTGGTAGGGTCTGGTGACACTTCTGGTTATCAAAACTTGGGGAGCGAGGGAGGTTGGTGTTACAGGTTGGCAAAGTCCAGAGATGCAGTTAAACATTCTCCAATATACAGAATAGCAGTCACAAGAAAAATATTCAACCCCAAACACTAATAATTCTGTAGTTGAAAACTCCGTTCTAGACCTACAACATCAGAATTCCTGGGGATGGAGTTAAATATGTATTTTTTTTTTCATTTTCCTTAGCCAATTCTTATGCACAGTAAACTGACATTCACTACTAAATAGTTCCTTTGTTTTATACATTTGAAATCAATATCAAAAGATTTACATGATTTCCTAAGGTTATACATATTCTGCACAACTGTTTGTCATAAAGCAATGTAAATTTTTCTATCTTTGATTTTTTAAAATGGCATGGTTAGATGTTCTACTAAATCAAATGTTCCAATCAAATGTTCCCAATAGAGAGTAATTATTTTTTAAAAAAGTATTAAACACAGACAATCTACTTTTCAAGGAATTGAAAGCTGTCAGATACAAGATATACATATTATTATAAATTAAACAGGATACAATGTAACATATTAAATAGATCAGATCACAACACTTGAAGGACTGTTTTTTTTTTTTTTAGACTAAATCTTCCTTTAGAACACTACCTAAGAATAAATCATCTAGTTTAAGTAATAGAAAAGTTTAGACTTTTTAGAAAAACTGACATGTGAAATAAACAAATAACACAATCAGGGCTGGGGCTGTTGCTCAGTGACAAGAGCGCTTGCCTAGCACATGAGGCACTAGGTTTGATCCTTAGCACCACATAAAAATAAACAAATAAAATAAAAACATTTGGTCTATCACAACTAAAAAAAAAAAAAAAAAAAAAGAATTAATGCAAACAGCCATGTGTAATCCCAGCAACTCAGGAGGCTGAGGCAGGACAACAGTAAGTCAGACCAGCCTGGGCAACTCAGTGAGACTATGTTCTTAAAATAAAAAATAAGACTAGATATATGGCTCAGTGGTAAAGCATTCCTGGGTTCAATTTCCGGTACCAAAAAACAAAACAAAAAAACCAACCACTTAGGTGCTGGGAGCCATTAGCCAAGTAGGTCCAGCCAGACTGTGGCACTTAGGCATCAACATGTTCTTCTAGATCAGATAACATTCAATCTCTAAAACAAGCAAAACTCCTTGATACCACACACCAAAAAGATACCCAGGAGAAATGATAACTGTACCAAAAAAGATTTAACCTCTAAACAACTTCACTATTTAAATGCCAAGCAAGAGAATTTGGGATGTTCTTGTTTACTTTCATTCAAAAGGGGCTATGTCAGCTGCCACTACTATAATTTAAATCTAAATTTAAACCTAGAAAATCAGGAACTGATGTTTCTTTTAATCCATCACTAGGGATTTCAAGAAACAATGACAAGGTTCTCTTGGAAACACAGCTCTTAGGAAACATACACATCTCAAGAAGAGGAAAAAAACACAATAGGTTCAAGACATCTCAAACATAGCAAATCATTTATGGTCTTTACTTTCACAATGAATCATTTAACATATTTACTTAAATACCTACTACATTGTAAGGTACATGTATGTCCTGAATAATTTTGGGAAGCATATGAGAATGTCCTGAATAGTTCATGTGGCAGAAATACACAGTGCTAGAACTCAGATAAAGAATAAAACAACATGAAGAATTTGAGAGCTAGAAGTGAATTCTGGCCCTGTCTCCTTTTAGGTACATACTTTCAACAAGTACTTGAACTGGACTAAATCAAAGGTGAGAAACTCAAATATCTAATGGGTGCCAAGCTGGTAATAAATGAATAAAGCCACGATAAGAAATGCTGTATTCTGGGGCCAGGGTTGTGGCTCAGAGGTAGAGCTCTTGCTTAGCATGCATGAGTCACTGGGTTCGATCCTCAGCACCACATAAAAATAAAGGAAAGGTATTGTGTCCACCTACAACTAAAAAATAAATGTTAAAAAATAAAAAGTTGTATTCTTTTGCCACATAAACATACTTTTCTTGCACTCCAGTAAACAGGAATAATCTTCTCAAGAAGCATGCTAATTTTTCTTGAATCGCCCTCAGTCTTTTATTTTCTGATTATGTAACAGAACTGAATTTGGAAAAATATTCCTCTACTAAAAGAAAAATTACAAAGCAAGTGTTATGATAACTGACTATAAGCAAGCCCTAAACATCAAGAAAACAGGGATTGATGTGAACAAGAAAAATGCATGCCTTGTCTATAAAGTAGAGAGCCACTTACTCAGCAATAGCTTATTTTTGCCACACAAGAAAGCAGGCTTAGTATTGCTAGCTATTCCACTTCATGGAGCCTGAAAATTAAGACAAAATTCCCTGATTTTAAAAATGGTGGCTCTTATTTTTACAAACAACATCTAGGTCAAACTAAAACACGTCCATATTGTATCCGTTCCCTCTTTTCTTAGAGGAGAGATGAATTCTGACTGAAGACAAATTAGGAATCTGGGAGAATGTTATTTCATAAGCAACAAAGGAGAGATTTTAAACAAAAGGAATTAATAAGAAATGTGATTTGGTCTCATCAACCTGTAGCTACAGACCACATAAACAGGAGAGGGGAGAGTCTGAAGGAGAGAAAATATTTAAATCAGACAACAGGTTAAATAGAGTATAGAGTAGAATAAATAATAGTGAAAACAGAAAGGAATGAAAAGATGCAAGGGATACTGTGAAGATCAACCCACTTAGTAAATGAAGAAGGGCAGTGTTATATACTGGAAAAAGTTATGCTCTTGGACTACTAAAGCAAGAAAAATTAGATTTGAGTTCCTGCTATCCAAATATTGTCAATATGATGCAAGGCATGCTATATAAATTATATTAGGGCTTGGCCTAGCATGCATGAGGTGCTGGACTCAATCCCCAGCATCATACACATACACAAATGAGTAAATACTATCATAGGGCTCAGTTGTCTGATGTTAAAAATTACATATATATTTTTTTCTATGTCCTATAGTAAGTTTATAGTAAGAATATGTTTGAAGCTGAGCTCAGTGGCGCACACCTATAATCCCAGCAACCTGGAAGGTTGAGGCAGGAGGATATCAAGTGTGAGGTCAACCTTAGCAATTTAGCAAGGCCCTAGCAACTCAAAATAAAAAATAAAAGATCAGGAGATGCGGTTGTAGCTCAGTTAAGTGCCTCTGGGTACCAATACCCCCCCACACAAGAAATATATATGCTTGAAAATCTGCTTAAAAAAAAAAAGTGGGTGGGGGCAAGTGAAAGAAAGACGCTAAAACAAGGTTTTATATTGAATGAGTACTGGTGCTAGTAATAGGAATAAGACAAGACAGTGAACTAGTTAAAGAGGAAAAGATAATGAACTGGGTTTAAGGTGGCACTGGGACATGCCCAGGTAAAAATGGTCAATATGCTTCCAGAAAAGTAGGGTTAAAACTGAAAAAAAAAAAAAAAACAAAGCATGGGACTAAAGACGTGAATTATGCACACAGAAGTTAAGTTTTATAAGTGGATAAGGTAACTAACAAAAGTATAAAGAGTAAAGTAGTGTGTAGAGTGCTTGGCTAGTATGCATGAGGCCGAGAGTTGAATCCCCAGTAATGAAAGCAAAAAAAAAAAAAAAAAAAGGAGAGAGACAGTAAATTAATGTAGAGAACACTAAAGGGCCTCTCTATTTGAGGAACTGAGAGAGGATCATAAGAAGAAAGATCATAGATATATATTTAAGGATTTTGTTTAGGTGTAACAATGATATAGTGATTATGTTTAAAAGTAATCTTATACATACAAAAATACTGACAGATGAAATTATGTGTCTTGAATTTACTTTAAAACTACCCAAAACAGGTTTTGAGGAAGGAGGGTTTTTGTATTTGTTTTGTGTACTGGAGATTGAACCCATGGGCACATAATCACTGAGCCACATCCCTAATCCTTCTTTATTTTCAGATAGGTTCTTATTAAATTTTTTAGGTCCTTGCTAAGTTGCTGAGGCTGACCTCAAACTTGCAATCCTCCTGGCTAAGCCTCCTGAGTCACTAGAACTATAGATGTGCACCACCATGACATGATGAGGGAGGGGTTTGATCACAGAAGACTGGTTAAAAGTTAATTGACAAATTTGAAAAGTTCATTTTATTATTCTAATGTTATATGTCTGAAATTTTCCATAATAAAAAAATAAATAAGCAACTAAATAGAAAGAAAGCAAGCAAGCCACAGAGATGGGAAAAAATGCAAAAATCATAAAAACCTAGTGAGAAGAATTTCCAGATGGGAGTGGTCATAAGTTTTAATTCCTATGGGGAGGTTATAAATACTAATACTAATGTTAATAAGAAGTAACATTTAAAACTACAAAATTTGTAATTTAAGCTGGAAGTTTAATTGCCTTACATAAACATGTACTTAATAAGTGCTAGATTGAATAAGAGTTATTTAAGAACACTATGATTACACAGGTCTGGGGTTGTGGCTCACTATTGGAGCACTAGGTTCAATCCTCAGCACATTAAAAAAAAATAAATGGGGCTGGGGATGTGGCTCAAGAGGTAGCGCACTCGCCTGGCACGCGTGTGGCCCGGGTTTGATCCTCAGCACCACATACAAAGATGTTGTGTCTGCCGAAAACTAAAAAATAAATATTAAAAAATTCTCTCTAAATAAATAAATAAATAAATAAATAAATAAGTGATAGCTGGGGTTGTGGCTCACTGGTAGAGCACTTGCCCCTCACATGTGAGGCACTGGGTTCAATCCTCAGACCACATTAAAAAAAAAAAAAAAATGAAATAAAGATATTGTGTTCACATAGAACTAAAAAGATATATTTTAAAAAATGACTGACTCATAATGGTGATGGGCAGGTTGCATGGGAGAAATGGAGGAACTTTAGATAGGACAAAGGGGAGGGAGGGGGATAGGAGGGGGCAAAGGGGTAGGAATGATGGTGGAATGACTTAAACATCATTACCCTAAGTACATGAATGAGTACACGAATGCTGCGAAAATACTTTGTGTACAATCAGTGACTTGAAAAATTATGTTCTATATGTGTAATATGAAATGAATTTCATTCTGCTGTCATAACAAATTAGAAAAATAATTTAATTAAAAAAAAAGATCGGAAGAATAGAAAGATGAGTAAAGATTCTTAAACAAACACCTAAAATAGTCAAACTCAAAAATAAATAAATAAATGAATAAAATTAAGGTATTGTGTCCATCTAGAACTAAAAAATATTATGGGGCAAGGGAAGTTGAGAGCAAAATTAAACAAATAAAACAAGCAGAATCCAAAATATGAACAGGGTTTGTTAACTATTCCTTTTCTTTTTTAAAAATATTTTTTAGTTGTCGATGGACCTTTATTCTATTCATATATTTATGCAGTGCTGAGAATCAAACCCAGTGCTTCATACATGCAAGGCAAACGCTCCACCACTGAGCAAGCACTCAACCCCAGCCCTTGTTAACTAGTTTTTAATTACTGTTAATAACTAAAGTTATTAATAATTGTCAACTAATTCTGATTAATTTTTAATTCGTTTTTGTTTTGTAGTGGTACAGGGTTGCTCTACCACTCAGCTATACACCAAATCTTTGAGACCAGGTCTCACTAAAGTTGCCTGGGCAAGGCTTGAACTTATAATCCTCCTGCTTTGCCTTCCTGAATTGCTGGGATTGCAAACACTGGCCACTGTGCCTGGCTCCCAATTTTTATTATTATTTTTTGAGACATAGTCTTGTTAAGTTGCCCAGGCTAGCCTCAAACTTGTATCTTCCTGCCTCGGCCTCCTGAAGAGCTGGGATTACAGGTAAGTTTCACAATGCCTAGCTAATTGTTACATATTTTAATGAAGAAATAAACTGATACTTGCCTCCACTTCAGCCATAAATGCTTCCAAGGGATCATCATCACTGTCAGAATCTGCTGGCTTGGAATGAAACTGCTGGCGGGTAGGTGAGTTTTCAGCAGGAATGTAAGGTAAGTCAACATTGCTAGAGTCTTCTTCCTCATCTTCAAAATAGCTGAAAATTAAAATGTAGAGTGGTAAAGTGACTATTTAGTCTGGGTTCAGTGAATCTGACATTTAACGGAAATTTTTATTATGGCACATCTTTTTATACAACCTTTGCACGCGCGCGCGCGCGCGTGTGTGTGTGTTGGGGTACTATGGTTTATCTTACTATTAAAAATTTTTTTTCTAGCTAGGTGTGGTGTTGCATGTCTGTAATTCTGGCAACTTAGGAGGCTGAGATAGGAGGATTTTAAGTTTGAATCCAACCTCAACAGCTCAGCAAGACCAACAACTTATCAAAACCCTGTCTGAAAACAACAACAAAAAATTCTATTCAGGTCAAATTAAGCGACTCTTCACGGCTTTAAGACTTAAAAACTTAATTAAGTATTACCAAGTACGTGCAAAAATTCTAATAATATTACAAGAAAACAGTCATGGCAGATAATCCATTTCAAGAGTGTCTGTTCAAATCACATCCCCAGTTCTGTTAAAAGAAATGAATTTTCAATATAAATTAAATATTTTACATTGGAATAAGATTGGTAAATATTAAAGAGTATGTGCTAAAAAGGAAAAAATAAACCTTTTGATTGAAATATTAAAAAAACATTCTTTATAATCCTTAAAAAATTAAAAAATATTTTCAAGTCTAAGGATTTTCTTTAGAAGTTCTGGACTATTTCTTGAGAACCAACAGAGTGGCTCAGAAGGCTGAGGCAGGAGGATTGTGAGTTGAAAGCCAGCCTCAGAAAAAGCAAGGCACTAAGCAACTCAGTGAGACCCTCTCTAAATAAAATACAAAATAGAGCTGGGGATGTGGCTCAGCTGTTAAGTGGCCCTGAGTTCAATCCCTGGTAACAAAAAATTGCTCAGTCCACAATCATTCACCACACTACTTGAAAGTGTTGAGAGAGGACATCTTCAAAGCCTGGAGAAACCATCACTCTTTCTACAACAAACATTCCAGAAAAGGATGTCAGTATAGATCTTGATATATTAAAATAAAACATTGTTTAGACATTACCTCAAAATTTAAAAAAAAAAAATACAAACAAATATTAGTTCAAACATCTGCAACTTAAAAATTTAAAGCATTTCAAGTTTTCATAGAAATTATTTTAAAAAGCTCCAACAACTTATGCTACACATACATATATACACATATATGTACACTAATGTAGTAATTATGTACATACTAATTTATAGTCATACATTTCACAACAACATTTAGGTCAGCAACAGATCACATACATATAGTGGTGGTCCCATAAAATTATAAAAGAATTGAAAATTTCCTAATGCCTACAGATACTGTAACACAATACATTACTCACATGTCTGTGGTGATGTGCTAATGCTGGTATAAACAAACCTACTGTGCTACCAGTAATACAAGAATATGGCACATGCAATTATGTATAGCAAGTAAAACTTAATAATGATAAAATGTTACTGGTTCATGTATTCAACATACTATTTATCATAATTTTAGAGTATAATCCTAATTATTAAAAAAAAACTTATGGCTGGGAACAGTGAGGTGTGCCAGTAATCCTAGCACTACATGGGAGGCTGAGGCAGGTGGATCCCAAGTATGAGGCCAGCATGGGAAACTTAGAGACCCAATCTCAAAATAAACAAAAATGGCTGAAGAGGTAGCTCAGCTGAAAAACATTTTGCCTAGCATGTGCAAGGCCCTGGGTTTAATTCCCAGTACAGCAAAACGAAACAAACTCAAGCAGCATCAGAACCAGGATGGAAATAATAATAAGAAAATTTACCCTACACCTGTCATCAATGATTAATAAACATTTTCAAATGTTAAAAAAAAAAAAAAGAAAGAAAGAAAATTTCTTCAAATTCAGGAAAAATTATCCTTAGGAATTAGAGCTCAAACACTTAAATTCCAGCTTTTCACAACATTTTATTAGACAAGCAAGGTAAAAATTATAATTGATAAATATGTTTCCTAAGAACTGTGGGGAGCCAGACAGGATGAGCTTGGGAGGCTGAGGCAGGAGGATCATGAGTTCAAAGCCAGCCTCAGCAACAGCGAGGCACTGAGCAACTCAGTGAGACCCTGTCTCTAAAATACAAAGGGGATGTGATTCAGTGGTCCAGTGCCCCTGAGTTCAATCCCCAGTACCCCAAAACAAAAAAACTGTGGGGAAAATCTGAGTAGATTTTTTCTATCACTGTAAGATGATACAATATAATGATTTTGAGGACTTAGATGCTAAGATAACGTTTCTACCAGATCTGACAATCGTGTTTTCACAAAATGATTTATATGGTATTAATAAAAGGGTGCAGTAAAGACCACCAAAACTCAAATTATATAAAACTCTTCAATCATACTTAAGCTTCAATGGTCTCCCACCCTGAAACCATGCATTTATTGTGTAACTGCCCACTAGAATGCCAGCCAGGGAGAAATCATTATTCATGAAACAAAGATATAAACATTATATTCCTTACAAATAAGTAGATTTAACAATTTACATACTAGGAACAATACAATTCAGTGAGATAACCAATTTAGGAAGTCATTATTACTTGGGAAACAAAGTTTCTTTGCCTTAATTTCTGCTAATGGAATAGAAACTTAAAGCCCAAACTTTGCTAAAACACCAAGAATTACCACTTACGCATTTTCTTCATCAAAGTTGGCTCGCTTAGATCCAATTTTGTAGAAGGAAGGAAGCTGTGGTGGAGCTGACTTCCCAAATCCAGAAGATGAGCTAGTTGCCCCAAAGGCACTATGGGACTGTTGTGGGAGTTTAGGTTCCTCCTTCTTCCCAGCACTGATGGCAAAACCTCCGAAACCAAATCCCCGCTTAGTGCCCGGGCCACCTTTATTCCAGTTCATGGTGCTAATAATCTGTTAGGAATAAGATGCACAAATATAAAATTAACTTTATAAATAGCTATCCATAATTTTAAACTTTGTCCCTCAAAACTATAACACTGCACTTCAGATAGATATAATAACCTCAACCAAATGATTATTTCCTAAAATATTGAGGAATTATTCATTTTATTGGGATTTCAAATAGGAATGCAGTACTACCCTCTTCAAATGGATTTCATTGCTAATCAACATTTAAGTTGCCAAAAATATTTATAAAATATTTTGGGGACTCTTAATATGGGCTGGGTATTAGATTAGTAATTAAAAATATCAAGATTAAAAAACATAATCTCTTAATCTTTATCCTCACAGAAGTTAGTCACCCGGAGAAAAAAACACTTTAAAAACCAAAAACCAACACCCGCCCCCACACATTATAATATAATGCTTACAATAACAAAGACTGAGACGCTATCGGCAACACTGTCCCCAAAACAAAAATTATCCTCTGATAATGACATAGGAAAGAACCAAAGAATTGAAACTTAAAAGAGAAGATCAGAGCCAGGAATGGAGATAGGCATTGACAGCCTCAGCTACTTAGGAGGCTAAGATAGGAGCATCACTAGTGCTGAGGTGTTGGAGATCAGCCCGGGCAACAGTGAGACTGTTTAAAAAAAAAAAAAAAAAAGACATAATCAAGTATTTGTAGTTAATATCTATGAATGTATCTCTGAGGGGTACTTATTAACCATACATTTATTGGACAACTCCCTATTAGAAAGAACACTATCCAGGAAGAAACCATAATCCACTGACAAATTCCCTTAAGTATTCAGTTAGCATATGGTTAAGGATTACAAAGAAATTTCCTTAGTATTAAAATCATTCTATAATCTCAATCTTACTAGTCGTGGCTCCAAAAAGCCTTTCCCCGCTTAATCCAAAAAAAAATTTTTCAATGACATAATTTATTCAAATTTCATAGAAAACCAGAAAACTCAGAAAGTTGGAGCTCAGCACGGTGACACACACCTGAAACCCCAGGTACCTAAGAGGCTGAGGCAGAAGGATCACAAGTCTAAGGATGGCCTGGGTACCTTAGTGAGACTGTTTCAGAATAAAAAAAAAAATTTTTTTAAAGAGTTGGGGTGTAACTCAATGATTGAATGCTTACCCAGTGCAGATTCAATCCCCAGTATTGGGGCGGGGGCGGAGAAAAACAACTCAGAAAGCAAATAAATAAATAAATAAATCTGCCTGAAATTCCCTCTCCTACATATGTAGTTTTTTTTATATCTACGTGTGTACACATACATACACAAAATTTAAAGACAAAACTGAATCCATACTGAGTATTTTATTGATTTCTTCACCTACTGATATACTGTAATACCTTGCAATGTCAATATTTTTTCACTACTATTTTGTTATAAAACATATTATAGCTCTATCTTTGTGTATACCCTTAATTATTTCCTTAGTATCAAATTTTAAAATGTAATTGCTTAGTAAAGTTCTAATTACTACTTATATTTATGGAAATGCCCGTTACATACTAAATAAAACAAGGAGGGTGGTATGATTCAATTTATGTAAAAAGCACATTATAGGGGCTGGGGTTGTAGCTCAGTGGAAGAGCACTTGCCTAGCACATGTGAGGCACTGGGTTCAATACTCAGCACCACATAAAAATAAATAAATATATTATGTCCATCTACAACAACAACAAAAAACACATTACAAACAGATAGTTGGAAGTCTATATCAAAACGTTAATACCAGTTACTTGATTTTCACTTTTTTTTTTGTTTTGATATTTACCATTAGTTAGACTAAAATGGCTTTGAAGTTGAGATGGAAAAAGTTCCAAAAACCACATTTTACAGTAATATTGGTGAAAGGACCAGGAATAAAATATTCTGTACCTTTCTGGTTCTATGCCCCTCACATGTGTCCATCTTATAGGTTTTATTTGAACTATATAGCATTTAGTTTAGTCAGCTTAGTATGAAATTTAAGTTAAACTATGTCAATTTCTACTCTTAGACCACAACTAAGCTCTAGACAGGGACTATCTTTCCTCATTTTAGACTTTCCAACACAGTAAATATAGCTAAAAGTAGGTACTTAGTGTTTACTTGAACTTAATTAGGAGTCTCATAAGGGATTACTTCAACCAGGGAATCAATGTAATTTACTGAAATGAAATTTATTAAGACTATTTACAAGCAAGAAAATCTTAGTATTTAATGTTTTTAATCTAATCTGTATCCCTATGCTTACAAAAATTGTTCTAAATAAACAAAAATGATGGACCCTAAATTTTTACTTCATTTTTCCTAGTGTATACAATGTATATATATGTACACTAGAAACCAGAAAGTAGGCAAAGGAAGAATGGTAAGATGACATTGAGATTCAGGTGGGTTTTTTTTTTAATTTTTTAAAATATTTTTTTAGATGTTGATGGACCTTTATTTTGTTTCATTCATTTATATGTGGTGCTGAGAATCGAACCCAGTGCCTCACACCCGCTAGACAAGTACTCTACCACTGAGCCACAACCCCAGATCCAGGTGGATTTTTTAAAAAATATTTATTTTTTAGTTGTAGTCGGACACAATACCTTTATTTAATTTATTATTATTATTTTTTTTAATGTGGTACTAAGGATGGAACCCAGGGCCTGGTACATGCTAGGCGAGTGCTCTACTGCTGAGCCCCAACCCCAGTCCTCAGGTGGATTTTAAGAATCACAAGACAGGATTTTAAAAATCACATGGCACATGTCTGTAATCCCAGTAGCTAGGAAGCCTGAGGCTAGAGGATCAAAAGTTCAAGGCCAGTTTCAGCAATTTATTGTCTCAATAAATAAAGTAAGTAAAAAAATAAAATAACTCCGTGTTAAAGCATCCCTGGGTTCAATCCTCAGAACTTCCCATGACCGTCCCCCCAACCCCCGCTGCCAAAATAAATAAATCACATAAAAGATCTCCTAGCAAGGAAAGTTTCAACAGTTTACCGCAAGTTTGGTAAGAAAACAAGTAGTTAGGCACTGGGCATTTGCATATTAAACATACATCTGGCTATTCTCTAGGAGATGCCTCCGTAGTAGTTTTGTCCAGCCAAAAACCAACAGTTGCTCAGTGGTAGAGCATTTCCCTAGCAGACCCCGAGTCCAATCCCTAGCACCACTAAAGACAAAAAATGAAAACACCAAGAACATGATAGGCTTGGTACACAGATCGGTGGTAGAGCATATGCTTAGCACTTGAAGCCTTGGGTTTGATTTCTGGCACCACCAAAACTACAACAAAAACCCCCATATATAAAATATGATGCCTTCTAACAGAAGTATTATACAAAGTTCACTCATTAGTGGTCTAGGAAAGGGTTCTTTGGATTAGGATGAGGAAAACTGAAGTCACATAAGTTTTCCTGGAGATGGCATGATATTAAATTTTGAAGCCTAAAGAGGTATTAAAAGCAAAGAGGCAGCACAGGAGGCATTTTAAATTGAAATTACTGCAAGTAGTACCCAAAGTTCACTGAAGCTACAGGTTAGTAGGATATCTGGAAAAGTTGCAGGATACATGTTTGGAAAAACACATAGGGCAAGATGAACAGCTCAGTATGTATCTTAACAACATACCATACAAAAATACATTGTCAACTATAAATAATCATTGATTTTAAGCAAAAAGGGCACACGTTTTAAAAGACTGAATGAGAGACAGTAGACAAAGATAACAAAGAAATTGCTGAGGTTCTGAGCCAAGAGAGAGCCTAATCAAGCAGATGCTGCTGAAGGTGCCAGAAAGATCATGAGGTGCTGAGGGTTTAAAAAGCAAACTGACAGCGGGTTCCTAAGCGGAAAAGGCAGAGGATGAGGGCAGAACAGCTATGTTGATTATACATGGAAATACATTTCTATAATTACATGTTGGGATTTTTTTTGGGGGTGGGTGGGTGTAGGGGCTATAGGGTGTTGAACCCAAGGGAATTTAACCACTGAGCCACATCCCCAGTCCTTTTTCGTAATTTTATTTAAAGAGAGGGTCTCACTGAGTCTTAGGGCCTCTCTAAATTGCTGAGGCTGGCTTTGAACTTCCCATCCTCCTGCCTCAGCCTCCTGAGCGGTTGGGATTAAGGGGTGTGCCACTGTGCCCAGCTCACGTGTTTTTGAAATGATTATGAGAAGTATGACTATCCTTAAACTAACAGGTTAACAAATCAATTAGAATAAATAAATAATTAAAAAAGAAGAAGCTAACAGGCATGTGGACCAAAGTTAAAACTATTTTCTGTTGTACTCAACTTTTCTTTCGAAACAAACTGGTACTCTCATCCCAGTTAACGCCAAAGGAGGATCTTTCTCATCAATGAAGGAAAGTTTGAGCAGTGTTTCTGGAAACAAATGGATTATCTTCTTATTATATAGTTGGGGTACAAATGTGTCTATTTTCACTGCAATAAGGGTTCTTGGGCACCCTTTTCTCTTTCCCAGGTCATATCCTTCCTTAATTTTCTTTCCTATTATAAAATTAGAGGTAAATCATTAGAACACAGTTTATGTATTCTAATGCATGATATAAAATTGCATATTTAGGAAACAAAAGGCTGGGTGAAGAAAAGTGTACTGTTACTGTGCAGTTAAATTTTGGCTCTGGCTTTTAGTTTGAACAACATTCTAGTCTATCCCAATAATCACAGGTGCCATCTCTGCAACAGAAAGAGTAGTGGTAGCAAAACTTCCAGAATGTTAAAAAACAAACAAGGGATGGGGCTGTAGCTCAGTGGTAGAGTGCTTGCCTAGCACGTGTGAGACACTGGGTTCAATCCTTAGCACCACAAAAAAATGAACAAATACACTGTGTTACTACAACTAAAATTTTTACATATATATATATAAAATAAATCACTTCTTTAAAACAAAACAAAACAAAAACCGTGTACCTTTTTTAATATTTATTTTTTAGGTGTAGATGGACACAACACAATGCCTTTATTTTTATGTGGTTCTGTGGATCGAACCCGGGTCCCGCCCGTGCTAGGCAAATGTTCTACCGCTGAGCCACAATCCCAGCCCACCATGTGCCTTTTCAAGACCAACTAAACTTTTCTATAAAGCATCACTAGGTCTTTCAAAGTTTGTGTTGCAAAAAGCAATGTAGACAGTGCTACAGTACTTCTTATTTTTGTTTATGATGACAACCACCAATTCTTTTTCATTTAAGTGAGGTTGATAAATTTAATGGTAGCTGAAGGGTCATTTTCAATTACGAAAGTTCATTTTGATGAGAAGTTGCACTAGGATTATACCACAAGATGGAAAAAATGTATTTAAAATAAAGTACAAATCTGGGCACAGTGGTGCACACCTGTAATCCCAGCAACTCAGGAGGCAGAGGACGGAGAAACATAAGTTTGAGGACAGCCTAACCAACTGAGTGAGGCCCTACGCAACTCAGTGAGACTCTGTTTCAAAATAAAAAATAAAAAGGGCTGGGATGCAGCTCAGTGGTAAAGTGCTACTGGGTTCAATCCCCAGTAATGCAAATAAATGAATAAATAAATGTGCATCCAAGTTCTCCAAAATTCACCCTAGAATTTGTGAAATCCAATATCTTCTAAATCTTGTTATCTAGCTGTCCTTCCTGATTAAGCTAAACCAGAACATCCTCAACACATCATTAATTTCTTGCTCTCTTTAACAATTTTTTTCCCTACTATAAAGCCATGTATATAGCTACTGAACCTTGACAGAGACAAAGCTTCGGGGAATTAGTTAAGAGAAGAAGATAACCACTCTAATTTCTTTTTTTTGGTGGGGGAATGCTGTGGGGATACTAAGGACTGAACCCAGGAGTACTTTGCCACTGAGTGACATCTCCACTCCCACACCCTTATTGAGACAGCCTCATTAAGCTGCTTAGGTCCTCACTAAATTTCTGCAGCTGGCCTTGAATTTATGATCCTCCTGCCGCAGCCTCCAGTCACTGGGATTACAGGCATGCATCATGGTGACCAGCTACCACTCTAATTTCTATGTGGTCATATGAAGTTACAAAAAAAGAGAAATAAAGAAAAAAGATGAATACTGCTCTGCTATAAAAATTAATTTTCATGTTAAGAGATATCTGCTAAAATAAAATAAAAAAATATTAAAATGTTAAACTATAGTCCCACTACATGTGGGTCTGTTCAAAGCTCCCTTTTTGGTACATACCCCTGGCCTCAGTCTTCTCTCAGGTTAACAATATGCTTGGTATATCATCCAGCCCACCAAGATGGACAACTCAACAAATAGATCTAAAATCTCACCTCTACCTCTGTAAACACTTATCAGATTGATGACAGAGAAGGTAAACATGGAAATATCCTGTAGCTTCCAGGTATATATTCAATGTTTTTTCTTCCTACACCCAAGTAAACTTCAAAGATTTCATTAAAAACAATAAATTCAACAAAAACAATCCAATTTAAAAAGGAGTAAAGAACTTGAATAGACATTTCTCCCAAGAAGATATAAAAATAGCCAATAAGAACAGGAACAGTGGGATTCCACCTCTTGGGTCCCCTTCTTCCTCCGGGAGAAGTCTTTTCTGCTGTCCTTTAATAAACTTCTAATTTCTACTCTGAAAAAAAAAAAAAAAAAAAGAACAGGAACAGATGGATGCTCAACATCACTCGGTTATAGGGAAATGCAAATCAAAACCAGAATGAGATAGTACCCCACACCCATTAGAATGGTTACTATCAAAGAAAGAGAAAATATATGAGGCATGGTGGCACCTGCCTGTAATCTCAGCTACTTGAGAGGAAGAGGACGGACAGCAAGTTAGATGCTAGCTTTGGTAACTGAGACCCTGTCTCAAAATGAAAAATCAAAAGGGGTGGGGGGTGGGGATGTAGTTCAGGGTAGAGCACTCCTCAGTTTAATCAATGTGGGCAGGGGAATGGCTTTTCATCAAAGTAACTCTGAAGGCAAAGAAGGAAGCTCCTGCCCCTTTCAAAGCAAAACTACAGCCAAAGCTTTGAAGGCCAAGAACAGTGTTAAAAGGCATCTACAGCCATAAACGAAAACAGATCTATGCTTTACCCTACCTTCTGCCCATCCAAGATACTGCAGTTCTGGAGGCGTCCCAAATATCTACTTCATTTGGCAGAATAGCATTTTGTGGGAATAGTGGAACTACTCATATCAGAGAGATGAGCACTGATAGGCTCAGTGAAAACCCTATTCCTCCAGGTTTTTCCAGATCCTGGCCTCAGGCCTTCCAAACACACATTCCTGATTCTGTTACTTTTTACAATTCAGTACCTCTCTACAGTTATTCAATCAGGCTGGAATAAGCAAACTACTTTACCATTCATATTAACCAAGATTTCCTACATGCACTCAGTTTCCCAAGAAAACCAGGAACTCTGATGAATGCTTTTCCTGCTATTTGGATTCTCTCCCTTCTAAATCTCTCATTATATCTACTTATCCTTGGTATCCTTCAAAGACCATATAAAATACCAACTCCTAGAGCAATGACATGGATATAATTTCCTAGAGAAGTAGTATCTCTTCCATCAAACTCCCTGTCTGGTCTTAAAACTTCTGACATTTGCCAGGCACAGTGGTGCACACCTTTAATCCCAGCAACTAGGGAGGTCGAGGAAAGAGAATCCAAAGTTTGAAACTTGGAACTGATTTAAAAAAACAAACAAACCTGACATTTAATTGTAATTAAACAAGTTACACAAGAACTATGTTCTTGTTTTATTTCTTGAACTCTACATTACAGGCATCATGGTTGAAGAAACAGTTATGTACTTTTTTTTTTTGTACTGGGGATTGAATCAGGCACTCAACCACTGAGCCACATCCCCAGCCCTATTTTGTATTTTATTTAGAGACAGGGTCTCACTGAGATGCTTAGAGCCTCACAGTTGCTGAGGCTGGCTTTGAACTCATGATCCTCCTGCCTCAGCCTCCCGAGCTTCTGGGATTACAGGTGTATGCCACCATGCCTGGCAGAGTTATATACTTTAAAATCTTTTATAGTATATTTTCCAGAGTATATTACTCAATAATTATTCATGCTTACTCAACATACTCAAAGAGATCTACAAAATGACTGAAGAGAAAAAATAAAAATGGCATAAAGTCCTATTTGGTATATTTCTAGGCTCTAAAATGCTATACTTTAGTAGGAAATCAACAGAACAGCAAAGTAACACAGGCTATGTTCAAACTATAGTTTTGCCACTAACTTGATACCAAATCTCAAGAAAGTTATTTAGCTTCTCTGGGTCTTAGTTTCTCTATCTGTAAAATGGTAAGAATATCACCTACCTCAAGGGTTGGAGTGAAAAACTGAGTTCATACACAAAAATACATTTGACAAAGCCTGGTATATAGTAAGTCTTCAAAGCATATTGGTAGACATTATGTTTATCATCATCATTTCTCCAGAAATCAATCTGTCCATTGGTAAATTGATAATATCAGGTATCTTTCAACTCAGACTCACATTGGAATACCTTATGACACTGAAGATAACAGAGATTGCAAGAAATTGACAAGTTGGGGTAAGCCTCTTAAGAGATCTAGAACCTAGGTTAGGTCTGTAAGCAGGATAGAGATGTGCTGAGAAAGAAGACATTTTAAAGAGAAATGATGGAAGTACCAAAGAGTACAACGTAAGGATGAAATCTGGTTTAGAGTTTGTGTTTTGGTGAAAATACGATATGGACTAAATGACTTTAAAAGTAGTAGATTAAGGAGCCAGGTGCGGTGGCACACTCCTGTAATCCCAGCAACTTGAGAAACTGAGGCAGGTGGATCACACGTTGATTTTAGATCAACCTCAGCAACTTTGAGAGACTATCTCCAAATAAAGAGGCTGGGGGTGGATCTCAATGATACAGCACCCCTGGGGATTCCATCCCTAGTACAATAAAGAAAGAAAGTAGTAGACTAAAAACAACAACTGATTATAAAAATTGTTATTTTATTACTAGAGTTTTTGGAGGAAAATTTGGGGAGTAGTGGCACCTGATGAGCATCTACTTTACCTAATGATCTGCTTTGAGAAATCTCACACTCTATACTAATTATACTTTAATGAAAATCTGTATAAAAAACAAGAATTTCATCACATTCTTCTAAAACCAAATATAATTGCTGGATTAGCTATTTTAAAAACATCCCTTTCTTTGTTATTTAATAAAACTAAGTACTATGACTATCCTTATGATAGAACACATTTCTGGAGAACTGAGAGCCTCCACAAATTATGTTACATTATTACAATGCAAGTCAAATTTTATGTTCTCTGCTGGGGGATGGCTCCCATCTTATGCAGAGTAAAGGTGAAATCCTCATAACACCCTAAAATGTGTTGGTTCTCCCCCACCCATCTTTCTTGAACTTATCTCCTATTACTCCCTCCTTTGCTCAGTACTTCAAGTCCATCAGTCTTCTCACTGTTCCTCTAATAGGCCAGCTTTATCCTCTTCAAGGCCTTTATTCTTGCCATTCCTTCCACTGGAATGTTCCTTTCCCCAGATACTTCAACAGCTCACTCCCTCATCTCCTTCTGTTTAAATATCAACTTGTCTGAAAGGACTTCCCTCACTACTTTATTGCAATTTGAAACCACCTTCCCATCCTGCTGTTCAGCTTTATTTTTCCCCTGAGGCACTGATTATCTTCTAACATACATCAGAATATATATCTGTCTCCCTCCCCACAAGAAAATTTCATGAGGACAGAGGTCACAGACCTCTCAATATCTAAAACCCCCCCCAGGGAACGGGCACACAGTAGGCATCAATAGAAATATTCCTTGAATGAATGAGTTATATTATGCTACATAATCTTCCTTCTGGGTACAGAAAAATACTTTTTTCACCGATGAAAGTTTTAAAGACAAATTTTTATTCTAAACACCGCTCACTTTCTACCTGCCAGAACTGGGCGGGACTCTAAAAAGTTTAAATGAATTAATATACAGTTCTTTGCCCCGTAGGAACTCGTGCGTGTATATGTGGCTGTGCAAATATACAAAAAATCATTTACGAAACAACATACAGGGAAGCCACAGAAAATTAAAAGGCAAACTAAAAGACTGAGGGCCAAAGAAGGAAATGCTCACAGGATAAGGAATCTATAGTGCCCCCCAAACTCTCACTAATATGTTTTTCCCTATATTTTTGGTGTGCGTGCTTGCAATCCACATAAATTATTTACTAACATAAGCTTTCAAGCAGGCCGCAAAAAGTTTGTGACAATGGTGATGCTAACCCCTGATTTACCCAAGGTTTCACAAAGATCACTGTCTTTACAATCTTCTTGTTTGTCAACTTTTGCTCCCGGGAACACCTACTCCGGGACTTTTATCTCCCTGCCTACCTGAGTCAGAATCCTCCCGGTGGCTCTCGGCCTCGGAGCCCAGCACCCTGCAAATCCCTTCCCTAACCTGGCAGGCGCCGCCTCCGGAAAGCCGCCAACTGGGCCTCGGCATGAGTTGCTAGCAGCGGGAGCCGTGGGAGGGCGACGCAGCTCCGAAGGCTCCCTCGAGGCCTCAGACTGCACTCCCATCCCTCCCCGGCCCCAGGACTGCCGGGGCCCAGAGGCTCCGCCGACTCTTTGTTAAGCGAGGCCGGGGTTCCTCAGCCTTCGCTAGGCCCCACAGTTACCTCTAGTGCTTCAAAGGGCTAGCGACCCCGCGTCCTGCCTCCCCCTTCCCCCTCTGCCACAAACCTGCTGCTATGGCTGCAGCGGCAGCTGCTACTACCGCCGGCGCGGAGAGAATCCCACGGCCCAAAGTACGCGCGGTACAGGCCCCGTCCCGCCGCGCTCCTCCCTCTCCGCCCCCTTCTCCGCCGCCGCCGCCTCTCGGCCCGTTGCTGGAGGGGGGGAGGGGAACACACACCTGACATGCGCAGTAAAGAGAGCGCGGGCCAAAGGGCGGGGCCTGGGGGCTACGGCTGCCGGAAGGCTCCGCTACTTCCCGCCCATGAAGTTCCAGAATCCCTCACAGGCTCCTTGGGCACTTTGACGGGAAGCTGCTGCTTGGGTGAAGTGTTCATGGCCCGTCAAGAAAGGGGGTCTGGGATGAAGAAAGAGTGGCAGTAACAGGGAGTCGCTCAAAAATTCAAAGAGAAAGGAGGTTGGCTGAAAACCACGTATACATAAAAAAAGTCGATCCCAAATCAGCTCCTTTGTAAATAAGACTTGGGCAACATTTCCTCTCATGCCTGTGACCACATGGTCCCATAGAGCATGGCCACCTTTAGCTTCCGGAGCACCAGTTCAGAGTGACGTCAACCCGACTGGACCCTAATAGAAAATGCCGGCTTCGGCGAGGGCACTTACGGCCCACGGGCGGGGATTATGTAACCTTCCCAGAAGTCCCATCTCGCTTCTTCTGGGCGGTGGAGGGGTAGGTCTGGTGCTGTAACTGAGTTCGCGTTACGCCCCTCACGCCCAGCGCAGGCGCGGATGAACCACACGCATTCTACGTAACGGACGGCAGAGATTACGTGAAAAGAGGGGCGGTGTGACTGAGCTACCTGCTTCTGCCTTGTCTTACTGGCGTAGCCGCCAGTAAACCTCGGCGACGATAAAGGTGGTAGCCAGGCTGAGAAGCAAGGCCGCAGGAGCGCCCGGCGGGCTTTAAGCTCGGGAACAGGTAGGTAGCGGGCCGTGATGCCTTAGTCGGTGGGGCTGGGTCAGGCCGAGCGGCGACTGAGTTGCGTGGCCTATAATTCGGTCCTGTTTTTCACCTAACCAGCCCTTCTGCCCTGCCAATGGTGACATGCATCCATCCCCGCGACTTCTTATATACCCTTTTTTTAAGAATATACACACACACACATACATGCATACGTATATATGTTATATTAAATATTAAATCTTTGTTCACTCTTCTGGCTCATTTTCTATTGGTCTTTTGGGGACTGGGGTAATTTTAGTGTGTTTTGGAATCTTCACAAAGCTCTGAGCAAATGCCAACCTAAAGGACAAAGTTAGAGGAAATTTACAACATGAGGCAGGAAAAATGGAGCATAAACATTGGGATGAATGGATTCTCCATGGTGGAGAGAGACTAAACAAGGGTGGTTTGATAGATGCAACTACTTTCTGTAGTCAGCCTTCTTTCTCTGAAGATTGTTAACATAAAACGGGGTTTTAACCAAACTTTTAAGGAGACAGAGGACTAATGTCAGAGGCCTCTTCTAAAATAACAGCAAAGAATGGTTGCTTTACTTACTCTTTCGTTTTTAAGTCCAGAGTCCGTCACTGAGAGACTACCCAGTGAGTTTATAGATAATAATCAAACCAGACTTGTTAGTGCTTGTGCCCTGCCTTGGTTCAGTGTTCCCTAGCTTCAGGAGTCCTAGAGACTGGGTGACCTGGCACGGAATTGTGCATTTGAGAAATGGGTTGACAGGTGCAGCAGAGACTTATGAGAGGAAAAGCCAATACACAAATGGCTTGTATAATATTAACCTAAATAACCTTGAAGGAGCACTGTCACATGCTGAGTTATCTTAAAAATGCTTCTGTGGGGCTGGGGATGTGGCTCAAGCGGTAGCGCGCTCGCCTGGCTTGCGTGCGGCCCGGGTTCGATCCTCAGCACCACATACAAAGATGTTGTGTCTGCCGAGAACTAAGAAATAAATATTAAAAAATTCTCTCTCTCTCTCCCACTCTCTCTTAAAAAAAAAATGCTTCTGTGTGTGTATTCTTAAAAGTTCCAAGTTAAAATTCAGTCTAAAATGACCATTTCGATTTGCAGTCTATTAGTCAAGTTGACAGCATCTGTTTGATCTGAAAAGGTGTGCCCTAAAATACTTTTTAACTCTTAAAAAGGTAATTAATAATGAAGGAACAAATACTTGTTGAGTGCCTTCTCTGTGGTAGATACTACAGGAGATATAAGCCCACCTCTTGGCTATTATGATTTGTTTCCACATTTTCTTTGGGTGATTTCTCTCTTGAACCCCTCACCAACTCAGCTCAGTACTTTCTGGTGATCTGTGCATTCCCATAGTGTGTCTCTTTCAAGCTCAAGTCTGTATCCTGAACTCTTATATTTCCATTTACTTTCTTTTTAAATAAGTACTAGATTGAATTTATTACCTTTTTCCTCATTATTTTTCTCCTTCATTGTTCTTTTTATCTCAATGAAGGATGGCTTTGTCCAGCTATTCACTTTTATTTAAACAAAACTTGGAATCATTGCAGATCTTTCTTCCTCATGTTCCCAGCATCTGGTTACTTTATGTTGCCAAATATAATTCTTAGTATCTGTCAAATCAATTTTTATTTTTCATTTCTGCCACTTCCAGTTAAATACTGTTTAATTATCTCAGCCAGTTCTGAGTTTCCTGTGTCAAGTACCCTTCTAAGATTCATGCTGCCTATAAACTATGAAGATTAGGTTGCAAATCTGTATAGTTTTCCTATTTAAAATCCTTTAGTTGTTTCTAGTTATCCAAAGTTCTTGGTGTGTCATATAAAGATCATATCTGGCCACTGCTGTCCTTTTCAGCAAGTTAAGTCTGCAAACCCAATGCTCAGAAAAGTGAAATGTGTTATTTCAGGCCTTTGTGTCATAGCTGTTCCTTGTCTTCTTTCCCTAATGCAGAAAATATACTTTTATTTACAAAGAATTATTTCTTTTAATTACAAGCATATATCATAGGAAAGTTAGAAAAAGAAAAAGAAAGATAATACCAATAAACATACCATACACACTAACTACTGTTCTATGTAGATATATGTACTTTTAAACCTTTTCCTTTATGTCCATGTGCTCCTAAAACAACATGGTTTCTAACTTCTTTGTAACAGATTTTAATGGGCAAAAGTAAGTTTGTTTGGATACATCCATAATTTAACCAAATAGTTTCAAAACTTGTACTGTCATAAGTAATACTGTAATACATATTCTTTAAGCTAAATACCTGAGCAAGTTTATGTCAGGAATTACATTTTACTTATCTTGGCATGATCATATGCTTAGTGGCATGGTAGTATACTTAGTGAAGGTATAGTTGATATAGTAGGATCATTTTATAGAAAACAGTGAAAAAAGCCAGAAGAATTTTTATATTGTTTTGCAGGAGTTGGTTGGCCTTTGATGACTTATGTAACCAAAGTTGTATTAGAAAGATGACAGTGGTTTCAAGGAAAGAGAAATAGGGAGTAGGAAAGAATTCAGTTTAGGATAATGCTGTGGTTTCTTAGCAGGTGGTGATAATTTGGATCATGGTGGCTTACAGAATCAAAGAATACATGGGGGTTTGATGACTGATTAAATTTCAAATGCAGAAGAAATGAGAAATTAAATATCTCATTTTTAAAAACAAGACTGGAAAAAATGATATTGATATTATAAAAACAGGAAAATTCAGATACCTGCTGAGTTTAAGATGACCATAGAGCAGGGGTCAGCAAACAAAGCCTTAGAGGTGGCCTTTGAACTAAGAATGTCTTACATTTTTAAAGAGTTATTTTTAAAGGGTACCCAACAGTGTCTGCTCCACAAGCCTAAAATAGTTACCAAGTATAGTATGGGGTAGCGGGGGGATTGTAGAGCATGAAAATGGACATGCCTTTTAGATAGCAGATGATGTAAGTCTCCTGTTTAGATAAGAGGGCAGGACTTTTAAAATAAACCTAGATGGTTGGGGTTTTGGTTTTTTTTTTTGTTGTTGGTGGTGGTGGTTGTTTTTTGTTTTGTTTTTGTTTTTGTACTTGTACAGATTGAACCCGGGGCACTCAACCACTGAGTTACATCCTCAGCCTTATTTATTTTTTATTTTGAGACAGGGTCTTGTTTAGTTGCTTAGGGCCTCACTTAATTGCTTAGGTTGGCCTTGAACTTGGGATTCTTCTGCCTCAGCTTCCTGAGCTGCTGGGATACAGGTGTCTGCCACAACTTTTGGCCCCTAAATGTTTTTTGTTTGTTTGTTTGTTTGTTTTATTTTTATATATTTTTTTGACATTTGAAATTCAGATAACTTTATTTAAATTGAAAAACAATTCTTAAAACTGCATTTAAAGTCAAGACCCTTTTGTTATAAAAATCACCAGAAGTATTTCTAAGTAAGGCAGAAAGAAGTATTTTTAGGTTAACAAAACCAGATTTGATTTTGGATTTTATTCTTAAGCTGTAGAGGAAGGAAAGGGAAAATTAGGTTATTTACAGAAAACATTATCTACATATGTACTCAGTTACAAATTTGGTGACAGAAAAGACTTTCAGTCTTTTAGAAGCAGTTCTCAAAGAGCTTAGTTTTGTTTCCTCAGATTTTAAGAATGCCTAAGATCCTTCTTCATCCTCGATCTTGGGAGCCAAATAATACTTTAAATGTCCCATGTCAGCAATTTTATACTCTACAACAAGGGGTACATCTGCAGACATACTGAGTGTTACTGTAGGAGAGAGTGGAGTGGCTTTTGTAAAGAAGTTCAGGTACCTCAGTGCAAAAGTTAGCTGAACTGGCTCATTCATCTCTATGATAACAGCTTCCTTTTCTTTATCAACATTATTTGTTTGAGACAACTTAATGTTTCCATTTCCAAGTTCTCCACTTGCAGAAAATTTCACTCCATCTTTTGCATAGGATATTACAACAGCATCTCCAGTATGACTGAGGTCTCGGCATATATGTGCAAATTCACCAGAAGGCATCTTTACTACACAACTGTACTCTTGTTCTGGAATTCCAAAATTGTTCAACATTAACTTCATTTCATGGGGCTAGGGATGTGGCTCAAGCGGTAGCGCACTTGCCTGGCATGCGTGCGGCCCGGGTTCGATCCTCAGCACCACATACAAACAAAGATGTGTGTCCGCCGAAAAACTAAAAAATAAATATTAAAAAAAAAAAAAAAAAAAAAAACTTCATTTCATAGTCTGAAACTTTCTCTTGATTCGGTGCTTCAAATACTAGCGCCAATGTATCCGCATTATCTTCAGCCCTTAATGTAATAATGTCTTCATTGCCAGCACATTTTAGTATTTTGGACATGCTGGTGAGGTTCACCCATGGCCAGGTTGCGATCACAGAGGTATGTGTCGAAGTCCTCGGAGCACAGGGTGAGCTGCACCAAGGAGATGGGACGAGTCCATACTCTGAAGGTTTACACCACCAGAGCTGATGTCCCAGCAGGCCTGGTTGATGAGGTCCTTGAGGGCTTCCAGCACCTTCTTCAGGATGGACCCCTGGACCAGGTGCTCCTCGAACATGGTGGTGAAGTCTAAGACGAAGCTACGGCTGGGTGGAAAGCAGTAAGGCCTATTCGGAGTTTAGGCTTCCCAAGGCCCAGAGAGAGTGGGCGAACACAGCAGAGACTGAGACCAGAGAAGACGACCTGTTTGTTTGTTTTAAATATATTTTTTTAAGTTATAGATGGACTCACTACCTTTATTTTATCTATTTACCTTTATGTGGTCTGAGAATCGAACCCAGGGCCTCACACATACTAGACAAGCACTCTACCACTGAGCTACATCCCAAGCCCCCTTAGCTACTTCCATTGCAGCATAAATGCCTTAACTGTTAGATAAAATGATTGCATTGTTTTTCATATTTTCATATAAGATTTTTTGTTTGTCACAGATATTTTTTCATTATTTTTGTTAGTTCACAAACTTGTTCAAATGTTAGAATACTTACTATTCTTTTCTGAAAGCTATAAAATGCTGGTAATGTTGCATTCTACCATATACACTAGAAACAGTTTGTTAGTAAATTACTACTCTAAGTAATATAAAGCCACAGCTGCCAGCTTACATTTGAGAAGTAACTTGAGAATGGCTCAGCACATATTCTGAAGTCAAAACTCTGGAATCAAATCCACATGTCTGTGTCATGTGGTAGTTGTATTATTTAACATCTCTGCCTCATTTTCCTTATCTGTGAAATTGGGATTTGGGTAATTATGCTTTCCTTAGAGGATTGTTATGAGGATTAAAACATTTGCTTTTTGTGGATTAAATCAGTTGCTTTTCATAAAGCTTTTAGGACAGTACCTAGCACTTAATGTTTTAAGTGAATACTCTTATAACATGTGCAGGCACATATAAAAAATTGATCTAAGGGCAAATGGCGTTTTTGTGTGTTTGTGCAGTGCTGGGAATCAAGCCCAAGGCCTTTGACATGTACTGAGCGATATCCCCATCCTTGCATAGCTTGTTTACAGATTATTTTTGTTATCACTAATAGGTAAATAGTTGTATCTTATTCTTTCATGATATGTCCTTTTCATTGTCTTTAGAAAGCTTTGTATAAGCCCTCAAGTGTATGTTGAAAAAAAGAAAAAAATTTCCTTTATGGAACACTCAGTTTAAATGGAAAAAAATTTTCAGAGACCCCCACCCTAAAGAAATTACATGATTTGTCCAAGATTTTACAGATGACTAGTAACAAGGTCTAAACTAGATCTAAGCCTCTTGACCTGACTTTTTTTTTTTTTGTATAATGTTTTTGAAATCTGAGAGTATGGAGTAAGAGAAAAGCAGGAGAGGTTTTTTATTTTTATTTTCACTATTTATAAAATCTGTTATTTGTAGAATAGAGTTCATTTTAAGGCTCTTTGTTTTGTTTTTTAATCTTATTTTTAAGGTGCAATGAAAGCTTTCTGTGCTTTCTTTGTTGTTGTTTTGGTGTTCGGGAGTGTCTCTGAAGCCAAGTTTGATGATTTTGAGGATGAGGAGGACATAGTAGAGTATGATGATAATGACTTTGCTGAATTTGAAGATGTCCTAGAAGATTCTGTTACCGAATCTCCTCAACGGGTAATAACTACTGAAGACGACGAAGATGAGACAACTGTGGAATTGGAAGGGCAAGATGAAAACCAAGAAGGAGATTTTGAAGATGCAGATACCCAGGTGGGGTTTTCTTTCATTGATTTTTTTTTTTTCCCCCAATTTGGAGGATGGGAAATTTTATAACTAGCACTTCTCAAATATTAGAAATAAGACATAGATCTAGGGAGACCTTTACTCTCTGGAATCTTCATTTTTCTTCAGTAGATAAGAGTTTTCCCTACTGAAAAACAATTTGTGATGTTTCCATCTTTTACATTAAAAAATATGGTAAATTGTGTTTTCCTCCTCTATGGCAATCCTGGCTAGGGAAGGGGCTAGAGAATAGATATTGTGTATGGGTGAGGATTGTCATCATTTAGGTTTAGAACTTTGGGTTCTAAAGTATGGGGAGTCATCATTTTTGTGTTTTTGGGTTTTTGTCTCAGCTTTATTGAAGTTTAGTGACAAATGAAGATTACGTATATTTAAATTGTACAACATGGTGTTTTGATATGTGTATACATTGTGAAGTGATCATCACAAACTAGTTAACATATTGTTACCTCACATAGTTTTCTTTATTTGTATGTGTAATGAAAATACTTACCATCTATTCTCATAGCAAATTTTAAGTATATATAATATTCTACTAATTATTACCATGCTATATTGTACATTAAGTCTCCAGAACTTATTTATTTTAGGACTGAAAGTTTGAACACTTTGATATTTTGCTAAAAACATCTAATATCTCTGTTCTGGGCTTTCTGTTAACAAGTTCTCTTTTCCTTTACAAACGTTGCCTGCAAAATGAGACACTATTGCTGGTGACATTTGTAGAGAAAAACAGATTGTGCCTCATTTTTGTAGGAGGGAGATACGGAGAATGAACCTTATGATGACGAAGAATTTGAAGGTTATGAAGACAAACCAGATACTACTTCTAGCAAAAATAAAGACCCAATAACAATTGTTGACGTAGGTATACAGGGTTCTGAATTCTAAATTAACCAACAAAACATCTTGATGTCATTAATCCCAGAAATATAATTAGTGACATATGGCTGGTGTTGATGTTATAGTGGAAATTGAGAAATAGCTTAACATCAGTTATTCTGATAAACATCTATACCTAGAAATCTGTGGTAGTGCACCAGTTAAGCATGCAAAGACCCTGGGCTCGATCCGCAGCAGCACCACCAATCCAAAAAAAAAAAAAAGGATCATATCTGGAAAAAGAACGGCTATTTTATTCTAGTTCTCCTGGTTTTATTATCAAGAAATAAATAATGTATAACTAATTAGAATAAAAATAAATAAATAAATAGGCATGGTGGTGCATGCCTGTAATCCCAGTAGCTCTGGAGGCTGAGACTGGAGTATCACAATTTCAAAGCCAGCTTCAGTGTCTTTGCAGGGCCCTAGGTAACTCAGTGAGATCCTGTCTCTAAGTAAAATATAAGAAGGGTTCGGGATGTGGCTCAGTGGTTAAGTGTTCCTGGGTTCAAACCCCAGCACACACTAAAAAAGAAATAAATAAACAGGTATACCATACACTGGATATATTTTGGGGTGGGACTCAGAACCAAGTTAATACAAAGAATTTGCCAGCTTTTCATCTCATCTGATTCTCTTTAACATTTCCTTAAAGAATCTTTTACAAAACTAAGTTAAAAAACCAAAATAGGCTTATTTCTCGATGTATAATCATATTCAGTGACAGTTATATAAGAGATTTATTTCTACTTATGGGTTTTCTCATTTTTCATACCATTATTAGACTCTTATCATTCAGCCTTATCTAATATTAAATGGAATAATTTTGATTCTTTAGGTACCTGCACACCTCCAGAACAGTTGGGAGAGTTATTATCTAGAAATTTTGATGGTGACTGGTCTGCTCGCCTATATCATGAACTACATTATTGGAAAGAATAAAAACAGTCGCCTAGCACAGGCCTGGTTTAACACTCATAGAGAGCTTTTGGAGAGCAACTTTACCTTAGTGGGTAAGTTAGGCCAATATATGTCCAGCTCCCTGCTTGAAAATAGTCTGGTAAGAAGTGTTTATTCCCTTCAGCATAAGCATCTAACTGCTTTCAGTAAATGCTAAAGAGGATGCATTTTCTTGTCACACATTTTTTTTTAATTGGTCCATTATAATTATATGTAATTCTCAGATTCTTTGTTACATATTTGTACATGAACATAATAGAGTAATGTAATTTGTTCAGTTTTGTTCCCTAGTAACTTACCTTCGTGCATTTTTTTCTAAGTATAAGCGTCCAGTTGCTTTCATGTACTGCTTGAAGAGGATACATATTTTTTTTTAGTTTAATGTACTGAGTATATTGCATTTATGTAATAATTTCTTTATCTTTTATCAAACAATAGTATAATTGCACTAGGCATGATGGTGCACCCCTGTAATCCCAGTGGCTCAAGAGGCTAAGGCAGGGGGATCATGAGTTCAAACCCAGCCTCAGCAATGGGAAGCCTTAAGCAACTCAGTGAGACCCTGCCTCCAAATAAAATACAAAATATGGCTGGGAATGTGGCTCAGGGGTTGAGTGCCTCTGAGTTCAATCCCTGGTATCCTCCCCACACCCCAAAAAAGTTGATAAACTTCTGGTTGAAACTATGAAATTTTGACATTATAAGTAACTCGATAAATGCTTTCAATTCACCTTTAGAAATTGGAAGTCCTGGGCTGGGGATGTGGCCCAAGCGGTAGCACGCTCGCCTGGCATGCGTGCAGCCCGGGTTCGATCCTCAGCACCACATACCAACAAAGATGTTGTGTCTGCCAATAACTAAAAATAAATAAATAAATAAATAAATATGTTTTAAAAAAAAAAAAAAAAAAGAAATTGGAAGTCCTGCTGGGCACAGTGACACATTTCTGTAATCCCAGCCACTTTTGAGGCTCTGGCAGGGGATCACAAGTTTGAGGCCAGACTGGGTGACTTAATGAAACCTAGGGTCTTTTTTAAAAAGGTCTAAGAATGTAGCTCAGTGGTAGAGCACTTGCCTAGTATGCTCAAGGACCTAGACTCAATCTCCAGTACTGTACTACCAAAAAAAAAAGGAAGAAAGAGGAGGAAGAAAAGAAAAGAAGTTGGAAGCCCCTTAAATTTCTCTCCAGTTCTAAGGTACTGAATCTTCTGATGAGATATACACTGAAGTACTTGGAGGAATATCTGTAACTGTGCAGTATAAGAAGTGGGGTGGACTCCCCTCACATGAACCTCTACTTGTCATTTTAACACTTTTTTTGTTGTTGTGGGGGGTGGTTGCTATACTGGGAATTAATTCCTGGGCTTCACACATGTTAGGAAAGTACTTCTGAGTGACACTCCCAACATTTTTTTATTGTGAGACAGGATCTCACTGAGTTGTCCAGGCTGGCCTCAAACTTGCAATCCTCTTTCCTCAGCCTCCCAAGTAGTAGGATAACAGGTATGCTCCACCGTACCCCGGTATCACTTTATTCCACTTTAATAGTAAAAAGGGGGGCTGGGGTTGTAGCTCAGTGGTAGAGTGCTTGCCTAGCACGTGTGAGGCACTGGGTTCCAGCCTTAGCACCACATAAAAGTAAATAAATAGAATATATTGTGTCCATCTACAGCTAAAAAATATTTTTAAAAATAGTAAATAGGGATCCATCAACTCTATTCTTTAGCAGACTATTTATATATTGTGCTAGGTACTTTGCATACATTGTTTCTTATTTGCTCTTTGTAACAACACCATCAATTGGGTATAATTTTTGTTTTCCTTAGAAGTTAACTGGAGAGCAGAAATATTAAAACATGGCTGAACTATTAAATTGCCAAAGTCCATGCTCTCTATGATACTTTCACCTCTATGCAGTGGTTTTTCAGAGTACTTTTTGACCAGGACATTGAAAAATATAAGCAGTTTTTTGACTCATTGCCCTCCCTCTTGCTCCATTTTCATGTGGTTACCAGAGTCTGTTGTTTTTCATGGAGACAAACATTTTAAAAGTGAAAAGCAGCCCCTGTTTCTTCCAGTCTGGATGGCCACATAGCATACAAGTCCCACTGAATGATGAGGAGCCTTCCCACAGCTTTCATGCCTACTACATGCTGGTATCTGAGGGCAAATGCCATCTGCTCTGTTCTCCATGCATAAATTCACAGAGAAACATGAAAGGATGACAACAGAAAATAGTATTGGAACAGTGGGTAGGAATCAACTTTGTGCAGGAAACTTTGGGAAATTATTTTATTATTATTATTATTATTGTTATTATTATAGCTTTATAATTATACATAGTATTTGGGTTCATACTAACAAACTCATACATGCATTGAATTCGATTTCAGGTTATGATCATTCCTCCTCCCCTTCACCCCTTTTTTTCTTCCTTTATTAGACTTCTTTCGCTCCTCTATTTATTTGTATTTGATTGGTTCTTTGGTTCTTTTTACTTATGCATAAAGGTAAAATTCCCTGTGGTATATTTATATTTGCATATATAACATGATTTTTTTAAGAATTCATTCTGCATTACTTCCCCTTAACCATCCCTCTGCTCTGCCTCTCAGTGGGAGATATTTTTACTATAGTCTGTCTAAAGTTGGTACAAAAAAAGGAAAAGTTTGGTGCTTTGGAAAGTGTGAAAGCTAGTGAATTTTTTTTTCCTCTGTCAGGAGAGATAACTGAGGTTAATGAAACTCTTAAAGAATATCTAGGATTTGTCAACAGTTCTTTTAAAAAGGATGGTTGGTTCATCAAGATGACTCAGTAACCCTCAAGAACTAGATTAACTAATGAGTAAAGAAGTATAAGAAATACATCAAATCTGGGCTGGGGATGTGGCTCAAGTGGTAGTGCACTCGCCTGGCGTGCGTGCGGCCCGGGTTCGACCCTCAGCACCACATACAAACAAAGATGTTGTGTCCGCCGAAAACTAAAACATAAATGTTAAAAATTTCTCTCTCTCTCTCTCTCTCTAAAAAAGAAAAGAAAGAAAGAAAGAAATACATCAAATCTATTAAAGTGTGAAAATGGAACATTAAACAAACTAGAAAAAAATAAGTAGTAGTGGGCTGGGGATGTGGCTCAAGCGGTAGTGTGCTCACCTGGCATGGGTTCGATCCTCAACACCACATAAAAATAAAAAATAAAGATATTGTGTCCACCTTAAACTAAAAAATAAATATTTAAAAAAATAAGTAGTAGTAAAAGGAACAGTGCCAATCTATATAAATCTCTCTCCAAAAGAGATTCTATAAGAGAACAAATTATTGTTACCTTAAAGCTATGATCATGTTGGAGTCAGGATAGAGGAAGGGTGTGATAATTAGGCCCCAAATTTTCAGTGAATCACATTAAGTGGTTTTACCCCTAGGAGATGATGGAACTAACAAAGAAGCTACAAGCACGGGAAAGTTGAACCAGGAGAATGAGCATATCTATAACTTGTGGTGTTCTGGTAGAGTGTGCTGTGAGGGAATGCTTATCCAGCTGAGGGTAAGTAACTTTTGGTCCAATGTATATCATCCCTTTTTTCTAAATGTGGTTCCTAATGTTCTAAATTCAATGTCTCATCTCTTCATGTTTGGTTTAAAATAAGGTTCAACTATTCTGCTAACTGACAAGCATGTTATAGAGGATATTTGATAAAGCAAGTGATTTTCTCTCAAAGTCCCTTTCTTTATAATAAGTAGAAGTTAAAACTATATTAACTCCTTATTTTTTTAGTTCCTTAAGAGACAAGACTTACTGAATGTCCTGGCACGAATGATGAGGCCAATGAGTGATCAAGTGGTATGTATTATACATGCTGGTTACAGATTGAATTTGTTACTTCTTTGACCTTATTCCATTTCTACCTGATTGTTATTGGAATTTCTGGCAATTTATATCCCTTTCCAAAAAAAAAATGATCCTTTTCTATTTAAGCAGATCTTCTTTCACTCAGTGTACAACTATCTGGAGGCCTTAATGTGCTTTTTGGAGGGAAGGAGAAATACTCTACCACCACAGAGATCAGCTAAATTAGCCTTGATAGAGGGAAGAAGAATTGTCACAAATAGTTTGCCTTCATATCTACTTCTGCTTCTTATGTATGTCTTTGTTTTTGGCAAAAAGCTGGGTTTCTTCTCAAATTTTTTTGCTTCAGATAATTAATTTTGGTTGAAGGAGCTCAAACCATGATTTAAGAACTTTATTATTGGGCATACCTTCTTTCCTTTATTAAATTAACTTGTTAATCTGCCAATGTATCCTTTATTAGAAATGCCATATTCCTCCTTCCTTAATTCTTTCAGTAAATAATTGTGTTGGTTCCCACTGGTACAAGAAACAAAAATATACAGAATAGCTGGGCATGGTGGCACCCACCTGTAATCCTAGCATCTCTGGAGGCTGAGACAGGAGGGTTGCAAGTTCAAAGCCAGCCTAGGCAAGGATCTCAAAACGAAAAATAAAAAGGACTGGGGATGTGGCTCCATAGTAGAGCATCCTGGATTCTATCCTTAGTACTGAAAAACAACAATAAAAAAAAAACAAGAAAAGGACAATTTCTTCTTTTATATGAATTAATAAAATAAGAGATATATAAGTGTATGTCAAAGTACAAAGTAGTGTTAAGTAAGTGTTGTATTAGTTTTATAAATTTAGTACTTTCAAATGTTATTGGATTATTATATTATTATTATATATTATATATTATGATTATATTATTATTTTAGGTGGACATATTATTTTGCTTTTATGTGGTGCTGAGGTTGGAACCCAGTGCCTCATGCATGCTAGGCGAGCACTCTACCACTGAACCACAACCCCAGCCCTACACCCAAACTACTTCTACTCTGAACTTTTCTATTCCTGTCATTGAAACACTATTTCTTTCCCAATCACTTGGGTGCACACTCAAAAAGAAAAAAAAAAAAATTGGAATGATCAGTTGTCTATAGGTAGGATGGGCTCCCTGAGAAGGTGCTAAGTCTCTGGCATGGCAAGTTTTCACATAGAGATTAGATAACCATATATCCAGGATCTTGTAAAACATATTCTCCAAAGTGTAGGGAATGGGCTAAATGATGGTGTCCTTTCTAAATTACTTTAATAAGTAATTTATAATTACTTCCTGCTCCCCGTTCATCTCTCTTTTCTTTCTTGGTTTTTTTTTTTTTTTTGGAGGTGGGGGCAATACTGGGGATTGAACCCAGAGGTCTCTGAGCTACACCCCAGTCCTTCTGTTTATATTTTGAGCCAAGGTCTTGCTAAGTTGTCTAGGCTGGCCTCAATTTTGTGATCCTTCTTGTCTCAGCCTCCTGCATAGCTAGGGTTACTGACATGTCACTGCATCTGGCTCATCTCTCTCTTTTTTCTCCCTCTTTTTTGGTACTGGAGATTGAACCCAGGGGTGCTTAACCACTGAGCCACAATCCCCAGCCCTTTTTATATTTTATTTAGAGACAGGGTCTTGCTGAGTTACTTACATCCCCACTAAGTTGCTGAGGCTGGCTTTCAATTGCAGTCCTCCTGCCTCAGCCTCCCAAGCTGCTGGGATTACAGGAATGCACCACCATGCCTCTCCTTGAAACTCATTATTTTAAAGATTTCAATTTTAGTTGTAAATCTACATCTTTTAATTTTTTTTAATGTCGCCATTGGTGACTTAATCCACTAAAGTTTAGAGCCTCATCAGTTAATGTTCCTGTCATCTCTTTTCCCACCAAACATTAGTTAAAAATGAAGAAGCTGGACACAGTAGCCCATGCATGTAATCCCAGCAACTTGGGAGGCTGAGGTAGGAGGATCTCAAGTTCAGAGCCAGCCTCAGCAATTTAGTGAGGCACTAAGCAACTCAGCAAGACTCTGTCTCTAAAATATAAAAAAGGGCTGAGGGTATGGCTCAGTGATTAAATGCCCTTATATAAATAAGATGACAAGTAGGGCCATGTTTTGTCATATCAATCTCCACTACTCAAAAAAATAAAAAAAGAAGAAGAAAATTTGCTGTAACCTCCCCAGCCATCTTTCATAGAAATTATTCTTTAGTGTTTGAATCATGTCATTTCTTTCCTGGAGTGTATTTACTCTTCTCTTTTTCCTCTGGGCCAGTCATCCTTTTTTCTCTCCTTTCCTCCCTCCTTTTCCCCTACCTCTCAAAGAGAAATTACCTTAATAAACTCATGATTCTTTTTTTTTTTTTTTTTTTAGTATTTTTTAGTTGTGGATGAACACAATAACTTTATTTTGCTTATTTATTTTTTAAATATTTATTTTATTTCTTAGTTTTAGGTGGACACCATATCTTTATTTTACAAGTATGTGGTTCTGAGGATCGAACCCAGTGTCCCATACATGCTAGTCAAGCACTCTACCACTGAGCCACAATCCCAGCCCCGCTTATTTATTTTTTATGTGGTGCTGAGGATCAAACCCAGTGCCTCACATGTACAAGGCAAGTGTTCTACCATTGAGCCATAACCCCCATGATTGAGCCCATTGAGCCCACACCCATGATTCTTTACATTTAGTTTTTTTTTTTCTTATAGGATTCTGTTTAAAGTGTTAACTTTGTATAATTTTCTGTCAATGTTGAAAGAGCAGAAAATTTTTCTTTTACGGCTGCTATTTTGCCAGATCTTACCCAATAGTAACATTTCTTTTTTCCATATTATTGGAAAAACTGATAATTATTTGACTCAAACATTTAAAAATATAAATAAGATGTCAAGTAGGGCCATGTTTTGTCATATCAGACTCTTTAGGCTTTTAATTTTGGCCCAATGCAAAATATTAATAGTTGTTTACTTGCTTTGGGGGTATTTTCCAACACCAACAGTTCTTTGATTCTCTGGACACCAATTGAGTGCTAACAATTCTATTCAATTCTGATACTATCTGCCTGGAGTTAGCTTAGATCCCACAGGCTGAAGGGTCCAATCCCACAAGACTATTCCTGTTTCAGAGGGAATTGCAGATCCCAGGCCATCCATATTGCCATGTACAGTTCTGACTGATCAAAATATAAACTGGACATTTCTACAACCTCTGGCCAGGTTCATTAATTTGTTAGATTATCTCACAGAACTCAGGAAAACATTTTACTTACATTTACTGGCTTATTTTTAAGGATATAACTCGGGAATAGCCAAATAAAAGAGAAATAAAGGGTGGTACATAGGAGAGGGGTATGCATGGAGCATGACCTTTCTGAGCATTTTACTCTTCCAACAGGTTGATGAGTTCACTAACTTGGAAGCCCTCTGTATCTTATTCAGGATTTTTTTGTTGTTGTTTGTGGTACTAGAGATTGAACCCAGGACCTTGAGCATGTTGGGCAAGTGCTGTTCACTGAGCTAAATCCCCATTCCTGTTCTGGAGTCTTTGTAGAACTCAATTTCCATTTTTCCTTTCTTTCCCAGATATCTTGAATAGGGCTGAAAGATCACACCCGCTAAGCCCTTGATTATTATGATGACTAGCCCTATTTCTGATGCCATCTAGGAGCCAACCAAAGTCATTGCATTTCTTTTCTCAATAACAAAAGATACTCCAATCATTCATGTGATTCTAAAGGTTTTAGGAGCTTGGTGCCTGAAACCTGGGACAAAAACCAAATGTATTTCTTATTATAGCACATTTCCAATTAGGATCTTTTTGCATGGGTGGGTACCAGGGATTGAACTCAGGGGCACTCACCACTGAGCCACAACCCCAGCCCTATTTGTATTTTATTTAGAGATAGGGTCTCACTTGAGTTGATTAGCACCTCACTTTTTGCTGAGGCTAACTTTGAACTCACGATCCTCCTGCTTCAGCCTCCCGAGCCTTTGGGATTTTAGGTGTGTGCCACCGCACCCAGCTTCAATTAGGATCTTGTTAATGCTGAATTTTGGACTTGAGTATTCCTATATGAATCTGTTAGTATTCTATTGCTGCAGAACAAATTAACACAAATTTGGCAGCTTAAAATAACACCCATTTGTTATCTCACAGTTTGTGAAAATAAGTAGTCCAAGCATGGGTTCTCTGCTCAGGTCTTTGCAGGCTGAAATTAAGGTATCAGCAAGATTAAAGTTTCCTTCTTGGGCATCACTTTCTCAAGATCATTCAGGTTGTTGGCATAGTTCAGTTTCTTGTAGTTGTAGATCTCTATTTTCTTTCTACTTACCAACTGGCTCCTAGAGGCCACCCTCAGTTCTTTATCACTCATCTTTATTTAAGCCCTTTCACTCCTTGATTCTTTTCTTCTCATAGAGTCTCATCCTTTTTAAGGATTTGCATGCTTAGTGGGTATACCCAAGATAATGTCCCTTTTGGTTAATTCAGAATCAATCAATTAAGGACCTTTTGCCTTATAACAACATAATTATGGGAGTGATGACACATCATACTTGCAAATCTCACTCAAGGGAGTTCTTAGGGACCATTTAGAAATCTATCTACCGTAGAACCCAATAGTAAGCTTTGTTGTTTTGTTTTAAAAGCAAATAAAAGTAACTATGAATGATGAAGACATGGATACCTATGTGTTTGCTGTTGGCACACGGAAAGCTTTAGTTCGACTGCAGAAAGAGATGCAGGATCTGGTACGTCAAGTTTTTCCAACTGAAATATGTATAGAAACTGCTTCTTTATTAAATAGATTTTCATTGCACAGACAATTACCTTACTCAAATGTTGTTAAGTTTTGAAATATGTTAATACAGATGCTTTTTTGAGGGGGAAATCTTTGTGCATAATCAAATGTCCTATCTTATTTTCAAAATTTTCTTCCTCCAGAGTGAGTTTTGTAGTGATAAACCTAAGTCTGGAGCGAAGTATGGACTGCCAGACTCTTTGGCCATCCTGTCGGAGATGGGAGAAGTCACAGAGGGAATGATGGATACAAAGGTAAATGTAAAAAAGACTTATATTTGCCAGACCTGGCATTGAGAAGGCTTTTCCTAAAAGTCACCCTGTATGAATCCTTAATGTTAATGCATTAATTATGTATTCTTTTCTCACATCAATTCTGAAATACCATATTTAAGCAATAATTCAACTTGTCAGAAGTACTGTTTGATTAGTCAAGAAGTTCTCTGAATGAATAGCAAATTGTTTCTGGGATTGCTAATGACTTTCAGGTTTTTTGAAGAAGGAACACAACTTCAATTCTTTTCACCATGCCATTTGGTCTATAATTTTGATCTTCAATTAGCAGAATAGGAGAAGAGGGTGTTCAGAGAACCATTTCTTTCTTTTGGTTGTGTTATGGTAACAGTATATCTTACTTACATTAAATTATGGAATAACTCAGGGATAGTTCCAAATGTAAATTCAAGGTGACATGTTTATAAAGAATCCCTTGAGCCAGGCACGGTGGCACATACCTGTTATTCTAGTGGCTCAGGAGGCTGATGCAGGAGGATTTTGAGTTCAAAACCAGCTTCAGCAACTAAGTGAGGCCCTAAGCAACTCATCAAGACCCTGTTTCTAAATAAAATATTTTTAAAAAGGTTGGGGATGTAGCTCCTGGTTAAGTGCCCCTGGGTTCAATCCTTGGTATTAAAAAAAAAAAAGGAATCCTTGAATCTGGGTGTAGTAACAGGCCTGTAATCCCAGCAGGTAGGAAGCCTGAGGCGAGGATTGCAAATTCAAGGCCAGCCTCAACAATTTAGGGAGGCCCTAAGCAACTTAATGAAACCTTGTCTCAAAATTAAAAGGACTGAGAATGAAGCTCAAAGAATCCCCTGAATTATTTTAGATTTTCATAACTTTCGTTCTTGTTTACAATTTTGCTTTGTGACATATTTTCAGCTACTGTATAAGAACAATATTAATTTCACTTTAGAGAGCTTCCTTATTTAAATTTAATTTTAGGGCTGGGGATGTGGCTCAAGCGGTAGTGCGCTCGCCTGGCATGCGTGCGGCCCGGGTTCGATCCTCAGCACCACATACAAACAAAGATGTTGTGTCCGCCGAAAACTAAAAAATAAATATTAAAATTCTCTCTCTCTCTCTCTCTCTCTCTCTCTCTCTCTCTCTCCAAAAAATAAAATAAAATAAAAAAATAAATTTAATTTTAAAACATTTTGGTCTGAGCAACATTGCAGGGGATTGAAGGGTGAAATATTTATGAAAAAAGGGAAATGCATCAAAATCAACTTTAAAAAAAATAATTTTATTTTCTGTTTTTCAGATGGTTCACTTTCTTACACACTATGCTGACAAGATTGAATCCATTCATTTTTCAGACCAGTTCTCTGGTCCAAAAATTATGCAAGAGTACGTATAAGATAAAACGTTGGTATTAATATTTCTTGCTAGTTCTGTGTTGAAACACCACAAAATGCTTCTCTGAGTTTTCTTACCAAATGAGTGAGAGAAGTTGGTGATGGCATCCAAGTTTTCCTTTGCTTTGGTTGTATGCATCACAAGAGGTCATTGAAAAGCCAGGCAAGATAGTGCACACTTTTAATCCCAACAACTGGGGAGGCTGAGGCAGTTGAGAATTGCAAGCTTGAGGCCAGCCTTAGCAATTTAGCTAGACCCTATCTCAAATAAAAATATATATATATATAGCTCGGTGATAGAACACTTGCCTAGCATGTGTTAGGCCCTGAGTTCAAATAATCACCATTTTAGACGTGTTTGTGCGTGTGTGTTGCTAGGGATTGAACCGAGGTTGAACCCAGGGCTTTGTGCATGCAAGGCAAGCACTCTACCAACTGAGCTATATCCCCAGCCCAAATAATCACCATTTTAAAGAGGACTAGGGATGTAGCTCAGTGGCAAAGCACCCCTAAATTCAATCCCTGGTACCAAAAAAGAGAGAGAGGTGTCATTGAAAACCCATGGGAGGGCTGGGGTCATGGCTCAGTGGTAAAGTGTGAGGCACTGGGTTCAATTCTTAGCACCACATATAAATAAATGAACAAAATAAATGTCCTTCAGCAACTAAACAAAAAATTAAAGAAAGAAAGAAAGAAAAGCCCATGGGAGAGGAGGATGTAGCTCAGGTGGCACAGCACTTGCTTAGCATATACAGGCCTTGGTTTTAATCCTCAGCAGGACCAAAAGCATCAAGAAAGAAAATCTATGGGAGACAAACAAATGAGCCTAGCCTAGCCTACTTTGCATATGTCTGTGCCTATTTGCATCACACACTCAGTAAGGTTGATGAGAATCTTACAGAAATGATTGATACTAAGAAAATGGAAATTCTTGTTTTTGTACCAGGATTGAACTTGGGCACTCAACCGCTGAGCCACATCCCCAGCCCTATTTGTATTTTATTTAGAAACAGGGTCTCATTGAGTTGCTTAGCGTCTCACCATTGCTGAGGCTGGCTTTGAACTAGTGATCCTCCTGCCTCAGCCTCCCAAGCCACTGGAATTACAGATGTGTGCCCTGGTGCCCAGCTTTTGTTTTTGTTTTTGGTGCTGGGAATTGAATTCAGGACCTTGCACATGAGTGCTTTACCACCATGCTGCATCCTGACCCTTTTTCTTTTATTCATTCATCATTCATTGTTTTGGTATTGGGGATTAAACTCAGGGGCATTTTACTACTGAGCTATATCCCCTGTCTTTTTTTTTTTTTTTAATACCTCTATTTTATTTGTTCAAACCCAGTGCCCCACACATGTTAGGCAAGCTCTCAAGCTCTACCACTGAGCCACAACCCCGGCCCCCCCAGGTTTGTTTGTTTATTTATTTATTTTAAATATTTATTTAGTTAGTTAGTTAGTTTTCTGCAGACACAACATCTTTGTTTGTATGTGGTGCTGAGGATCGAACCCGGGCCGCACGCATGCCAGGCAAGCGTGCTACCGCTTGAGCCACATCCCCAGCCCGGTTTTTTTATTTTTTATAAAAAGGCTTTTTATTTTTATTTTTTATTTTTGGGATAGTCTCTTGTTAAGTTGCCAGGGTTGGCTATAAACTTAGGAATCTCTCAAACCTCCCATTCGCTGAGATTGTAGACATGTAGCACCATGCCTGGTTTTTAATTTTTGTAACAGGGTCTTGCTAAATTGCCCAGGCTGGCCCCAACTCGCAATCCTCTTTCCTCATCTTCCCAAGTAGCACCACCACACCCAGCATTTTTTTCCCCAAATTTTATGATATTAATCTGTCTATGATGTTTGACTTTTGTTTGATTACAAATCTATGTAATTGTGTATTTTGTCATTTATAGCCTTTTCTGGCTTCCTTCTTTAAACAGGTGATTATTATATCTTCTCCGAGCATATTATCAGTTATTCCCAATCAGGTTTTTAGCTTTATAGTAATATTGTCCAGGTGTACATATTCAGGGCTTGGATTCATTCTTAAATTTACAGTCTGTCTCAGGAGGGCATCCTTAAGTTTCCTTGTCATGTAGAACTGGTTCCAATCTAAATTTTCAGTTGCACACTACTCTGATGGGCTATGGAGTTGAGTACAATTACAAGGCTATCATCCCAGTGACTGGGGAGGCTGAGGCAGGAGGATCACAAGTTTGAGGCCAGCCTCAGTAATTTAGGAAGACCCTCTCCCAAAAGATCAAAAGGACTGAGGTTGTAGCTCAGTGATAAAATACCACTAAGTTCAATCATCAGTACCAAGTAAATAAATAAAGGTATCTGGGGGCCCTGGGTTTACTCCCCAGCATCTAAACAATAACAACAAAAAACTCATTCTGGATTTTAGTTGTAAGTGGGATTATTCAGATCATATCCCTCTAGATGGTATTGTATCATCCTTGCCTTGCAACACCAGGGACAAAATATCACATTAGAATATTTATCAAGCATTTTGAATTGTAGAAAGGGGGGATGATTGGCAGTCAAAGACTATGAATGAATCTTCAAGGACAGAACTAAATTATATAGTCTTCCCTCCAAATCCACAGGGGATTGATTCCAGGACTCCCCTCAGATACCAAAATTGAAGGATGCTCAAGTTCCTTACATAAAAATGCTGTACTCTTTGAATATAACCTATGCATATCCTCCCATGTACTTTAAACTGTAGATTGCTTAATAATACCTATTACAGTGTAAATGCTATGTAAATAGCTGTTGCTTTGGGAATGATGACAAAGTTTGCACAATACATGTTTATTACAGATGAGATTCTTTTCCCAAATATTTTATAGAACCCGTAGATATGGAGGGCCAATTATATGTTATAGTAGATTATCTCTAAATTTCTTCAGAGGCTAACTCAAGTAAGATGCTTTATTGTGGGAAGATAGCATAGAAGTTGGAAATAAAATATAATTCATCAAAATAAATAAGACAGGCAGGGTGGCACAAACCTGTAATACCAGGTACTTGGGAGGCTGAGGCCAAAGGATCACAAATTCCAGGCCACCTTTGACAATTTAGCAAGACCCTGTCTCCAAATTATTTTAATTTTTTTTTTTTTTTTTAAAGACTGGGGATTTAGCAGAGTGGTAAAGTGTCTTTGGGTTTAATCCTCAATACTGAAAAAAAAAAAAACCCACAAAACTACGAGTGTCATATAAAATATGGACCTCATACTTAAATGTAGATTCATTTCTGACTTCCCAGATGAGATGGAATATATCCTGCCTGCAGGGGACATCACCACTGGAAGTATTCAAATTGAAAGATAAAGGTCACTTGGGAATGCATTCATCAGATAGCCAAGTAGACCAGATGATCTTAAGTCTCCTTCAGGCCCAGAGATTATATTTGACTTGGGGATGCCAAGGCACTTACTGTGCTGATTATTTGCAGGTATCTGTCTAAATGAATCAGATGACTTGTGAACATGGAAAATGTCTTTCTTATGTTGTGTCTTAAAAGACTTTTCTTTTATGACAGGGAAGGTCAGCCTTTAAAGCTGCCTGACACTAAGAGGACACTATTGTTTACATTTAATGGTAAGTGTTCTGGGTCCTGTCTTGGTTTTCTATGAGATAACCTTAAGGAGATATAGTTCTTTTGCAACTGATAGATGTAAAATTACATTAAAACTAATAACCTTATGCCTGATTTGATTGATTTCTGAGTTTCTTCAAGAAGATCACATTTTATATATTTTAATTTTCTGCTAGAAAACTTGGAGAAAGGAGTCTATTAACATTAAATTTTTTTTTTTTTTTTTTGGTGACTCAGGTATTAATGCTGCCATTAACTCAATAGAAAATTGACTTTGTTTTCCAGTGCCTGGATCAGGTAACACTTACCCAAAGGATATGGAGGCTTTGCTACCCTTGATGAACATGGTGATTTATTCTATTGATAAAGCCAAAAAGTTTCGACTCAACAGAGAAGTAAGACAGAAAGCCTTTATTACAAACTGATACCTTTAATTATTGTTTGTTTGTTTGTTTGTTTTCTGGGTAGGACTCTAGAGGGAGCAGCTATCAATGATTGAATTTTTGCTAGATGATTTGAAAGTGCCAGATGGAAATAGTTTAATGCAAGAATTCTGAGTGAAATTTTACTTTTGCGGCATAGAGATGGATTTCTTATGAAAGACTTTGTCTTTTTGGGAAAGGGCAAACAAAAAGCAGATAAGAACCGTGCACGAGTAGAAGAGAACTTCTTGAAACTAACACACGTACAGAGACAGGAAGCTGCACAGTCCCGGCGTGAAGAAAAGAAAAGAGCAGAGAAGGAGCGCATCATGAACGAAGAAGATCCTGAGAAACAACGCAGACTGGAGGTAAGACAGACTTACCTTATCACTGGGGCAATACTAAGATTTTTATTATAAGGATTCCTGTTTGTACCACACTGGCTGTTCATGTAATCCTATATTGGAATGTATACAAGCTAAAAGTTTTGTTTTTTTCATGGTTGTTTTTAAATTTTTTTTAGATGTTGATGGACCTTTATTTTATTCATTTATTTATATGCGGTACTGATACTCGAACTCAGTGCTTCACACATTTTGGGCAAGCACTCTACCACTGAGTCACAACCCCAGCCCCAGAAATTAGGATTATTAATAGCACTAAATGAAGTTGCTATATAAAGTTTAAGATTTAATCATAGAATCAGAGAATTCTAATACTTTTGTGTGTATTTTTCAAGTTATTATCTCAAATGTAAGCTTCTTAGGCTCTAGTGTGTTATTTAAATATAAGCATATTCTGATAATTTTATGAAATAAGATGCCCTAATCCAGCACTAAAACTTATACATCTGGTTAAAAAAGAAGAGAACAAAGTCCTGGAAATTGTGAATTTAAATGAGAATAATCTTGAAGATTGAAGAAAATCTTTCAGAGCAAAAGGCACATGTTGCCCAAAAAAATGTGAGCTTCTGTGTGCACTGCAGTTGCCAGTGAGGTGTTAACTTGGCAAGGATAACTGAAGTGCCCAGGATATAACTCTGCCTGCATCTCTCTCATTGTGTTTCTTTTTCTTTTTTTTTTTTTTTTCTTTTCTTTTTGGTACTGGGGATCAAACCCAGGGGCACTTAATCACTGAACCACATTTTCAGCCTTTTAGAATTTTGAGACAGGGTCCCACTAAATTGCTTAGTTTGCTAAGTGCTGAGGCTGGCTTTGAACTTGCAATCCTCCTGCCTTGGCCTCCCAAACCACTGGGATTACAGGCATAAGCCACTGTGCCTGGATTTCATCATGCTTCATTTGGTTTGGTTTGGGTTAGCTGATGGGCATTTCCCCCTAAAAATTTAGCTATGTTTATGCAGTCTTCTTTATAAATGAAATGACTCTTCAATGTATACACATAAAAATATATATATAGGAATCATTAAGAGGTAATGCCTTTCATTTTTATATGAAAAAGGAAGTTCTGTTCTTTCTAAGATTCGAATCTAAAGTGGGTTAAAGGAAAAAGGAGACCCAGAACTTGAGTTAGATTGTAAGCTTCTTGTGAATGTAAACCATTTGGGTTTTTTTTTTTTAGAACCACTGCTTTATTTTATTTTTCTTTAAATATTTTTATTGTTGATGAATTTTTAAATTTTACTTATTTATTGGTATGTGGTGCTTCTGAACCCAGTGTCTCACACATGCTAGGCAAGTGTTCTACCACTGAGCCACAACCCCAGCCCTAGAACCACTGCTTTATAATGTCTGGTCTGGAAACCTTATGAGAAGATCTAATGAACTAAATGGAATAGAAGCTACATTTGAGATAAAAAGTTATAATCGATTTCTTTTTCTTTTTTGGGTGGAAGGAGGTACCAGAGATTGAACTCAGGGGCACTCAACCACTGAGCCACATCCTCAACTCTATTTTGTATTTTATTTAAAGACAGGGTCTCACTGAGTTGCTTAGTGCTTTGCTTTTGCTGAGGCTGGCTTTGAACTCTGGATTCTCCTATCTCAACCTCCCCAGCTGCTAGGATTACAGGTGTGCACCACCCTGCCCAGTTCATAATCAATTTCTGACTGACTTACTTATTCATATGTTTAGCAATACTGGGGATTTAACCCAGGGGTGCTTTTCCATTAAGCTACGACACCCTTTATAATGTTTTATTTTGAGATAGGGTCTCATTGAGTTGCTGAGGCTAGCCTTGAACTTGGCAAGGATAACCTTGAACATGCTTTTCTCCTGCCTCAGCCTCCTAAGTAACTGGATTAAAAGCATGTGCTGGTGCTGGGGCTCAGTGGTAGAGCACTTGCCTAGCATGTGTGAGGCATTGGGTTTGAGTCTTAGCACCACATGTAAATAAATAAAATAAAGGTCCATTGACAACTAAAAAAAAATTTTTAAAAAAAGAAGCATGTGCCCACTGGCCAGTCACAGTGGAGCATGCCTGTAATCCCAGCAGCTAGGGAAGCTGAGGCAGGAAGATCGTGAGTTCAAAGCCAGCCTCAGCAACTTAGCAAGGCCCTAAGCAACTCAGTGAGATCCTGTTTCTAAATAAAATATAAAAAAGGGGTAGGGATGTGGCTTGTGTGCTCAATCCTCAGTACCAAAAAAAAGAATGTGCCACTGTGGCCAATTTCTGACTTGAATGGCTCATTCATAGAAATGAGCTAGACCTCCCTGCCACTGCCAGGATGCTTTTTGTTTGTTTTGTTTTCTTATATATTTAATGAGAAAAATATACATAGAAGTTAAAATTACCACATAAAAATAATATAATAATCCCTCAAACACCCCCTATCCCTAAAGGTAATCACTATAAACACTATTAAAGATAACACTGTTTATATAGTTTTCCCTTTGTTTATATATCCATTCATATGCTAAGTGTATATATTATCTTTTCTTAAGTAAATCAGCTTATAAATACAAGTCTTTCAAGAAGGTAATATCTTCCCACATATGAGCTTTTTTACTTCTTAAGGAAAAGAGTCCTGGGAGATATCTGTATATATGTACATACACATGAATATATATTTCTTCTAAGATTGTTTCAGAAAATAAAAAATATATAAATATGTAGGTATGCACGTATACACCTGTTTATGAAAAATACTTTTAATGGATATTGCTTATAAGAAGTTGTATCTTACACTTTTAACATTGTATGAAATCTCTTCACTAACATCTTTTATGAAAAAACATCAGTTGTTTGAAGTTGTAAACTGATAGGAAATGGTTTCTTGCTTTACAATTTTTTAATTATTGAAGGTGAGCATTTTTCACATGGTCTTGGCATAAGATGTCACTTAAATATATTAACATAAATATGTTTTTAAATCATGATACTATATTCTAGTATCTTGGGAGATGCAGATGTACATGTGGGTATAATACGTAATATGAAAAGTAGGGATGGATAATGCTGGGGAAAGATTGGATGGTGGTGGAGAGAGAGATTGAAAGTGTGGGAAGAGGATGTTGGGAGAATATCTGACTACTTTATATAAATGTCCCAGAATAATATAGCTTTTGACATATATGCTGTAGCTGTTTGCTACTAGGCCCCCACAGTAGGCAGAGCAGGGGAGGGGGAGTTCTTTCCTCCTTTGTGAACCCAAACTCAGAATGTGTTTCCATTAAAGTGGCATTAATATTGATATTTCAGTTTTTCAACTATTTAGATGATAGGACACCTATGAATTAATAAACATTCTCACTTACTGCAGTATTGGTGGGTAGTTCTCTATTATTTGTGGGGGAACCTAACACAGTCATTAGTTCCCAGACCAGGAATTTACAAATCACTCTTTGAAACAATTTGTTATACTATCAAGAGTTAACTCTCTTCTAGAATGTTATTTGTGCTACAGGCCTAAGGTTTTGCTTTTGTTTTTTTTTTTTAATGTGCTTAGAACTAAGTTTGGGTTCTTTCTTTCTCTCCTTCCTGTCTTAGGAAGCTGCATTGAGGCGTGAACAGAAGAAATTGGAGAAGAAGCAAATGAAAATGAAACAAATCAAAGTGAAAGCCATGTAAAATCATCCCAGAGATCCGAGTCCTAATTCCACCTATAAGCTCTGAGTTCATAGGAAACATGAAAAAACACCAGTCGTTTTCTCACTTTAAAGTTCAGATACTCTCTGTGCTGAGAAATCCTTATTTCATCATCTATTCTGCTCTTGGTTTGGAGTTTTACAGAGGTTGTAGATACATTGAAAGGGCTCTATTTCAGTAATTTTCTTCCAGATAATCAAATTATTTTGATTATTTTATAAAAGAAATGATATATAAAATGTAGTTTTCAAATATTTTTTAAATTATAACATGAATCATCAATCCTTTTAATGTTTTAAAGTTTGAAGAAATATCATGAAATTTACAGGTAAATAATTAGGTTGTTGCTTTTTGTTTAAACTAAGCAGATAGAGTAGCTATGGAACCTGACTCTAAACCAAGATTCCACAAATAACTACTGGAATTGCACAATAAACATTGCTTGATGTTTTCTTCTGTGTGTACATTGAACTTGTGAAAAAGTAAAATTTAGAACATTATATGTGGTGACGAAATTTCAGGAAACTCAGTACATATGCAGTATGTTTTGTAGGTGGGAGGTGCTGATAGCAGTATTATAGGAAATCTGTAGGTGTTAGGATACTGATATGTACATGGAAAATTCTAGAGGTAGGTAGTACATGAGCATGGTTTTCTCCTTATCTGATACTATGAGCTAATGACAATGTGAATGCTGTATTTTCAAAGGTTTTATGTTATTTTTTTGAGTACCAAGTGCATGAAAAATTAATTGCTACATCCATATCAGATCAGCAATCAGATCATTGGTCTATGTGAAGTCACAAATATTTTTCTTCTTCATTAATGCCACCTATTGGATGTTCATGGAGAAGCTCTGCTGTGTTATGGCTGTGTACCTTTGCTTCTCCTTCTGCTTTCTGTCTTCTACAGTTGGGGCTGGGTATGTCCTTTCAAATAGCCAAAAACATGCATAAATAATACTTAAAAAACTGAGCCTTCCTAAACTATTGAGAGTTCTTTCTGCCTCTTGAGGAAGAAACTCTTGTGGGAAAGGCCCATCTATCTGTACAAGCATTTGGCTTGTTCAGATCTCTGCATTTTATAAATGCTTCCTACTAAGAAAGCATTTTTTAAGTCACTGCTGGCACCAGGTAGTTTTTGCTGGGGATGGGAAAGGGTTGGGTGTTTTGGTGGGTGTGGGAGGAGGGATTTTTGTTGATGCTTTATGTGCAGATCTGTTCTGGGGCAATAACAATGAGTTGCTGTGAAAACAGCATGTACCGCTGCCTTTGTAACTGCATGGGAACTTTTCACATGGGTTTTCTCTAGGTTAATACAGAAATGTGTAAACTGGGAGATGCAGATGTAATATTTTTTAACAGTATGTGAATTTAAGTTATTAAAATGACAAAAATAACACAAATTTAATTTAGTGCTATATAATTCTAGAACTAGCATTGTACTACAAGCCTTTAAAGTACATTTTAGAAATCAAAGTTGATATGCTTAGCTATCTTTTAATAATATAAGCTTTCTTAAAGTCCCACACATTTGGACCATGGCAGCTAATTTTGTAATTTAATTCTAATGAACTACCTATGGACATATATTAAACTGATTGACAAAATCTCAAGAGTGAGCCTTGACTTTTCTAGAGTTCTCTTACAAGAGTATACACCCATAGGAAAGTTTTTTCTGATCAGTGAAAGTCAGCACTGAAATGCTTTTCCTTTAAAAGTATTGATCTTGAATATTCATTTTGTTGTTCATTTATCCCTTTTAAAGTGTTTTATATTCTTAGAGCTGCCTCTTGTTTTTGTTTGTTTTGTGGGGGGTATTAGGGATTGAATCCAGAAATATTCTACCAGTGCTATATCCCCAGCCTTTATTAATTTTAATTTTTAATTTTTTGTTATTGGGGATTGAAGATCACTACATGCCCAGCCCTTTTGACAGTTTCCAAGTGTGGCCTCAAACTTGCAATCCTCCTGACTCAGCTTCCCAAGTCACTGGTATTACAGACTTGTGTCTCTGGGCCCAGCGCATATACTAGTGTGTTCCTTCCTGCAGTCTCTGTGTTAGCTTTCTGTAGCTATGACACACCTGAAATAGCCAGCTTAAAGGAGGAAAGATTTATTTTGGCTTATAGTTTGAGAGATTTCAGTCCATGCTTGCTTATCCTTGTCACTTTGGGCCTATGGTGAGGCAAAACATGGAAGGGAGTGAACAGTGGAGTGAAGCTGCTCACTTCATAGTGACCAGGAAGCAAAGAAAAGCAGGAGGAGGAGCTGGAGTCCCAATATCCCATTCAAGGACACTCCCCCAATGCCCTAACTTTACTTCCAGTAGGCTCCACCTCCTAATAACTCTAACACCTCCAGATGGAACACCACAAGTCTTAAAGAAATGGTATCCTCTAAGACTTTTTTCCAAGTGATTTCAGTTTAGCTTTACTTGTTTTTCTCTCTCCCAGTGGAAACCAAGGAGATCCTTTCAGAGTTCTCTGAATTGATCTGCCAAAATTGATAGGGTATTTTGGGGGGAAGAGAGGAATCCTTCATGATTCTCTTTCTCTATTAATAGGAAACTTCTGTCAAGTCCCAGACGTAGACCTCTTTACATGGAACCTACACCAAAGAAAAACACTGATATTCTCGTTCTACCCATCTAGTAGAAATTAGCAATGTGAAGATTATTGTTGTATAAGGATCTGTTGGATTTGGTGGAGAGGAGTGAAATACTGTATTAACTTCCCAAGTTCTCTTTTTTTTAATTTATTTTTTAGTTATAGGTAGACACAATGTCTTTATTTTATTTGGTGCCGAGGATCAAACCCAGTGCCTCGGGCTGGGATGGTGGCTCAGTGGTAGAGTGCTTGCCTAGCATGCATGAGGCACTGGGTTCGATCCTCAGCACCACGTAAAAACAAACTAATATATCCACCTAAAATTAAAGATACACAAATAAATAAATATTAAAAAAAAAAAAAAACAGTGCCTCATGCATGCTAGGCGGGCACTCTACCCCTGATCCACAATCCCAGCTCCCAAGTTCTCTTTTTTTTTTGTTTGTTTGTTTTTATACATTTATTTATTTTTATGTAGTGCTGAGGGTCAAACCCAGGACCTCGCACATGCTAGGTGGGCACTCTACCGCTGAGCCCCAGCCCCATATATTTTGTTTTATTTTTGTGGTGCTGGGGCTTAAACCAAGGTAGAGTACAAGGCAAGCACTCTACCAACTGAACTATATCCCCAGCCCCACCAAGTTCTCTTTTTGTTACTCTTCTGCCTCCACTCTTTTTTTTTTTTTTTTCCAATCCCACTGGGGATTGAACTCAGTCAGCCACTCTTCCACTAACCTATATCCCAGTCCCTTCCACTCATTTTGAATGATATGAAAGAATATAAAAGGGAGAAAAGCTATACCCACAGGAGTGAATTCTATTATAAACTGCTAAAACAGAACAGCCAAAAGTATTTCCCAGTTTCTGGTGTTTGGTAGTCAGCAAAAGATTTCATTACAGCTAGATGTGGTGGCACATACCTGTGATCCCAGCAATTCAGTGATGCTGAGGCAGGAGGATTGCAAATTTGAGGTCAGCCTTAGCAACTTAGCAAGGCCCTATCTCAAAAAAAAAAAGATTTTTTTTTTTCATTATGTAAGGAAGATAATGTGATATCTGTGTCTGGCACCTACCTCTGAACCACTGAGCTACAGCCTCCGCCCTTTTTATTTTGTATTTATTTTGGTACGAGGGATTGAACTCAGGGGCACTTAACCATTGAGCCACATCCCCAGCTCTTTTTTATATTTTATTTAGAGACAGGGTCTTAGGACCTCAATAAGTTTCTGAAGCTAACTTTGAACTCATGATCCTCCTGCCTCAGCCTCCCGAGCTGCTGGGATTACAGGCCCATACCACCACATCTGGTTTTAGTTTTTATTTTGAGGCAGGGTCTCACTAAGTTGCCAAGGTTGGCCTCAAACTTGTAATCCTGCCTCAGCCTCCCAAATCACTGAAGCAACATGTGTGTGCCATGTATGTGGTTGTATCGTTGTATTTGTACAAATTGAATGCTGTCTTCTCATCTACATGAATTGAGAATAATTTCAGAAGAAAGTTAATTTTTTTTTTCCCCCTGATGGGAGAACTTTGTGCCCATGCTACAATATCACTTTTTTTTTTTTTTCCCTGAGAGTGGGGCCTCGACATGTTACCATTAGGCTGGTCTCTAATTCAGAGGCTCAAACCATCCTCCCAACTTCAGTCTTCCAGTAGCTGGGATTACAGGCAGGCACCATCACCCTGGCTACTACTACACCACTTTTAAATAGATATTATCTTTATTGCATACTTTTTTTTTTTTTTTTTTGGCTAACTTTATCTTTTAAAAATAACTGAACTCAGCCAGGCATGGTAGTACAGGCCTATAATCCCAGCGGTTTGGGAGGCTGAAGCAGGAGGATTGAGAGTTCAAAGCCACCCTCAGCAACTCAACAAGGCCCTGTCTTTCTATTTTAAAAAAGGAGGGAGGGCTGGGGACGTGGCTCAGTGGTTAAGTGATCCTGGGCTCAATGCCTGGTACCAAAACCAAACTGTCCTCTTTAAATTCACCTAATGGGTTTAATCAAATTTTAAAATTTATTTAAAAGTCACCCCTCAGGGCTGGGGATGTGGCTCAAGCGGTAGCGCGCTTGCCTGGCATGCGTGCGGCCCGGGTTCGATCCTCAGCACCACATAACAAACAAAGATGTTGTGCCTGCCGAAAACTAACTAACTAAATAAATAAATAAAATAAAAGTCACCCCTCAGTGAACTGAGCAAGTCACTAAAAACCTAGCCTCACAAGAGGAAGTCTTGTTCTATCCCATGATTGCTTAATTTCTAGAGTCCTGTACAACTTGGTTTGGGGTAGCTTCCCCATCATGGCAAATGCTGTCATAGGGTTTTTGTTTGTTTGTGGTACTGGGGGTTGAAAATCCAGGGGCGCTCTACCACTGAGCCCAACCCTTTTAATGAATTTTAGGACAGGGTCTCACTAAGTTGTCCACGTTGGCCTCGACCTTTTGATCCTCTTGCCTCAGGCATGTACCAAATACCACCAGGCGTGGTTCTTATTATAGCTTTCCACAAACCAGATATATCTCGGAGTTGTGGTTTGAGGAAGGATTCAGGAACAGAAAGACCCAGAAGGGGGTGGGGGTGATGGTGGTGGGAGGTAGTTCTCATTAGTTGAGCTTTTTTTTTTCCTCTGGAGCACAGAGAAAGAGTGAGTTTCCTCTTTACAGTTTCCCTAGTTCTTCTGGAAGCCAAAGTGAGGCAATTGAGATGTCTTTATAGAAAAGTGTTAGACGTGTCTTTCCACGTAAAGTCCTAAAGACAGAATGATTTCAGGGTGGGGGAATCCTCAAAGTAGCCAGTCAGCAGCCAGAGTTGGTTTGCCCTTCTCTAGTCCCCTTGACACTCCATTATAGAAACAACCCTACTTCCCTTTCTGTGGGAGCAAAGCCTGGGGGCCGGGGTCTTTTCGGACCCTGTAGGTCGCACAAATAACCAGGTATGTCTTTGATTTCACACACTTAGGGAAACGGACCCTCCTCCTAACGGAATACCCTCAGGCACTGCGCGGAAAGGGGCAACAGGGAACCTAGGAACAGACTTCTGAGCTACAGCTCTTAGGAGATCACAGTACCAGCGGAAACCAAGGCAAGCAGGCAGTGATTCCCACTAACGCGCGCCGGGGCGGAGCTTCCGTAAAAGGGCGGTGCGCTACTTCCGGGGAGGGGCGGAGCGTCCTCGCTTACTCAACTAGGGCCGGGCCAGGCCGGGGCGGAGCTTCCCCACCCGCCGGGGGCGGGGCGGAGCTCGACCGGCCTCCCCGGGTCCCTCGACTGCGCATGGCACGTTGCGTGTCTCCCTCCCAACAACCGGCCTGGTGGCGGCGCGGCCACAAAACTGGGGAGGCGGAGCTGAGACCGAGTCGGGACTGCGCTCTAACTCCAGGACCAGGTACTGGGTGGCGGGGCCGCCTGGTGCGCTTCCGGGACCAGTCCTTCTCGCCCAGATACCGATTCCATCTCCTCAGGGGCGGGCCTTGGCCAAAGTGGTCATCCCTGCTCTCCCTCGCCTTCCGCCGGCCCCTTTTAACCCGCGTCCTGGGTTCCCGAAATGAGGGGCCGCTGCCCGAGAGCAGAATAGGCTTGGGCCCGACCGGGAGACGCCGGAGCGGAGTTGCGGATTAGGAGAAGCGAACTCCCGCCTTCCCTTCCCATTTACCTCTCCACCACGGGTTCCAGGTGGGGAACATAAGGCCAGATATCATTTTTGTCCCGCTCATTTTTGTTCTGCAAAGTAGCAGCAGATCCTGGTGCTCCGTCCCACACCAGAATCTCTTCCGAGGCAGGACAGGCAGCGAGTCAAGCCCCCATTAAGGACACAAGATCCGGACGGCTCCCTGAATCGGCCAAAACTAAGAGGGATGATCATTGTCCTTTTAGTTTTTTACTTGGTTTGGTTTTGGGTTTGGGGGGGTACCAGGGATTGAACCCAGGGGCACTTTACCACTAAGCCACATCCCCAGCCCTTTTTTGTATTTTATTTAGAGACAGGGTCTCGCTAAATTGCTGAGGCTGGATTTGAACTCGCAGTCCTCCGGTCTCAGCCTCCCAAGCCAATGGGATTACAGGCGTGCCCACTGTGCCCGGCTTCTTTTTACTTTTTTAAAGAATATTTTAAACATCCACAGTAGTTTTGAGGTCGGAGGTGGGGACCGGGGGTGGGGGGGGATGAGCAGGATAGGTTAAATAAAATTGTTCTTAGTTTTCAGGAAATCGGGAACTAACCTGTACGCCCAGCTTTTGCAAAGATCCTAGCATATATATTTTAATTTGACCCTCCCCACACACACATACAGGAAAAGCCGTTGGAGTTGTCTTCTTAAGGCGATATGTTGAAGTAGAACTGTCTTCCAATGTGTACACATTTTTTTTCTTATTCTTTTCTTTTTTCGTACTTGGAATTTGGTACCCAGGGCACTCTGCCATTGACCTGTATCCCAAGTCTTCTTATTTTTTTTTTTCATTTTAAGAGAAGGTCTTGTTAAGTTGCTGGAGGAGGCTGGCCTCCTCAGCTTCCACAGTAGCTGGATTGTAGGTGTGTGCAACCACACCTGGGTCAGACATTTCTCTTCAAGGACTGATTATACTTTCTAGATACACCAAAGACTTTTACCAGAAAGTTGATGGAGAAATCAAATTTGATATCTGCTTTATGTCAGGAGCTTATTAATTCACATATTAGTTACTCTGCTGAATTGGTCAAATCTGTTACACACTTTTTTTTCTTTTTTCTTTTTTTGTATCAGGATTGAACTCAGAGGCACTCAACCACTGAGCCACATCCCCAGCCATCTTTTGTATTTTATTTAGAGACAGGGTCTCACTGAGTTGATTAGCGCCTCCCCCGTTTCTGAGGCTGGCTTTGAACTTGCTATTCCCCTGCCTCTGCCTCCCCAGCCTCTGGGATTACAGGCATGTGCCCCAGCACCTGGCCTGTTGCACACTCTTTAACCCAGTTTCCTAGAGTATTCTGGCTCAAATTCAGTGTTTTGTGATCTCAGATATGGAGGAAGTTTCAGAACCAGTGACAAAAATAGAGAATAAGGGAAAACATAATCAGTAAATAAATTCTTTCTGGGGCTGGGACTATGGCTCTGTGGTAGAGCGCTTGCCTAGCATTGTGAGGCACTGGGTTCAGTCCTCAGCACGACATATAATACATAAATAAATAAATTAAATAAAGGTCCACTGAGAACAACAAAAATGTTTTTTCTGTACCATTTGGTAGCTGGTCAGCCACTTTTTGCTAATCAGTTGATGTCATTTTATCTTTGCACACCCAATCTTGAGCTTCAGCCTAGGTTTTGCTCTCACTGTGATTTTTAACATCACAAGCTTTGGAACAGATTTCATTAGTCCTTTATCATTTGGCTATCTGACTTTGAACTAAAGTTTTCCTGAACCTTAATTTCCCAAACTATAAAATGCAGCATGGTAATATTTAATGTGAGCTGATGTCTGCAAAACATTTAGTGCCTGGTACATAGTAAGTTTGCTATAAATGTTTGCTACTTCCTATAGCATAGGATACCTGAAGTGAGTACAGAGGGACAGGACAAAGTTAGCCAGATTGGGGACAGGAGGTGGTCCCATAGGGGAAGTAAGATATCTCAAACATTTCCTTTGGGCTTCATTTCTTTCTTTTCAAGGGCCTTACCCTAAAAGTGTTCCTTCTCAATTCTTGTTTCCCATCCTTCTGCTTTTCTCTGATTATTTTCTCCTTTGGTGAATTTCAGTCACTCTCACAGCTTCAGCTGCTGACCCCCTAAGTCCATGTAGTCATCTCTAACCTTTCAATCATCTGTCCTATTTTTCTAAGTGAATACTGCAACCTATTTATTCTTGTAATATATATCTATCTGTTTAACCTCAGTATGATTTAAGAACTTGAATTCAGCCTGATGCAGTCGTACACGCCTGTAATCCCAGTGGCTCAGGAGGCTAAGGCAGGAGGATCTTGAGTTCAAAGCCAGTTCAGCAATTTAGCAAGGTGCTAAGCAACTCGGTGAATCCCTGTCTCTAAATAAAATACAAAATAGGGCTGAGGATGTGGCTGAGTTGTTGAGTGTCCCTGAGTTCAATCCCTGGTACCCCTTCCACCCCTCAAAAATAAGAACTCGAATTCATCTTTACACCCAAACTACTTTTTAAAAAAAAAAAACATTTATTTATTTATGTATCTTTAGTTTTTAGGTGGACATATTATTTTGCTTTTATGTGGTACTGAGGTTGTAACCCAGTGCCTCATGCATGCTAGGCGAGCACTCTACCACTGAACCACAACCCCAGCCCTACACCCAAACTACTTCTACTCTGAACTTTTCTATTCCTGTCATTGAAACACTATTTCTTTCCCAATCACTTGGGTGCACACTCAAAAAGAAAAAAAAAAAATTGGAATGATCAGTTGTCTATAGGTAGGATGGGCTCCCTGATAAGGTGCTAGGTCTCTGGCATGGCAAGTTTTCACATAGAGATTGGATAACCATATATCCAGGATCTTGTAAAACATATTCTCCAAAGTGTAGGGAATGGGCTAAATGATGGTGTTCTTTCTAAATTACTTTATATTTAATAAGTAATTTATAATTACTTCCTGCTCCCCTGTTCATCTCTCTTTTCTTTCTTGGTTTTTTTTTTTTTTTTTGGAGGTGGGGGCAATACTGGGGATTGAACCCAGAGGTCTCTGAGCTACACCCCAGTCCTTCTGTTTATATTTTGAGCCAAGGTCTTGCTAAGTTGTCTAGGCTGGCCTCAATTTTGTGATCCTTCTTGTCTCAGCCTCCTGCATAGCTAGGGTTACTGACATGTCACTGCATCTGGCTCATCTCTCTCTTTTTCCCCCTCTTTTTTGGTACTGGGGATTAAACCCAGGGGTGCTTACCACTGAGCTACATTCCCAGCCCCCCCCCCCTTTTTTTTTTTTTTGAGACAGGGTCTCGCTAAGTTGCTTAGGGTATTGCTGTGTTTGCCCAGGCTGTTTTTTTTTAAAGAATTTTAATATTTATTTTTTAGTTTTCGGCGGACACAACATCTTTGTTTGTATGTGGTGCTGAGGATGGAACCCGGGCCGCACGCATGCCAGGCGAGTGCGCTACCGCTTGAGCCACATCCCAGCCCCCCAGGCTGGTTTTGAATTTACAGTCTTCCTGCCTCTCCCTCTAGAGTCACTGGGATTACAGTGTTGTACCACCACACTGACTTCTCTGAGTTATTTTTACCTCTCCCCTTCCCCATTCTTGTGCAGAACATTCTTTAGAATGTTTTTTGAAACAAGATTTCTCAAATATTAGTTAATGTGATGATCCACATATCAGCATTACTACCACCTGGGAGCAGGTTAGAACTGGCAGGCCTCATTCTGAAACAAAATTTGCATTTTAATAAAACCCCCATATGTTTTGCATACACAGTAAAGTTTGAGAGACACTGTTTTATACCACTGTGTGTGTTTGTCATCTTTCTGTTCAAAACCTACAGTGGCTTCCTACTGCCTGCTGAATAAAATCCATACTCCAGCATGCATTGAAGGCCTATAGATTGTCCTCATATATGTGGAATTCTGCTTCTGTAACTGCCCTCACGTTAATTGGAGAATACATGCAAGGTGTTTGCAGTATGGCAGGCACTATTGTAGAAACTGGAAGACGCACACCTGTAGACAGGACAACATAAGCATTAAATAAATCAGGAGCTTATGCTAGTTCTGGCTTGGAAGTCCCGTGTTTATTCATTCTCTTTTCCTTTCCAGTACTGGGGATTGAACCTGGGAGTGCTTTACCACTAAGCTACATCCCCAGGCCTTTTTATTTTATTTATTATTGGGGATAACTCAGGGGCACTCGACCACTGAGCCACATCCTCAGTGTATTTTGTATTTTATTTAGAGACAGAGTCTCACTAAGTGGCTTAATGCCTCTATTTTGTTGAGGCTGGCTTTGAACTCACCATCCTCTTGCCTCAACTTCCCAAGCCACTGGGATTACAGGCATGTGCCACCATGCCCAGCTTTTTTAAATTTTATTTTTGAAACAGTTTTACTAAGTTGCTCAGGCTGGCCCTGAATTAGGGGTCCTCTTGCCTCAGCCTCGTAGTAGATGGAATGACAGGCATGTGTAGCAGAATTCCCACTTTTTTGAAGTCCTGTTTGACGTTCCAGGTTCACTACAGTTGATAGCATTCTTCCTCTTTGCTGAACTCTATAAGAAATTACCCATTGCTAATTTCTACTTATATACTTCCCTGTCCTGCTATTTGTTTCTACCACTAATTTATAAGCTCCTTACTTTCCAGGAATGTGTCATGTCATATCTTTTTGTGTTGCTAAGGCCAGGTACCAGGGCCCTGTCAGAGGATGTACACATTTAAGGATGATGAAACTGTGTGGTTATCCTTTAAGTCCCGTCCTCAGCATACACTCTGTGTCTTTAAGATTAGCTAGAGATGCCACACCCAGTCTAAGTGTACAAGCTTCTCCATAATAGTTATTCTTTCTATTAGTGCTCTTAATGTAAATATCACATTATTCTAGTGCTAATACTTAGAGACAGTTTGTGGAAAGTATATAGGATTTAGTCATGCTGGTCAAGACAGGCCTCCTTTTCACTTTTCTTCAGGATATTCATAGCCTTGAATACCAGTAGAATCTTTTAAATATCATTTAAATCTGCTTTTAAGTAATGAAGTTATTTATGGGATGGGTATAGCTTAATGGTAAAGTGCTTGCCTAGCATGTGTGAGGCCTTGTATTCAATCTCCAGCACTGCAGAACAAACAGAACTGTTTCTGTGTCTGTCCAGTAGTAATATTGCTAAAGAAAGGAAGCTATTTCTGTATCTGTTCACTAGGAATATTGCTTTGCTCATGTTTTATGGTGTTAACTAACATGTGTGCGCGTGCATGTGTTTGCACTAGAGATTGATCCCAGGACTGCTCTTTTACTGAGTTACATCCCCCACCGTTTTTAAAATTTTGAGACAGTGTCTCTAGATTGCTCAAGATGGCCTTGAATTTGCCATCTGATGCTGGGATTATAGTTGTACACATCATGCCTGGCTCAGCATAATGATTTTAATGTTATACAAAGTTTATTTGTAAAAATGAACTAGGAAAGTCCTTTAACATTTATGTAACGTATACTCTTAGTCCTTAGGTAGAGCTTCTCTCAGCCATCTCAGGTAGGTAAATATATATATATATATATATATATATATATAGTAACTGTATCAAAGAAAACACATGCATGCAGTTTTAAAGATAATGGTACAATGAGCTAATAAAAGCAGTGTCTCCTTGGAAAGAAGTATGTTAGCTTCGCTAGTCGTTCCTCTTACTCTCTTCCCCTTTTATCTCACATCTCTGTCAACCAAACCTTTCCCTTCATATTATCAAACTCAAAGACATTCCAATTCTGTTCTATAACTATAATTAAGCATCATGCTTTGTCGTTCCATTCTAAAACTTGAAAGCTAATAATGAATTATTACAATTTTTTAAGCATTGTTCACTAAAGAGCCAAGTGGTATTCTTCACTATAGTTCCATTGTTTTAACCTTGCCATTCAAGGTCAAGTGTATTGATCCTGCTATCTATCTATCTATTTATTTATTTACAGTATTGGGCCTTGTACCCAGGGCCTCACACATGGTAGGCAAGTGTTTTACCACTGAGCTGCACCCCCAGCTCTTTCTTTATCTTATTTTGAGAGAAGGTCTCTTGAACTTACGGTTCTTCTGCCTTAGCCTCCCAAGTAGCTGGAATGAGAGGTATGTTGTTGAATTTTGTCAGATGCTTTTTCTTCATCTATTGAGATGATTGTATTTTTTTCTCATTTACTTAGTTAATAAGGTAAAATTAAATTACTATTTTATTTATTTATTTTTGGCAGTAGTGGGGCTTGAACTCAGGGCATTCTACCACTGAACTACATCCCCACCTCCCCCATTTTATTTTATTTTTTTAGTTGTCAATAGACCTTTATTTTATTTATTTATATGCGGTGCTGAGAATCAAACCCAGGGCCTTACAGTGCTAGGCAAGTGCTCTTCCATTGAGCCATAACCCCAGGCCAACATCCCCGACCTTTTAAGATTTAATTTAATTTAATTATTTTTAAGACAGGGGCTCACTAAGTTGCCCAGGCTGGCCTTGAACTTGCAATTCTCCTGCCTCAGCCCCCCAAATTACTGGGATTATAGGTATGCGTTACTGCACTGGCTAATTATTTTTTTGATTCCTTAAAATATTCTTTCTTTATCAGCAACTAAAAAACCCACTTTTTTATATATTAATTCTTGGGTTTTTTTTTTTTATTGTTGTTGTTTTGGGGATCAAATCCAGGGGTGTTCTACCACTGAGCTACATCCCCAGCCCTTTTTTAAATTTTGAGACAGGTTTTCACTAAGTTACTGAGGCTGACCTGTCTCAGCCTTCTGAGCCACTGGAATTAACAGGCATAGCCCCTGTGCCTAGTTCATTTATTCATTTTGAATGTTAAATCAGTCTTTCTTTCCTGAGATAAACCCTACTTGGTCATGGTGCATTATGTTTTTAGCCCTTCTGGATATAAATTTTTAAACTATGACTGACAGATCAAATAAGATGGGATAGTGGGGAGAAGATACATTCAAGAAAGAGTAAAACTTCTTGGAAACTTTTGACTATGAATCGTTAATTTAATAAAAAATTATATTAGAACGATGTTGGGAGATTGAGGGCAGTCAGTAAGGTTGAGGAAGGTGAATAGAACTTAGTTTTCATCTACCATGATAAGAAATTAGTAGGTTAATGTCTAAGACGGATAAGTCATAGTCATATAGACATTATTTAAGGAGGTGATAAAAAGAAAATAAATAGCCAAAAGAATTGAAGGTAATTCCTTCTGGAAACAGGTAAGTGAGAGATTGGGTCAAGAGAAATTTAAAAATTAGAGAAAACCAAATAATAACCGGCTTCTCTTTTCTCATAGCAACTGCAGAATTTCAGCCAGGCATGATGGCGTAGGACTATAATCCCAGTGATTTGGGAGTCTGAGGCAGAGGATTGCAAGTTCTAGGCCAGCCTCAGCAACTTAGCAAAATCCTATCTCAAAATAAAAAATAAAAAGGACTGGGAATGTAGCTCATTGGTAAAGTACCCCTGTGTTCAGTCCTCAGTATTAAAAAAAAGAAGAAGAAAAGAAAGAAATTTTAGAGTTTCAAGATGTACTTGACCAAAGTATATCCAAGTTTATTGTCACTCAAGCTAGCAACTTATAGATCTAGTGTAAGTTTTTGTTAATCAAAAGATATTTCTTCTTTTTTTTTTTAATCTTTATTTTATTTTTTATGTGGTGTTGAGGATCGAACCCAGGGCCTTGCACATGCTAAGTGAGTGCTTTATCGCTGAGCCACAATCCCAGCCCCTCAAAAGATATTTCTATGAAAGGATATTTGACTAACTCAACCTATTTCTGTTTTCCTTTTAGGTTTAAGTTTTTGAAAATAGAACTACATATTAAGAACTCATGTCTTTTCTTGTAAGTAAACCAGAGAGAATTAGGGTGAGTGTTTCCATTTTTCTGACTTTACTAGTTTTCTTGTTTAAAAAGTAAAGTGTTTTGGCAGATGTCATAGGTGGGTTTTTTGTGTGATGCTCAGAATCATGCAGAAGTGAGGAATGTAGGAAGTAAGGTAGATGTTGCAATCTTTACTCCTGAGAGAAGAACTTGCAGGCAAGAGACACAGTATGTACTGCCAGCCTGTCTAATGGGAAAAAAATAAGAAAGTGTGAGCTGGATGTAGTGGCACACACCTATAATCCCAGTGGCTCAGGAGGTTGAGGCAGGAGGATAGTGAGTTCAAAGCCAGCCTTGGCAAATCCAAGAACTAAGCAACTCAGTGAGACCCTGTCTCTAAATAAAATACAAAATAGGGCTGGGGATGTGGCTTAGTGGTTGAGTGTCCCTGAGTTTAACCCCTGGTACCAAAAAAAGAAGGAAGATAGTGTCATATTTATGAATAAATATCACTTATAAGCTAAATGACTTAAAGTAGATACTATTTTCCAATGTAGATACTGTTAACAATCAGTCTTTTCCTGTTTTTTTTTTTTTTTAATGGGTTAATGTTAGTTAATCTTTTTTTTTTCCAGTAATGGGAATTGAACCCAGGGGTACTCTACATTCCCCAAACCCTTTTTATTTTTTTCTTTGAGACAGGGTCTTAGTAAATTACTGAGGCTGACCTCAAACTTGTGATCCTGCCTCAGCTTCCAGAGTCACTGGTATTATAGAGGTGTACCACCAAGTCTAGCTCTTTTTATTTTATGTTTATGTATATATAAGAATAATTTATTTTTGTAAAAACTAAACATTGGTGTTAATTAAGAAGAAAAAGTATCTCTCTCCTTAGCCTAAACTCTGTTCAGCGGAAAGAATGCATCCATGCCAAACTTTAACACTAGTCTTTAAGTGAAATACAATCTTTAATTCCATTGCTTTTAAATACGAACTACTTCTCCATTTTAACCAAGTGAAACCACTGATCAGTATGATGGAAATCTAATACTCACTTGAAGTGGGCCAGTTAAGCAAACCATAGAGTGATCCTGCTAGTTTGGTCCTTGGGAAAATGGTAGACAATGTAAGCTTGGATGTCTTCAGAAACCCCAGTGGATAAAAGAATATGCAACTTACTGTGTTTCCTTTGCAAACTAATGGAGGCTTGTGAAGAGCTATTGTTTCATTTTTGTTTTCTATGTTTGATTCCAGTAACACTTTTCAGATTGGCATTAATGATTCAAGTCATCTGTAAATAGATAGTTATAGAATGAATAAGATGGAAGAAAATGTAGTTTTTACATATAGGAAAGACAAAGGCATATTTCATTAGTAGTAATATATATTTATCATCTCTCAGATTTTAGGATTAGTTGACCTTTTACCTAATATTAGGTAAAGAGGAATTGAGAAAGGAATTAGTCTATTGTTTTTAGCTGATTTCAAGATTCTTTCAAAACTTCTATAGAAATGTATCCTAACTATACTGAATGATTCTGGTGGTGCTTGTTGTTGTTGTTGTTGTTGTTTTTGTAGTTGTGGTTTTGTTTGTCTTTCTAAAGGCTGATAGCTAATTTGTTCTGGCTTGGAAGAAATACTAATTCTCTTTGGGGTTTTCCTCTTTAGCGGTGGGTCTCGGAAAAGTTCATTGTTGAGGGCTTAAGAGATTTGGAACTATTTGGAGGTAAGTACGGTATGACACTTAGCCATCACTTCAGGATAAACATCACTATTCTTTAATTGATTAGATCAGTTTATATATAAATTAGCAATTCTTAGTGCAAGTGTTAGATTTATTTGGCTCCTTTTTGAGTGTATTACTTCCCAAAGATTTGAGGTCTAGTCTGACAATTGTCCTTGACCTGTCTTGATTGTTAGAAAGCCAGTACAGTATTTACTTAAAGGCAGATAAGTTTTTTCCTAAGTGTTTGTCCTATTGAAGTACACTTTATTTATTTATTTATTTATGGTGTTGGGGATTGAACCCAGGGCCTTGTGCATACAAGGCAAGCACTCTGCCAACTGAGCTATATCCCCAGCCCCTGAAGTACTTATTCTTAAAGGAAAAAAAAATGTTTAAAATTCTATACCATTGAAGATTCTAAAAATAAAATGATGGTTCACAACGAAGGTAGCAATAACATAAAAGTTCTGGTTTTACTGATCCATTTAGTTGAGGCATTTTTTTTGTGGTAGAAATTATGAGACTTAAGAGTATTAGAGAAAATCTATCAGGGCAAAAATATCAACTATCCTAAATGTAGATTTCAGAAGTAAAGTACATTTGCAACTTTGAGGTTTAATAGACTGAGGCATTATTCTTTGGCCATTTGTGCTAAGTGAGCCTTCTGTGCAATGATGATTTTAATTTAGGGCAAAAAAATTGCTTTCTATAAAAATAATAGTAGTAGAGCTCCATTTTTTATGTGTGAATATCAAGATAGTCTCTTAGGTTCTAATAGCAAAAGAAACAGGTTATCAGATTGAGTGCATTGGTTCACATTACCCCCAAATAGGCTAAATAATTGGAAATTGAAACTTGTTTGTTACTAGGTGGTACCTATTAATTTTTCATAAGGCATCTCAAAGAAATTCTGAAATAGTATTATTTGTGAACTTTGTCAAAGTGTTGTTTCAGACAAATGAGAATTTAGAAGATGATAAGTTCTTTTTTTGTGTGAGTTACAAAGAGTAGAAATTAGCTACACAGTAAAGGAAAGATTAATGGAAAAAAAACAGTACATTCTGGTCCTATTCTCATTTTCTTCCAATAATTAATGGTTATAAAATTGTTTAAAAGTAAACATTGGGGGCCGGGGTTTTGGCCCAGAATGCGTGAAGCACTGGGTTCAGTCCCCGGCACCACATAAAAATAAACAAATAAAATAAAGATATTGTGTCCATCTACAACTAAAAAAGTATTAAAAATAAATAAATAAAAATAAAAGTAAACATTAGGCCAGATGTTGTGGTGCTTACCTGTAATACCAGTGAATTGCGGAGGCTGAGGCAGATGGATCTCAAGTTCAAGGCCAGCCTCAGCAATTTAGTGACACCCTGTCTCAAAGTAAAAAATAAAAAGGGGCTGAGGAAAATAGCTTAGTGGTAGAGCACCCCCTGGGTTCAATACCCAGCACATCCCCCCCAAAATAAAAATAAATAAAAGTTAACGTTGACATTAATGAAAATCAGTTTCCAAGTGTAATTTACAGTGAATTAGTTACAATATTCTAGTATAGTGACTTAAATGAATGAGTTTGGTATTTAGTGTCTTGAGTATTGGAGCTCTTGCTGTCTTTTGACTATGCCTTAGTTTCTGATCTAAGGAATAGGAAAAGGTTTTTCTTATAGCCTGATGAATTCTGTATTACCAAGTCTCATACAATCTCAAATTTGCCTTCTACTCTGGAAGGTTGAATTAGATTTATTTTAATCCATTCACCTGGCTTTTTACCTTGGACACTCTAACTTAAAGCAACTCTTTCTGTTGTCTGTATACCAGAAAACTGATATCTAATGCAATGTCTAGTAATATAGTTAGATGCTCTAATATATCTTATGAGAAGCATTTTTCTTGGTGACTAGACTTATTCCTCTGATTTTGTTTAAGATATTTAAAACTGTGTAATTTAAGATAATGGCATTGTATATTACCTGAGTACTTTGTAGTTCAAAATCTTTAATGATTGTTTTCCCCAAGCTGGTGATCGAACCCAGGAGATCATGCATGCTAGGCAAGCCCTCTACCACTAAGCTGTCATCCTAGCTCCCACTTGAATGATTTTTTTTTTCACTTGTATGAAATGGGAAAAATCAAAAGCACGTACAGAATTTGTCTAATTGTAAAGCAGAAAATTGGGCTGGGGATGTGGCTCAAGCGGTAGGGCGCTTGCCTGGAATGCGCGGGGCGCTGGGTTCGATCCTCAGCACCACATAAAAATAAAATAAAGGTGTTGTGTCCACCGAAAACTAAAAAATAAATATTAAAAAATTTAAAAAAAGAAAAGCAGAAAATTATTTCAGTTGTCCTGTAATTTGTTCACTTTCACTGAATAGCAGAGTGATAAAAAGCCCTTGCTTTATTTGCATTGAAAAGAGAATATATCTAACTTTGTAGAATCAAAATCAGAAATTACCCCTCATACATGTGCTTCTGTATTAAAGGGCTTTTTACTTTGAAAACAAACATTGTTTTCTAGACCCTATACTCTAGGAAATAGCCAACCATCTCTGACTTTAAAATTAATTTTTAGAGTGCAGATATAGTGGTAGAGCAATTGTCTAACATGTGCTACACCCTGGGTTTGATTCTCAATACCATGAAAAGGAAAAAAAAAAAAAACAAAAGAAGAAGAAGAAGAAAGAAAGAAACCAAAAGAAAATAACTTTTAGTTTAGTATAAGACTGAAACCAGCCAATTCAAAGAGTCATTGTGTGCTGATGACAAGTAAATGTATGACAGAACTGTGGCAATTGAGTCATACCCAGTAAAGAATACCCATAGAGTAGTAGCCTTGCCAAGTTTTGAAGAGTGGAAGATTCGTGTTTAAAATCCTGTCTAGCTGTAGCATTTTCACTCTGTGTGTTTGTAGCGTTGTAGGCAGTTTTGCTGTAATGACTCTTAAGTGGATTCTATTAATAAATGTAGTCCTAAGTTCAGTAATGCTGTTCTGAATGTGGGTGTGTCTTTTGCTAAACAACAAAATGCCAACAATCAATTTCTTTACTCCAGAGCAGCCTCCGGGTGACACTCGGAGAAAAGTAAGTGATTTTCTAGGCTCTTGCACCATGGCTGTTGCATGAAGATGACTTATTGTGAAAGTTTGTGTGTTTTATTGGCTTATTATGTTAAGTTTCTGCCTCTCTATCTTTGAGCTTTATTTGTAGTATAATTCTTTTACTTGTTGGGATTCAGGTTTCACCCTGGAAGGACTTTGATGTACAGTTCGAAGAGTGAAAATGTCTCAGACACTTTTTTTCTCTTCTGGTATTAAGTTCTCTTCCTAACCACCCTCCTAATTGTCCACCCCCCACCGCCCCCAAAATAAGTTTCTCCAGTCTGAATTCTGGCTGGTGACGCTAAATTCTCCAATCTTAGTCTATTAATAATAGATTACAGTCTTTGAAAATAATATAAATCTCTGTCTAGATTATAAGTCAGGACTTCAAGTCTCCTACCTTAAATAATAAAGCCGAAATTAAAAATTTCAAAACTAATAATTTGCTTTTTCTATTGGCAAAAACTGCAAGATTTGCTCTGCTTCCTCCTCTTCTGGTTTATTTTACCTAAGTAAATAGCACCAGATGAGTGCAGTGTACCAGGATGCTTTGGAAAATGTGAGTCAGTGTCTTTAAGAAACAGTCTAAGTAGAGTTCTAACTCAGTAAGGATTACAGACTCTTGTACCTTTTGCAGGTAGCCCCAAGGGTGAATGAAGAATGATGGTGGTGACTTGGAATTTCTCTGATTAAAGCTTTGACTGTGCTCATGGAGGCTGTCAGGAGCACTTCTCTACCAGATCCAAATACTTTCCATTCAGGAGATCCAAAAAGTTCCCTTGTAGGATGATTTTTTTTTCCAGAGTACCATGCCAGTTGTATATAATTTTTATATATTCAGATCTGTCAGTGTTATGCCAAAAGCTATCCTGGGTGAAACCTATGGAAAGTTGAATGTGTTCATTTGGAAGCATTTCATGAGTATTGTCTTTGTATGCTTTATTGTATTTTGTTTTAAACTGTTTAAACAAAGTTATCATTGTATGATCATTTCTAGATGTCAATAGTTTATGTATTTTCCTTTTTTTACAGTACTGGGGTTTGAACCTGGGGTACTTTACCACTGAGCTACATCCCCAAACCTTTTTTATTTTGAGATAGGGTATGCTAAGTTGCTAGGCTGGTTTCCAACTTGTGATCATTCTTTCTCAGCCTCCAGAATAACTAGGATTATAGATGTGGGCCACCACATCTGACTTTATATATTTTTCAAATACTTGGAAGTGAATAAAATGTTTTTCATGGTATAGGAAACTAATAAGATCTTAATAGTATTGGTTTATTTGCCTGAACAGTTTGAGATTATACATCATACTAATAAAACTATGCATGCTGCATTTAAACACAATAGGCTAAATATTTCATTCTTTTTATTGATTTAGACCTTTTTTAAGTCTCAAATAGTATAATGAACTAACTTCCCTTTCTTGTGTCAATATCAGACCAGACATCTTTCATAATATTGCTTTTGTGTTGGGTGTACTGGCACTATGATCCTAGTGACTCAGGTGGCTGAGGCAGGAGAGACCCTGTTTCAAAATAAAAAGTAAAGAGAAGTGTGGATGTAGTTCAGTGGTTAAGCATTCCTAGGTTCAATTCTGGTACAAAAACAAAGAACTGCCTTTCTTTTTCTTTTTTCTTTTTTTTTTTTGAAGGGGAGGGTAATGGGAATTGAACACAAGGGTACTTTGTCACTTAGCTATATCACCATCCCTTTTTATTTTTTTATTTTGAGACACGTTCTTGCAAAATTGCTAAGGTAAGCCTTAGATTTAGTCCTCCTGTCTCAGCCACCTGAGTTGCTAGGATTATAGGTGTGTGCCACCACACCCATCTTGCCTTTGTTTCTTAGTTTGTTTGCTTTCATAAGTGAAAGTTAGGCTGTCTAACTTCAGACCTAAAGAATATTCACAAAGTAGAAAGCCTCCATTTTAGGATTGTTTCTAGTGAGTTGGGGTCAGTGAGGCAGAGGAACCACAGCAATCACTAGCGTAGATGATTTCATGCAATTCCCAATTGCCCATGAACTGTAATCCCAATTACCTAAAGAATTTTTCTACCTTCCTTCTTTTTCCCTCCCTCTCTTTCTTTGTGGTGCTGTGGATTGCACTTAGGGCCTCATACATGCCAGGCAAGTACTCTAGCCCTGGGCTACACCCCAGCCCAAGAATTTTATTTTCTAAAACTAACACTTTTGAATAGTTTTCTGTACTCCAGGATAGTAGAAATATTTGTCAAGTTGCTAACTAAGCACATCAATAGTTTAGTGAATGTGTTGAGGTAGCCAGCCCCAGGTTAAATGAAAAATGATGATGGTGACTGGGAATTTCTCTTTGATGAAAGCTTTGACTTGCCTTTGACTTGGTTTGTTTGTTTCCTCAAAAAGAGCACATCTTAATGTGAAGCCTAGTGAGACAGTATATTTTCTAAGTGTCCCTGACATGGAAGGACATAGGTAGTAACAGTGAATTATTTGTAGTTTTTCCAAAGGCAGTTATTTACTTTTTGGTACAGGGATTGGACCCGAGGGAGCTTTGCCACTGAGCTACATCTCCAACTCTTTTTTTTTTTAAGAGAGAGAGAGAGAATTTTTTAATATTTATTTTTTAGTTTTCGATGGCACAACATCTTTATTTTATTTTTATGTGGTGCTGAGGATCGAACCCAGCGCCCCGTGCATGCCAGGCGAGCGCACTACCGCTTGAGCCATATCACCAGCCCCACTTTTTATTTTTTAATTTGAGACATGGTCTCACTAAATTGTCATAGCTGACCTCAAATTTTGATCCTTCTGCCTCGGCCTCCTGAGTTGCTGGGATTATAGGCAGAAAACCTCCTCATTTCAAACTTTGATTGAATGATTTTTGTTTTTTAAATATGTGTCAAGACAGGGATGGGGATGTGGCTCAAGCGGTAGCACGCTCGCCTGGCATGCGTGTGGCCCGGGTTCGATCCTCAACACCACTTACAAAGATGTTGTGTCCGCTGAAAACTAAAAAAAATAAATATTAAACAATAATAAATAAATAAATAAATATGTGTCAAGACAGACAAGGTTCCTTTCTTGTGAAGCTTGGCATTCTAATGGAGAAGATTGGAAATAGATAAACAAACTGCAGTGATGGCTACCATGAAGAAAGTAAAGCAAGGAAAATAATTAGGAGCCTACTTTGCCTGACAGTCTTCTCTGAAGAGACAACTTTTTTTTGGTACCAAGGATTGAACCCAGGGGCACTTTACCACAGAGCCACATCCTCACCATCCCCCTTTTTTTAATATCTAGAGGTAGGGTTTTGCTGAGCTGTTTAGTGCTTGCTAAATTGCTGAGGCTGGCTTTGAACTTGCAATCCTCCTGCCTCAGTCTCCCTAGCTGCTGGGATTACAAGCATGTGCCACCACACCTGGCTTGAAGAGACAACATTTAAGTGACACCTCTATGTTGAATTGAGACAGCAATGAGAAAATGGCAGGGAGAGTGGTAAGGGAAGAGATCAGAGAGGTGGGCAGAAGTCAGATCATGTGAAGAATCATAGGCCAGAATAAGAAGTTTGGGTCTGAAAGCAACCCACTGAGTTTTCTGGTAACAGGTGACATTGATTTTATTGAGAGCAAGAGTATGTGCAGAGGCTAGAAGTTGAGAATAGGATACTTAAAGACTGACGTAACATCATAAACTCTAAACACATGGGGAGTTGTCATTCCAGAGTTCATGGTTTAGACTTCTTGCTCAAATTGCTGCTCCAATTTTCTCTTGTATCTTTCTCACTTGTGTGAAGTACGTGGCAGGTAGTAACCAGTATTTTAAGATTGTTTTAAAGACAAGATCATGGGGGCTGGAATTGTGGCTCAGTGGTGGCACACTTGCCTGGCATGTGCAAGACATGAGGTTCGATTCTTAGCACCATAAATAAATAAATAAAGGCCTATCAACAACTAAAAATAAATAAATAAAGTTAAAAAAAAAAAGACAAGCTCATTTCAAAGAGTTACAGTGACATTAAATGATCCTAGAATTGGTTTCCAGAGATAACTGTAAGAAGCAAAATAAATCAGGGACTAGGGCTGTGACTTAGTGGTAGAGTACTTGCCTTGCACATGTGAGGCACTGGGTTTGATCCTCAGCACCACGTATAAGTAAATAAAGGTATTGTGTCCATCTACAACTAAAAAAAAATTTTTAAACAAAATAAATCAACTATTGATGAAGCTCCACTTAGGATTCTGTTTCTTCCATTTTCTGTGCCATTTTGTTTATTGAATGGCAAGTCATCAAAAGTAAACAGCAACAGAAGGAGAAGAATAGAATAACACATATTGAATACCTGTTATATAGCAGGCAGCTATCCTCTTGATATATTTTATATCATTTTATAGTTACAACAAGCCTGCAAGATGGGAATTATACTGCTGCTGAGAAAGCTGACCACCAAGAGATAAGAATGACTTACCTTGGTTCGCAGGGCAAGTGATAGACCTGAATTCAAATTCTGCCTCTGTCAGGCTCCTGAGGCTATGATCTTTGTGTTATACCATATGTTTCACTTAAAATAGCATTTTCTTTCCCAAAGATTAGCAGATGTTAGGCATCAAAAGTTTCTTAGACAGCCATAATTGGGAAATGGTGGGTTAAAAAAAGTTGAATAAGTAGTTTAGTACTTCCTTATGCTTTGGGTATGGGAGTATGAGACCCTATCGAAAAAAAAAAAAAAATGGCTGGGGATGTGTCTCAACTTATTAATTCTAAGTTACCTAGGGTCTCACTAATTAGAGGAATAACACAACAGTGAAAGTGGTGAACAGCTATATGGCTAAGTCTTAGCAATACTAAAAATAGACCAAGTTAGAAATGGAATTTGTTAAAAGTGGTCAGTTTTGCTTGACTAACTTGTTCTTAGTTCTTAGTGTCAGCATAAGTGGTGAGGAGTAGAATCCTACTTCACTTCTTTCCCCATAGATATTGTCAACTGTTTTGAAATAAGATGTTCCATAAACATCAACCTATCAAGGGATTATATTAATTTCCCTGGCCTGGGCCCAGATCTTGTCTGTGCTATGTACTCACATTTTGAATTTTGAATTTCATCTCCTTGGCCCTTATTTTTGGTATTGAAAAATAGAGATATCTACTTCACTGAGCTATAGGGAAGATCAAATACAATATGGAAATGCTCTGAAAAATATATTATATGTAAATAACAGATTTAAACATGACTTTCTTTTGTAAGGTAATTTTTTGGGAGGTTGAGGGTACCAGGGATTGAATTTAGGAGCACTTGGCCACTGAGTTACATCCCCAGCCCTATTTTGTATTTTATTTTGAGACAGGGTCTCTCTGAGTTGCTTAGCGCCTCGCTATATTGCTGAGGCTGGCTTTGAACTCTAGCTCCTCCTGCCTCTGTCTCTAATCTCTCAAACCATTGGGATTACAGGTGTGCGCCACCACGCCCAGCTAAGCATGACCATTTTTATGGGCTCCTATGCAGAGCCACTTCCTTGGTGATTGTTCAAATACTGCCTTGTCAGAACATTCTCTACTTGGATCTTTCTAGCTAGTGCTGAGCCAACAACCCTTCATGTATTCACAAAGATTTTTTTTTTTTTTTCTGACTAGGGACCAGGTTTTTCTTTTTGTTTTGACACGAGGGATTGAACCCAAGGGTATTTTACCACTCGGTCATATCCTTAACCCTTTTCATTTTTTATTTTCAGACAGGGTCTCACTAAGTTGCTTAGACTCTCACTAAGTTGCTGAGGCTGACCTCAAACTTGATCCTGCTGCCTCAGAGTCCTGAGTTGCTGGGATTACAGGCATACACCACCACTCCTGGCTAGGGACCAGATTTCTGAATGTAGCATATGACATATAAGCTGGCCTTGGGTCTCTCCATTTTAGTTGAATACACATCTGAAGAAAAAGGATCTAGCATGGTGGTACACACCTCTAAACCCAGTGACTCAGGAGGCTGAGGCAGGAGGATCACAAGCTTGAGGTCAGCCTGGGCAATTTAGCAAGACCCTGTCTCAAAATAAAAAGGGCTAAGAATTTAGCTTAGTGGTAAAGTGCCCCTGGGTTCAATCCCTTGTTATTCCCTCCCTCCAAAAAAGAAAAGAGTGTCAAAAAGAAAGAGAAATATAGATCCCAAGCCACACAAATTTAAGTCAAGAAGAAGAAAACCAAGCCATTTAGATGAAGAAGAGCTGTTGTCTGCCGTGTGTTTTGCTTTCAACACTCAGACATTGCTGAACACCTTCCTTTAGGCCCTCAAAAGTCCAGAGGCATAACTCCCCCATCTATGTGGCAGGGCAGGGCTCTGGCTTCATTTGTAGCATGAGAGCACAGAAGGAGGGAGCAGGTTGCTTCTGCAGCTGGGGATACAGCTGAGAACTGGCAGCTCTGTTCCTGACCTGCAGCTCAGTGCCTGCATTGTCACCTTGCTTTATTTGGAAAATCAGGGAATGACTAGCCTGGGCTCTTGGGTTATTTAAGAGAGGACTACTTCTGGCCACATTTTCCACACAGCAAGATTTAGCACTTGATCTTTTTGAGATCTTGCAGTTAGGTCCTTAAAAGCAAGACCCTCAAAGAGAAGGAAATTCAAGAGACCTCTCTACCTTTCTATCCCCCTTCTTTTTTCTACATATGCCTTTCTCTAGACATCCTTGCCCCAAGTAAGAATTTCATAGATATTCCATATGCCATAGTTTATGGCATTCCTCTTTTTTTTTTTTTTAACAAGTGAATCAGTTGTATGAAAGGACAAGCAGATTGACAGTTTACTGGAACAGCCCCTTGTCATATCCCAACATGTGTAGATATTGCAACACTTAACTTGCTCAGGTATCATTGTTGATTCCTACACTGTACATCTTGTGTTTTCTCTTCAAATAGTGTTGGTACTGTTTCTTTGCCAGAGTCAGGATTTGTGTGTTTGTTTAGATTCCAGTTTCCTCATGGGTTTAAATTACCACCTTCACCCAACTCCAGTCCCACCCCATTTTCTTTGTTAACCTATTTTTTTCTTTTTCTTTAGACCAATGAGGCAAGCTCAGAGTCAATAGCATCCTTCTCTAAACAAGAGATCATGAGTAGTTTCCTGCCAGAGGGAGGATGTTATGAGCTGCTTACCATTATAGGTAATGTCCAGAGACTGTCATTGCTTTTCTGTTCCAGGGGACTGCTGCAGCTTAGCTCAATTAGTAGGATTCACAATGACAAACCTGGCTCCTGTGGATCTTCTTTGTTTTTTTTTTTCTGCCAACTATGCAAAGAAATCAAGTTTTCAGGAGAAACTCTTTTGCCATTTTTTTCTTCATAGTTGTATACTTCTGATGTCCCAGGTCATAGTAGCTAGAATGGTTGACTAAGAAGGAACTGATAGGAGAAAACCCAAGAAATGTCAGTCATCGGGCTCGGGTTGTGGCTCATTGGTAGAGTGCTTACCTAGCATGTGTGAAGCACTGGGTTTGATTCTTAGCATCACATATAAATAAGTAAAATAAAGGTCCATTGATAACTAGAAGGAAAAAAAGAGAAATGTCAATCATGAAAGTAACAGTAGGGAAAATTTTTAATTAAATTTTTTGTTGAAATCAAATTCTTTTTCCATTAAAGAGATTAGAAGCTGTTCTTATTTATGGCATTCCTCTTTTCTTTTAGGCAAAGGATTTGAGGACCTGATGACAGTGAATATGGCAAGATACAAACCAACAGGAGAATATGTGACAGTACGAAGGATTAACCTAGAAGCTTGTTCCAATGAGATGGTGACATTTTTGCAGGTAATAAAAAATGAATGTGACTCTTAGAAGTTCCATAGTAATTGTAAGACATCTCTCACATCAATCTTCTGAAAGTTCCTGCAAAGGATCTCATCAGCACACACTTCATGGATGGCTTCTTGACTTCAAAAGTCAAGAAGCTTTCAATGGAGAATCTTAGGCATTGGCCATTATATGTATTTTATGCTCCCTTCTTCAAATATTCCTTTGTGGCTCATTCATTATTTAAAAGACTGAGTAACTGGTGCACAGTCATATATAGTAGTAAGTGGCAGAGACAGCATTCAGACCCAGGCAGTCTTGTTTCCAATGCAGAGCTTCTTGCCCTGCTTCCAGTGGCTAACTTCTAGCTCTTAGCATCCTGCTTGCCTTAGGTTCCTTCCTTTTTAGGAAGAAAGTAGTTGCATTCTTGTTCAACTGAGAAAGACCACAAGTCTAGCAGCTGACTGGGGCCTAGACTCTCCTTGGCTAACATGGCTTGGAATTAGGAGCCTGCTCTGTGTTATATTCAATGTTCTTGTTTGCAGCCTTTCCTCTTCTTTGTTTGCAATGTTTCAATGTTTTCCCTGAATCCAAGCTTGACTGATGGTGCTCTATTCTCAGTTCATTTGTTCAGAGTAGGTTGGTGGGGCTGAGGATGGAGCAAGGCTGCCAGTAAAGCAGCTTAGTTATTTTAGAAAAACACATCTAATTTTGTTCTAGTGCTTGCTAGACTGTGTAATTCTTTTCTTTTTTTTTAATATTTATTTTTTAGGTGTAGATGGACACAACACAATGCCTTTATTTTTATGTGATGCTGAGGATCGAACCCAGGTCCTGACTGTGCTAGGCGAGCGCTCTACCGCTGAGCCACAATACCAGCCCCTAGACTTATATGTTTGTTTTTATAATTTATTTATTTTATGTGGTGCTGAGGATTGAACCCAGTGCCTCACCTCACGCATTCGAGGCAAGTGCTCAACCACTAAGCTACAACCCCAGCCCCCCCCCCCTTTTTTTTTTTTAAACACTTCTATAGCTGCTTCTGAGGAAGCGATCCCTTGGTTTAAGATTGTTGAAAAAACATCTTATGTTTCATAGTTGTCATACGTTGTTTCTATCAGTTACTAGGTTTTTATTTATAATAGAAAAATTTGTTTTTGTTTTCTTCAAGAGGAGTTCTGTACCTTGGTCTTTGAGGTTGAGCTAAGCTTGCTTGCAGGCTTCCTAAATCTTTAATCAGCAGTTTATTTTCATCATGTCTGAGATGGCTAACTGGAACCTTCCAATGTGTTGACAGTAGTTTCCCTGTCTGGTGGGGGATTATTTCTTGAGGCTCAGTACAGAGCCACTCTCAGGCCTAAGCAGGCAAAACAGACTGCAGGCACAGCAGGGCCTACTTCTCCTATACTGGCTTATCCTAGAACTCTGAGAAGAACACCCAGAAAGAAGTAGGTTCCCATGTTATTCATGCTCCCACCTTCACATTGGGTATCATTCTTCAGGGCTCCTTGATTTTGACTTCAGCTTTACCATTGCTTTCAGGGGGAGCTTCATGTCTCTAAACTCTTCAACCATCCCAATATCGTGCCATATCGAGCTACCTTTATTGCAGACAATGAGCTGTGGGTTGTCACATCATTCATGGCATATGGTGAGTGGGAAAAGGTTCCTGGTATAGAGGGTTCTAAGAACTCTTTTGGCAGATTGCTTATGTGCCATCATCTTCCTCTGTTACCCTTTGCTTCCTCCCCACAATTCTTTTCTTCAGGTTCTGCAAAGGATCTCATCGGCACACACTTCATGGATGGCATGAATGAACTAGCAATTGCTTATATCCTGCAGGGGGTGCTAAAGGCCCTGGACTACATCCACCATATGGGCTATGTGCACAGGTACACTCTTTGTTTTTTCCTTTATATTTTTAGTTGTAGATGGACACAATACTTTATTTTATTTATTTATTTATTTTTAATGAGGTGCTAAGAATTGAACCCAGTGCCTCACCCATGCTAGGCAAGTGCTGTACCACTGAACTACAACCCCGGCCCCCACAGGTATGCTCTTTTTGCAGGTAGGTACTGGGTATTGAACTCAGGGGCACTCAACCACTGAGCCACATCCCCAGCCCTATCTTGTATTTTATTTAGAGACAGGATCTCACTGAGTTGCTTAGCACCTTGGTTTTGCTGAGGGTGGCTTTGAACTAGCGATTCTTCTGCCTCTGCCTCCTGAGCTGCTGGGATTACACACATGCACCACTGCACCTGGTAATACACTCTTAAGTGACTTCATCCTCTATTAATAAAGAGCAAATGCTGTGTGCTGTGGCTCATGCCTGTAATTTCAGCAACTTGGGAGGCTGAGGCAGGAGGTTCACCAGTTTGAGGCCAACCTCAGCAACATAGTAAGACCCATCTCAATATAAAAATAAAAAAGGGCTGCGGATGTAGCTCAGTGGTAGAGTAGCCCTGTGTTCAATTCCCAGTCCACAAAACAAGCAAAAAGAACCTGTGACCATGTGCCCTCAGGGAAACAGTTGAAAGTTAACTGGAGTTAATGAAGCCAGAGTTTAAAATCAAGGATCTGGGGCTGGGGATGCAGCTTAGCTGGTAGGGCGCTTGCCTCACATGCACAGGCCCTGGGTTCAATCCCCAGCACCCAAAAATAAAATAAAATCAAGGATCTGGGTCTGACCTTGCCACTGATGGTGGCATTTAGCCTGTTAGTGGTGAAGCCACTGTTTTCTGTTTACTGGGCAGCTTGGTCCTGAGTATTAATGTGAGAGGAAAGAACATCTGACATGGACCACTCCCCTACTTCCTTTCTAGTGTGCTTTCAAGTCAGTCCTAAGATGAGTGGCTGCAATAAAGACAGATTTCTTAATAGGTGGTGTCAGGAAAACTGGTTTATAGTAGGAAAGATGATAAAACTGGAACTCCATCTATCTTCATACCCAGAGAGAACTGCAGGTGGATTAAAGCCCTAAATGTAAGATTTAAAACTCAGACTTAAATAGAAAACAATGTGAAGAAATAGGTTTTTTTTTTTTTTTTTTTTTTTTGATACCAGGGGGTTAAACCCAGGGGCACTTAACCATTGAGCCACATCCCCACCCCCTTTTTTAATATATAGTTTATTTAGAGACAGGGTCTCACCAAGTTACTTAGTGCCTCACTAAGTTGCTGTGGCTGGCTTTGAACTCGGGAAACTTCTGCCTCAGCCTCCTGAGCCACTGGATTACAGGCGTGCGCCACCACACCTGGCAAGAAAATAGTTTTATGATCTGAGACTAAAAACAACTTTTAAACGTTTTAGAAACATAAAACATAAGGCAAAAATATAGATGAATTTGATTATATGAAGACTCAGTTCCCTATTCAATAAAGGATATCATGAACAAAGTGAAGAAATGGGTAACAGAGTGGAAGAAGATGTTAGCTTTGTCTAAGATACACAGGAGCTTAGAAATAAGAAAATTTTGCAAAGCAATGAGAAAAGGACAACAAAGAATAGGAAAATGGGCAAAGGATATGAAGCTTATAAAAGAGAAAATCCCCAAAAGCAAACAGTCATAAGAGCCAGCACTGAGGCCTAGCAATCAGAGAAAAGCAAATAAAACTAAGATATCACTTTATACTCTTGAAACTGGTGGTGGTTCAGAGTTTGGGTGAAGCCCAGTGCAGTGGGAACCTGAAAGCTTCTTTTCAGATAGTAGAAGATGATTGATGCAGCCAGTCAGGTACACAGAACCAAGACAATTAATACTGCCTCTGGGGTGTGTGCCCCAAAGAAACTGTCACATAGCCTCATGAGGGAACATATGTATCAATGTCATTGGTCATATTTGTACTGAGTAGAGGCAGTATGAGTATCCCTCCCTGGAGACTGGGAGAATGAGAATAAAGTGTTAGATTCCCACCCTGGACACAAGGAGGCAAGTAGAAGCAAAGATCAGATATGTAAGATATATAAAGAGAGCTATCAGGTGGGTCTTGAAAATATAGCACTGAGAAAGGAAGAATGAGTTGCATAACATTCTTAAATTTAAAATATACATACAAAACAAGTAAATTTAAAATGTACATACAAAACAATGGCATACTTTACAAGAATGCCTATAAGGGGCTGGGTTGTGGCTCAGTGGTAGAGGGCTTGCCTAGCATGCCCAAGGCACTGGGTTCAATCCTCAGCACCACATAAATGTAAAATAAAGATATTGTGTCCATCTAAAACTTAAGAATAAAAATTTTTTTTAAAAAAAGAATCCCTACAAATAAGAAGTACAGATTAGATTATTAGTGGAAGCTAGGGGGATGTGCATAAAACAGAACAGGAGGGCTGGAGGTGTGGCTCAGTGGTAGAGCGCTTGCCTAGCACATTTGAGGCACTAGATTCCATCCTCAGCACCGCATAAAAATAAATAAAATAAAGGTATTGTGTCCATCTTCAACTTAAAAAAAAAAAAAAAAAACAGATCAAGACATAGTAAGTTTTAAAATCTGATTGCTGGGTGTGGTGGCACATGCCTGTAATCCCAGTGACTCAAGGGGAGGAAGCAGGAGGATCACAGATTCAAAACCACCCTGAGCAACTTAGCTAGGCTATAAGCAATCTAGCCCTGTCTCAAAATAAAATATAAAAATGGTTAGGGATGTGGCTCAATGGTTAAGTGCCCCTGGGTTCAATCCCTGGTACCAAAAAAAAAAAAAAAAAGGGTTGGGGTTGTGGTTCAGTGGTAGAGCACTTGCCTAGAATGTGTGAGGCACTGGGTTCGATTCTCAGCATCCATAGAAATAAATGAATAAAACAAAGACCCATCAACATCTAAAAAAGAAATATTTAAAAAAGTGATATGTACATGGGTTCATGCTATCTTCTCTTTTTTTTGTATGTTTGAAGTTTTTCATAAAAACATATTTATATATAAAATGTATAACATACACCTGGGTGTGAGCTGAATAGATGTAGTGTGTAAATACTGAGGGTTTTTAGTGTGAGGCGCTCCTGTTGCTCATTATCTGTCTTTTCCTTCCCCACCAGGAGCGTTAAAGCCAGCCACATTCTGATCTCTGTGGACGGGAAGGTCTACTTGTCTGGTTTACGCAGCAACCTCAGCATGATCAGCCATGGGCAGCGGCAGCGTGTGGTTCATGATTTTCCCAAGTACAGTATCAAGGTCCTCCCTTGGCTCAGCCCAGAAGTCCTTCAGCAGGTCTGTGCATAGGGTCCCAAGGAGTCCCCATCAATTCATGATTTCCCAAGGAAGCTATAGGAATTTCCCAGGGATGGGGTGGGATGCTCTGTATTTCTGAGTGGGCTAAAGGGATCCTGGAGGGAAGGGGTCCCTATTGGCCAGATATGCATTGGTACTCAAATTAACATGGATATTATCTACCCACTGCAGATAGATGTTGTTCCCACTTGCTGGGGTCCTATTTCAACTCCCCCTGGGGAATCCTTCCTACCTTATGGAAGAGTGAGCATTTTGGTGCTCTTGCGACCCCTATGCTGAGCAGGAGCATGGCCCCAGTGCTCCTTCCAGAGTACTACATAGTAGCACTAAACATTTGTTCCTTGTAAAATAGCAGCTAATCTTCAGCAGTACAGGCAAGGAGAGTCATTAGCAGCTGCTTCTGATTGTGGGAAAGGCATTCTTTTCCTCCTCAGTTTTGTTCAAATCTTCTTTTTCTAAACAAAGACCGGGATTGCAAATGAAGTCATCTGTGGCTTTTTTCTTCTGATTTAGAATCTTCAGGGTTACGATGCCAAGTCTGATATCTACAGTGTGGGAATCACTGCCTGTGAACTGGCCAATGGCCATGTCCCCTTTAAGGATATGCCTGCCACTCAGGTGAGCCTGTAGCCCAGTCGTTCCCTTCTTACCTACCTTCCTGCCTTCCACAAATGTTTCCTGAATACCTGCTACATAAATGACATAGATTAATGTTAGCTCAGATGAAAAGACACGGTCCTTTTCTTCAAGAAGTCAGGGATGGTTGTGTACTTCTTCGTGTCCTTCTCTACATGATAAATACTGTTGTCATGGAGCCCAGTCCAGTGAAGGTGGAGCCTGGAATTAGCAGTGCAAATGGAGGCCCACCTACCATATGTCTATTTAAAATGTATAAATCAAGCTAACCAATTTTTATAAATTTATAAAATATCTTCTACCTATTTTCTGTCTCCTACCTTGAAAGGTCAGTTTCTAATTTGGAATTCTTAGACATCTGAATTTTGTTTTGCTTTGTAGTACTGGGGATTGAACCCAGAGGCACTTTACCACTGAGCTGCATTCCCCAGTCCTTTTTATTTTTTATTTTAAGACAGGGTATCACTAAATTGCTGAATCTTGCTAAGTTGCTGAGGTTGGCCTCAAACTTGTGATTTTCTTGTCTCGGCCTCCTGAGTTGCTGGGATTATAGGTGTGTACCTCCGTGTCTGGCTAACATTTCAGAGTTCGGTGCCGCCTTTCTGACCCACACCTTTGGAACCTCCATTCTGCAAGTTCACCTTCTATTCATGCCCCTACGTATGGCTACCCTTTGGCCCACCCTCTGGCCTTAGAATACACAGCCTGTACCACAGTCTGGTTGGACAGGCCCAGGGAAGAGGCTGATCCAGACCCCATCAGAATCAGGAAAGTAGACCTAGAAGAGTCATCTGGGCAAGGGTTACCTGGGTTCCAAGTGCCTGGAGCATGGCCTAGAATGAGGAGGGGGCAGGCATGAACTCTCAGTAAGCCTCTCTCTCTCCCATCTGCGAACTGTTCCCCCTGTTGGGAGAGGGAAGCTTAGGAATGGCCAGACCAAGGGCTGGGGATGTAGCTCAGTAGTAGAGCCCTTGCTTAGCTTGCATGAGGACTTGAGTTTAATCCTCACTACCACATACACACACAAAATAATATATGTTATATAAAATAATAATATATGTATATACATACACACATATATTTTTAAGCAATTAATAAATATTTATATTATTATTTCATCTTTAAAAATTCACCTACAGCCAGGTATGGTGGTGCCCGCCCGTAATCCCAGCAGCTCAGGAGGCTGATGCAGGAGGATTGAGAGTACAAAGATAGCCTCAGCAACTTAGCCAGGCCCTAATCAACTTAGCAAGACCCTGTCTCAAAATAAAAAATAAAACATGGGCTAGGGTTATGGCTTGGTGGTTAAGCACCCCTGTTTTCAATCCCCTACCTCCCCTACCCACAAAAAATTGACCTGCACAACTTACCATGGCAATATGGTTGAATAATATTAGAGTTGGGGGTGTAACTCAGTAGTAGAAAGCTTATCCAGCATGCTGAAGGCCCTGGGTTTAATTCCCAGCACTGTAAAAGCCACAAAAAGAATGACCAGATGAGCCCTCTAGAGGAGGGGACCAGGGAGGCTTTGAGGAAGGAGGCATTTGGGTCAAGCCTTAAAAGCAAATATCAATTTACTGTGTGAAGAATGGGAACAAAAACAGACTCTTTAAGACTCAAGAGTCAGGAAGGAACAGGATCTTCTAGGCACAGTGCCACATTCCTGCAATCCCAATGATTTGGGAAGCTGAGGCAGGAGGATTATAAATTCAAGGTCAATCTCAGCAATTTAGCAAGACCCTGTCTCAGAATAAAAAATAAAAGACCTGGGGATGAAGCTCAGTGGTAAAGTGGTCTGGGTTCAATCCCCAGTACCAAAGAGAGAAAGAAAAGGATCTGATGAACAACATCAGCAAAATGTTGTCAGTGGCTAAGGTACAAGTGCTTTTGGGGTGGGGGAAGCTGCTTGGTGATGAGGCTGGAGAAAGAAGCGAGGGAAGCTCAAGGGCATCTCATGAAAAGCTTTGTATTCCATTCTAATGTATAATTAGGCTCCTATTGCAAAGCATATGGAGACTTGCTAGAGGGATTGTTTGTTTGTGGTTCTGGGAATGGAATCCAGGGCCTCATACATGCCAGGCAAAAACACTCTTTATCACTGAGCCACATCCCTAGCCCCTACTGGAGGATTTTAAGTATGGGGTAATCACATCAGACACATATATTTTAGAAAGGTCATTCTAGCAGCTGGATTCGATCTGGTAGATGAGTCAGGGGGGTGTAGAAATGTAGGTAAAGTGCCGGGCACAGTGGCTCACACCTGTAATCCCAGAAGCTCGGAAGGCTGAGGCGGGAGAACTCAGAGTTCAAAGCCAGCCTCAGCAATAGTGAGGTGCTAAGCAACTCAGTGAGACCCTGTCGCTAAATAAAAATACAAAATAGGGCTGGGGATGTGGCTCAGTGGTTGAGTGCCCCTGAGTTCAATCCCCAGTACCAATAAATGAATGAATGTAGGTAAAGTCCCAAGAAAAATAATTTAGTAACAGAAGAATGCTCAGGTTCAGATTTATTTATTTATTTTTAAACAGAGAGGGAGAGAGAGAATTTTTTTTAATATTTATTTTTTAGTTTTCAGTGGACACAACATCTTTGTTTGTATGTGGTGCTGAGGATTGAACCCGGGCCACACGCTTGCCAGGCGAGCGCGCTACCGCTTGAGCCACATCCCCAGCCCTCAGGTTCAGATTTAGAAGCAGCATTTATGCAGGTAGAACTTTGTGCAATGACTGCGCTTTTCAGTATGGCAACCACCAGCCACCTGCAGTTATTAGCATTGAAAATGTGACTAGATTGAGGGGCTAAATTCTAAACGTGATTTAAGTTAATTTAAATGTTAATAGCTACATGTGGCTAGTGGCTACTACACAAGTGCAGCCCTAGAGAGATTCCTAGGTTTCTGGCTTGGGCAGCACATGAAGTTCAGGAGGACAGCAGTATTCAAAGTGGACTCGTTTTACATGTATTGAGTTGAAGGCTTTGGAACAGTCACCCAATCCTGGCCTGCCCCGGCACACTGCTTCTGCAGCCTGCCACTGTAAAAACCCAGGATATGGTACTATCGGTTCTGCATTGTGGACCCAGTTGGACTCACCTGGGTATGGCAAATGGGCTTGGCCTCAGAGAAAGTGACCTGGCTGCTACCTCTACCCTGAGATGAAGGCTTTACAGTTAAAGAAATTTGATGTCTTGTAAAGGGAGAGAGGCAGTGGTGGCCCTTCCAGCAATGGTAGGGGCACTTCTTGCAACCCCTCCTCTCCTTCTCCTGTCAGCCTATGTAGTGGGGAGCTGCTGAGTCAGTGGCCAGCATTCCTTTGGAAAAGTTAGACTTATTCCACTTCCGTCTTTTCTCTGTTCCCAAAAGATCATTTGCTTATGGGGAAGAGTTTATTTATGAAGAGACTCCTAGGTCTTCCAAGGCCCCCTCCAGCCCAGGCCCTGGCTCTGTCCTTCCCAGATGCTGCTGGAGAAGCTGAATGGTACAGTGCCCTGCCTGTTGGACACCAGCACCATCCCTGCTGAGGAACTGAACATGAGCCCTTCACGCTCTTTGGCCAACCCTGGCCTGAGTGAGAGCCTGACCACCAGCAACCCCCGGCCCTCCAATGGCGACTCACCTTCCCATCCCTACCAACGAACCTTCTCCCCCCACTTTCATCATTTTGTGGAGCAGTGCCTTCAGCGCAACCCGGATGAAAGGTATCCCTCTGGCCTTGGAGCCAGGCTTTGGGGTAGCAGAGGGAGCTCCAGAGTTGGGGCAAGACTTTTAAAAGATGTACCTCTCATAGAATCTATAAGGGGGCTGGGGCTGTAGCTCAGTGGCAGAGTGCTTGCCTGGCATGTGTGGGGCACTGGATTCAATCCTTAGCACCACATAAAAATAAAAGTTCTGAAACATTAAAGAAGAAGAATCTGTATGGGTTTGGGCTCCCTGGAAGAATGAGGGGCCAAACAGTAAGAGAGATCAGCTCATGAATTTGCTAAAAAAGCCAGCCTGGATAGTTCTGGATGTCATTTTTGGTGAGCTGAGGGAAGAAGTAGAGGTACCTGAGGATAGGATGTCAGCAACAGGAGGTGGAGCTGGGCATGGGTGATGTGGATCTCTTCACCTTCTTCTCCAGGCCAAGTGCCAGCGCCCTCCTGAGCCACTCCTTCTTCAAGCAGGTACAGTAGCACTGCCTCAGTTCCTGTTTTTTTCTGGCCTGTTGTTCTACTGCCCATGATTCCTTTAGCTGTGGGGTGTTCAGGAATTCTCTACTATTCCTTTTGAACTAGAGAAATGACCATGTTTCTGAAGCCACTAAAAGGCACTGCTCCTTCCTCTCTATCATATTTTGGCTATGACAGGGCATCTGTCACTGGGCCATTGTTCCTGCTCTGTGTTATCCTGGGGCCTGAGCAGCAGGATCCATCACCCAGTTCTCTTCTCCCCAGATCAAGCGACGTGCCTCAGAGGCTTTGCCTGAATTACTTCGTCCTGTCACGCCCATCACCAATTTTGAGGGCAGCCAGTCTCAAGATCACAGTGGAATCTTTGGCCTGGTGACAAACCTGGAAGAGCTGGAGGTGGACGACTGGGAATTCTGAGCCTCTGCAGACTATGCATGTTCTCCAACCTAGGGCATGCAAGGCCCAGGAGCCCTTGAGGGCTGGCACATTCCCACCCTCGTGGGTACAGACTGGGTAGAAAGGACCTTCTGTCAGCAGAGCAGGCTATGGACTGATTAGAAGGGCATCCAGGAGAGATTTCTGCACTGCTTTTGAAACAAGGGAATCCCAGGCACCAGGGATTGGGAAGGGTCAGAAAGCTGACATATCCTGTCCTACGAACTCAAGCAGCATCCTCAAAAGAAAGAAAAGCTGCTCTGGCCTTGAGGCTGAAGTCTAAGTCTAAGTTGACTCATCAACTTAGGGAACTGTCACCTCCTCTTCCCATCACTTGTTCTCTTGCCAGCCTGATTGTATTCTTTTCCTCTGCTCTCAGATCCTATTGGTCCATAAAGGGCCAAGTCATTAGCAGTTTGCTTCCCTTGCTCTGAAGCCTCTCCTTAATAACTGAAGGGAAGGGTCTGTCTTTTTTAAGCATCAAGTTAATAAAGCTGGGGCAGTCCATCCTTATTCCACTTGTCTCTTGGACCTTGACTCCTAAACCTTCCCATAATTCATCTGTGCAGCTCTTTCCTTTCCCAAGTATCCATCTTAACACCTGCCAGCTGCCCTGGTGCGTCTTCCAAGGGCCATAATGTCTTGCCTTGCCTGAAGGCTTAAAATCCTTATGCTGTGTTAGTTTCGTTGTCAGAACAAATTAAAATTTTCAGAGAACCTTTTAGAGAATGGCTTAGTGTTTGCAAGCTCACAGAAGCTATAGGCTTGCTTACTGGTACTTGTGCTTCCAAGGATGGCCAGGCTCAGGCTCTCCCATTCCACCCAAAAATGGGCCTATAAGTGATTGTGGGAGCATAGAAGGGACACCTTTCACTAGGTAGATAGACCAGTTTCTTTTAAAACCCATAAGAGATAGTCTTTTAAATACCCCAGATTTTAAGACTATTAATTTTTGCTTGTGGCCATCAAACCACCTGGAGCTGGAAGGGTCTGTGTGCTAAAGACTAGCCCTCTGCAGGACCTCTTCTGGGCCACTGAGGGTCTGGGCAGAAGATGCTCACCTTTGGCAGGAAAGGGTGGAGGGTTTTGTCTTGTAACCTGACTTGTGGAGTCTCCCTACCATGGGTACTAATGTCCAAAGAGCAAGAAACCTTAGAACAAGACCTGCCCACTCCTGTCATTTTTCTTTTTTTCAGTACTGGGGATCAAACCCAGGGGTATTTTACCACTGAGCTATATCCCAGCTCTTTTTATTTTGAGACGGGTCTCTCTCACTGAGTTACCCAGACTGGACTCCAAACACTTGTGATCCTCCTGCCTCAGCCTTCCAGGTTGCTTGGGTTATAGGCGTTTGCTCCTGGCCCTGTCATTCTTGTCAGCCAGTGAATGGGAGCAAAAGGATGATTCCAACCTTGGTCTCCTTTGTGGTGCTTCACAGACATGTGCACATTCATTTGCATGTGTTTGTGCATGCCCCAGCACAGTGCTTTCTGCCTTGCTGGTCCTTTCTGATGAAGACTCTGGCCCAAGCACTGCAAATGTCAGATTAAGGAAGTGCCCCTCCCTTTTCCCTGAGCCTGCTCTGAACTATCAAACACCCTTACTTTCCACTTCCTGAGAAATTTTAACACCAGTTTAAAGAAAACATTTATATTTCTTCCCTTGAGCATTTACAGGAGCTGAGGTGAAGATAGGGGTAGAGGACCTGAAATGCAAGTGAGAAGCTTCCATCACATCTGTTTCCAGCCCTTCTCCTAACCCCTACCCAGTTCATTTTTTCATGGAGTCTTAAGTTCCCTTGTTTTGTTTTTTGGTACTAGGGATTGAACCCAGGGGCATTCTACCACTATCACTGGGCTGCATTCCAGCCCTTTTAAAAGTTTTTTAGACAGTGTCTTGCTAAAGTTGCTGAGGCTGACCTTGAACTTATGATCCTCCTGCCTCAGCTTCCTGAGTCCCTGAGATTACAAACATGTGCCATTGTAACCAGCCTTAAATTTCCTTTTCTTAACATATCACCATATTAGTTTTCTTTCCTTCCAGATTGCCTTCTCCACGCAGTCAGCTCATCCTCAACACCGAACTACTGATCTTGTGATAGTTTCCTGCAACTCAGCCCACAGATTGTCCTGGGCAGAATATGGTCCTCAGGGCTGGCTCCCAGACCGTGCTCTGTAGCCAAGAAGCCTGCTCCTAGTGTCTGGGAGGGCTTCACCTTTCTTGTATCAAACAGCTCCCTTGGATGACAGGTGTGGACACTTTCCCCAGAGACACATGCAGTTGTGGAGGGTTCTCACACCTGTAAGGGAATCCTCAGGCCCACAGTGCCAGGAAAACACAGGTTCCCTTAGAGGTAAGCCAGAGGACTGACAGAGAAAAACCAAATACAGTGTGGGTGCATCCAGCCAGCCAGGAAAATGTTTGGGGGCTGGGCAGCTCCTTGCTTCCCTGCCAGGCGGCAGGCAGGGAGCTGTTCTGTTCCCTGACAAGTGTGTGGGCCCAATCTGGAGCCACCAGTTCTATTCCTGCCACAGTGTGGGAACATGCTGTTTAGGGCTGTGTTTTGTGAAACAGCCTTCAGCCTGGTTTCAAGCAAAGCCAAACGAGTCGCTGGGACCCAGAAAGCCCCAGCCTCTTTGCAGAGGTCCACAGGGACCCCAGCACAGCTGAAGTTCCACTCACAAGTGGCTGTCACTTTTAGACCTGCTCTGTGCAGGGCACACCTGCAGGAGGCAATGCTCCTGCACTAACTTTGTTCCCCTGAATGTCATCTCAGACTTTTAGGCCTTAGCTCCCTTTTGCAGAATGAGGTTTGGGTGCTCAGAGATTTGCTTGCTGGTGGGATGGAATGATTCTTTCCCTGAGGACTTGCCCTTGGTATCCTTGGAAGGCCAGACGTTAGTGAAACAGACTGAATTGAGGACCCGCTGGATTAAGACGAACTTCCTCGAGGAGAATGGAAAGGGAAGGCTGCAACCCTCACTCTAACAGGTGCCAAAGAAGCTGAGAGGGAGACTCCTGCTTGGCCTATTGAGCACGGGTTCACTAAATATATGTGTATTTTGTCCCGTTTTGCCTCTCTTCAGGCCAACTAAATCTACATATGCATATCACCTGGCTTTTGTTGTAAATTGTGGCGGCTTCAGTGTCATGGGCTAGAGAAGCAATCTAGCTGTTTCTTTCCAGTTTGGTCAAACTGCATAAAGTTCACTTTTTCTTTTCTTTTGCCTCTTTCTTATGCGGGCTGCAGCCGAATCCAACCAGCCAGAAAACAGGCAAGGGCCCTGGGTCGGGTTGCCAGTAACATTAGTAATGCCACAAAGTCGGGCCACAGAAAGGCTTCAAGACGCCAGCTCTGGGACAGTGGGTGCTCTGGGAAACTGCGGCCAACAGCCTTGTCCGCCCCTGTCTACCGGGCAGCAGAAGGCGCATTGGGGTAGAAACCCTGCCCGACCTCTCATGCAGGTCAGCTCCGTGGCAAGCGGCCAGCCAAGGCCACTGACAGCGATTGCCCCGAGCCCTCCCTGCGGCCCCTAACACTGGCCTCGCAGCCTCGCGGCGGGGCTTGGCGGGACCGCGTGCCGCTGCCATCTTTCTCCGCGGGCTGTGCAGGCGCGGGAGCGGCCCCTGGCGGCGGGAGGACCCCGCAACCCGAGGGGGCGCGGGAGCCGAACCCAGGGTCCCTGCCTTGCCTCCGGGGTCGCCCCAGTGGGGTCTCTCAGGCTGCGGGGCCCACACTGCGCCGGGCGGGAACAGGAGCTGCCGGAAACCTGCGACCACGAGGGCCAACGGGCAAACTGAGGCAGCGAAAGGCTCAGGCAAGCTCGAAGGGGCTGTGCCAGTAGTGTCGTGTCCTGAAACCAGAGCCTGCACTGGTCCCCGCAGGAGGGGCGGTGTGGAACCTCGAGCTCCGGTCCCCACCTCTGTCTTTTCCTCAAGCGCGGCTGCCCACGGCCCGGCGTCGTCGAGAGCCGGCAGACGGGGCGGCCGGTCCCTGGAGCCCAGCAAGCCCGAGAGGCTGCGTGGGGTCGGCGCGGGGGGCAGACAAAGGCGGGGGAACGGCGAGTCGGAGAAAGACAAAGCGCAGAGGGGGGTCGGCGGCGGCGCCCGGGACCCGGAGGCGGCTCCGGGCGCGGCGGAGCCAATGGGCGGGCGCGGGGCGGGGGCCGGCGGGGGCGGCGCCGCGATAAGGCGGCGGCGGCGGCGGTGGCCGCTTGGGGACCACTGGCAGCGGCGGCAGCTCGCGCCCTCACCTTCCTCCCACTCGAGGCGGCCCCCGGAGACCGACCCCCGCCCCGCGGCCCAGGCCGGGGCCCGGTGAGACGCGCGGGCGCCCTGGGGGAGGGGCCAGCATCCGGCTCTAGGGCCCAGGCGCCGAGGTGGGGGACGGGGGCCGCCTCTGCCTCCGCCCGCGGGGTCCCAACGCCCAGCGACTCTGTGCTTCGCTCTCGCCGTCGGCCCCGAGGCTTGTTTCTGCCTTCAGGGCCGCTCCCCAGCGAGGGTGGGGCCCGCGGGAGTTCCCCGGTCTGGGGTCTGTTTCCCTGGGTCCAAGGTGCCGGGGCCGACTTGGGGCTGCGGCGCGGCGGGGCGGGGCGGGGCGGGCGCCTGGGCCGGGGCGCTGTCCAGGGGCTGGGTGCCTGGGCCCCGCGCCGGGCAGCGTGCTGCGCGAGTCAGGCTGGGCAGCGGGTTTTCGCCCGGCCGCGTCCGCCCGGCCTTCCCCTGACCTCCCCTCACCCCAGGAGGGGTCCCAGCCCGCGGAGCGCACGAGGAGGCTGCGCAGGACCTTTTGTGCCCGGCCGCTGCCCCATAACTTTGTTCTTTTCCCACACATGGTTCCACTCCAGGACCCCTGCCCCTTGGGGAGCAGCGTGGGGGACGGGCAGGCAAGAGGGTGGGTGAGGGGCGGAAGTGGCAAAACCGAGAGCAACAGGAAATGACTTAGGGAAAGTCCCAACCACAGCCCCCCAGCCCCCTGCCTGTAAACACCCCCACCCTGCAGCCTGGAGAAGGCTCGTGGGGCCCCATCGACTGACTTCCCCTTGCAGAACCCAGCCGGTGCCGCGTCTCTGCCTGGGGCCTCCATCACCTCCGACAAGCCATGTTCCAGGCTGCGGGAGCCGCCCAGGCCACCCCCTCTCATGTAGGTGACCAGCCGGGTGGGAGGGGCGAGGGGAGAGGAGCTGTGTGTTTGCCGGGCACCCTTTGCCCCCTCTTTGATTGCCCCTAGGTCTGGGCTGGGCCGCCTCAGAGCCTGCCCTGACTGTCTGTCTCTCAGGAAGCCAAAAGCAGCGGTGGCAACAGCGTTGTGCAGCGCTCCAAGGTAGGGCCCTTAGGGTGGGTGAGGGTGGAGGAAGGAGTGGGCGCTGGCCAGGCTCCTGGCTGAGCGTCCCTCGAAACAGTCCTTCAGCCTGCGGGCCCAGGTGAAGGAGACTTGTGCCGCCTGCCAGAAGACTGTGTACCCCATGGAGCGGCTGGTGGCAGACAAGCTCATTTTCCACAACTCTTGCTTCTGCTGCAAGCACTGCCATACCAAGCTCAGGTGCGACCCTGCCTTGCCCACCCCTTGCCCTGCCTCTAGTCCTGACCCCGCCTGACCCTGATGCTCTGCTTCCGCAGTCTGGGCAGCTATGCCGCGCTGCATGGTGAGTTTTACTGCAAACCCCACTTTCAGCAGCTGTTTAAGAGCAAAGGCAACTACGATGAGGGATTCGGCCGCAAACAGCACAAGGAGCTCTGGGCCCACAAAGAGGTGGACCCCGGCACCAAGACAGCCTGAGGCCCCTCTGACCATCCACTCCCTCAGTGGAGGGCCTGGAACTGGGCGGTGGGAAGGGCGGGAAAAAGATTCTCTGGGTTTGAGTAGGGGGCAGGGTGGGAAGGGGGAGGCTTGCTCAGGCAGAAGGTTCCGGGGCAGGGCTCTGCTCCAGGATTCCTTCCTTCTCCTTCAGTGGGGGTCAAGGGGTGGGAACCAGGATTGGGGTTTGCTCACCCTGCTTCCTTCAGCCCACCCCACCTCACCACATGGCCGCCAAGCCCAGCTTCCCTTTTTAGGTGCCTTTTCTCCAGCAAGGAGTCAGCATGCCCCCCTCAGGGTCCCAAGCTCCCTTACTGCCACCTGGGCCATGTTGGCCACCATGTCTCCCCATCTACCTCTGCCCTTAGCCTGGTCCTGAGCCACAGACTGGGAGGAAGGAAAGTGAGAGTGTCACCTGCTGGACCTCAAGGATGCCACAGCAGCTGATGGGGGAGGGAATGGGGAAGTAGAAGGCAAGGCAGGGCCCACTGCCTTGGGGCTGGGACCCCCTTGCACCATGAAGCTAAAGTCCCCGCCAGGCTGAGCGCTTCTGAGACCTTCGGGGGCCAGCAGCAGCCGTGCCCCCTCCTCTCCCTCATTTCTGCCTTCTGACTGTTGTGATAACCCTGTTTTAAACATGTTTAAACAGATCCTGACTCTATTATGTGGCCTGTTGTGGGGGCTCTTGTGACAGGATGCCCATTGACCACAGGGAGGGGAAGGGGTTCAGGGTTAGCCCAGAGCACTCCTGGCTTTGATGGAGGGGCAGCAGTGTCAAGGAAATACAAACTGCTTGAGAAAAGGGGTGCTCTCTGCTCAGCCAGGATGCCGCACGGTCAAACAGTGTGATTCTGTAACTGCAACTCCACTCTCCCTTGATCTTTGGGTTGGCTGACTTCCCAAGCCCATGGCCTCACATCGACACCCCTGTTCTGAAGAGAAGAACCAGAAGCATCAATGTCATCTGGTTGCCTTGCTACACCTGGGGGGCAGGGCCCAAGGCAGAACCCTTCAGCAGAGTCTGTCTAACCCCTTTCTATGGGCTGTTCCCAGCTGTGCAGCTCCCCAATCCTATTCCTTTGCCTTGGAAATCTGCATGGAATGGTGGGAACCCACAGACCTGGCAAGTGTTGCTAAAGGTTTCCTTTTGTCCCTCCTCATTTTTGTGCCCCTCTTATTGCTGTGTTCTGGGGAGTGGGGCAACCACAGCTACCCCTACCAGGTCATCCAAGGAGAGGTTGTCAGCTGTTCTGAGAGCCCAGGCACACTGAGAGGTGACAGTGTACAGCAGAGAAACAAGGCAATCTTGGAAGATTGGGTTCTCCTGCGCAGACCCAGCTGTCCTGACTTCTCCAAACTGCCTGTGGGATAGATAAGGTGGTGGAACAAGAGGATAGACACCTCTAGGACTTGCTGCCACTGCCCCATACAACTCGACTTACTAATAAGCAGTGTGTAGGAATTGGTCTCAATTCCTGGTGACAGATGAGCCACTGTGCTCTGTTGAGGTAAGCACTGCTCCTTGAGGAAGTAGACACAATGCTTAGTAAGCCAACAGCACCCAAGGCCTGGATCCTGGGAGCTGTTAAGAGCCTCACTCAGGGAAAGCCCAACTTCCTATAGTGAGGCCTCTGTTGGGGACAAGGACAGTCTCCGCTCAGAGTTAAGCAACAGCAGCAGCTGAGCCAAGGAGAGATGCTGGAGGTGGTTTCTGATAATGCCCTGCAGGATGGGTCCAAGGGGAGCCTCAAAAGAAGACCTTACTAGATGCCATGAGGGTCCCAGGAACTAAGCCACTGGTGATGTTTAGGTCAGAAAGGCCAACAGCGCCTCAGTAAATTGGCCCTAATTTATCACTTTCAGGAGAGGTCCTAGAAAGGGAGAGGGAGTGGAGGAAGGAGGGCACACTGAGGTAACAGTGGTACCTAACCAAGTCATGCCAAGGCCCCTCTTGGCATCAAGTTCTCTCCTGCTTGAGGCACCTTGTTACTAGGTGCCATCCCCAGCCCCTCCCAGGCATACACCTACTTCCCCCAACCAAAAGCACCGCACAGGACCCCCCTGGTATAAATGATCCCTTTTATTGTAAGTAATGCGTGACACTGGCCTGGCTTTGCACTGCAAGCCCTCAGTCAAGATACAGTCAAATAACTGGCTGCAGGTTCTTCTGCACAATCCACAATTCAGACACACAGAGCTGGGAGGGCAAGAGGGGCAGAAGGGTGGCAGCACGCGAACTGGCCCTTATGTGTGGGGTTGGCCAAGGCAAACATACCCCATGGAATGGTAAGAAAATGGTAGCATGGCCCCTTGCCATGGCAAGCCTGGGACTGCAAGGAAACTGCCCTCCAGAACTTTGGGGCCCAGGCCATCCTAGAGTCCAAGAATTTTTAATCTTGATTAGTTAATAATAAAAAAAATAAATTAAAATTAAGCAACAGCTTGGTCCTGAGGATGCTGATCCAGCATGTCCACAGTTTTTGGCACAAAAGTCGGTCTTTTTTGATTTGGGGGGAGTGCAGGGTTTGTTGGCTAGTTTTAAAATTTTATTTTAAAAATAATCCCTGTGAGGTAAGACCCCAGGGGTAGGGCTCTGTAAGAGCCTGAACCTGGGTCATGCAGAGTAGCAGAGTCGTCTCACTTAGTCTCATCAGTGGCACCATGCTCTGTTTCCTCTTGGGAAATGGGGACTGGGGACAGGGTATGGGCCAAGGAGTGCTACAGCCATCAGGATGGAGTCCTGGAGAGGCCGAGCTGCCTGTTGGCAGCTTTGGTCAAGATGAGGGGCCAGTCCCCACCCTGGGCAAGGGCCGAGGTAGAGGCAGGAGCATGTGTGCTCACTGGCCTCAGAGGGCAGTGATGGGTAGAAGGTGGCCTGACAGAGGCCCCAGGGGAAAAGGGATGGAAGGGGGCCCAGGCCCAATTGGCACCGTGCAACACACATTCTGCAAAACCAGCTGCTTTCATTTTCTCTTCTCTCTCTTGAGGCGTCCATCACCTGTAACAGTCTAGAATTGATATATAAAAACCATCAAATATGATCTGAGATATAAATTAACAAGTACAAGGCCTCACATTACATGATGTGAAAAGGCTAAAAACAGCGATAGAAACTACATTCATAAAAGTGCATCGTCAACATACAACGAAGGCTTTGGCTTGTTCTGTGCCCGTGGGGTAGTGGGCATGGCTGGCAGTGAGCTGCCTGGCGCTAATCCCCAGCTCCCTGGAGATGCCCATCCACGGGCACTAGCTTTTTTTTTTTTTTTTCCTTTCTTTCTTTTATGATAACTCCCAAGGAAACTGGGTGTTGGGAGGGAGGAGCTCTAGCAATAGGCACATTTTGGAGGGGAGGGGCCGGAAGAAAGGACCAGCGCCCAGGCTGAGGTAAATATGGCCAACTCTAAGCTGCTTGGAGATACTGGCTCCCCACTGCCATTCCTCCCTCAGGGGAGGAACAAGAAGGGAAAGAGGCTGAGACCTCACAGGGATGGGCAAGGCTAAGGAAGAACAGAGCTGGTGGTTTTGGACACTGCTGGTTGCAGCACATGGGCTTTCCCTTCTACTAGATGGAGTGGGCTTGGCCTGGCAGGGACATGACTGACAGGCAGAGACAACCCCTGGGCTCTCCTGAACAGCCTTGCTGGGCCCACTGAGTTGTCCACCTTCCTCTCTGCTTCAGTGAGGAAACATGCCAGGCCAGAAGCACAAAGGTCATCCCATCAACTCTTTAGAATCCAGCCCAAAGCCCAAGCTCACACAGGGGTACTCAGAACCCAGAGGGCACAGTCTCCAGTTTAGAAACTGGATACAGCATAAGAGTGACTCCAACTTGTAAAACAGAGACAATTGCATTGATAAAACTGGGTCTCCCCCCTCAGTGGGGGCAGCCATGTCTCAGGCTCCTGCTTGGGGGTGCAGAGTCATGGGGGCAGGCAGGATATGTTCCTCCTTCCCTGAATAAGGCAGCATAACATTTGCTTCATTCATCTTTGGTAAAGTCTAGGACTGGCAAAACTGACTTGGGCCTCTGTCTTCCCTCATTTGTGGGACACTGGGCTTTACCTCAGGCTTGATTGGGCTCATCCAGCCCAGAGACACCCTGGTGATCTCCAGACATTGGGAGGAGAAACAAAATAACACTCTGAATGAAAATAACACTATTCATACCCTTGAGTCAGTCCTGTACCCCCCACCCCAGGCTTCCCAGTCAACGGCAGTGTCAGGACAACCCCAAGGGCAGGGCCCGCAGCTGCCTTACACACTTTCCCAGCCCCTTCCCTCCACACTGAGCTTAAGACACTGGAGCTCTTGGGTCTGGCAGGCGGGGGGCTCCCAGTCCTTGAGGCTACAGCCATCCCATCCTAGCTGAGCCCCATTGGCAGAAGGGGCACAGACAAACGCTGGCTGGATTGCAGCTCCAAGGTCCACAGCCTGGTCTGGGAGAAGCAGCAACTTCACTGCGCCCCACAGCAGCCCCCGCCTGTGCAGCACGGGGCAGCTGGCAGCAGTAGCCTTAAGAGCTCAGTATACGAGCTGTGCAAAGTGGTGTGTGAGCAGCTCCTCAGCTGAAGGTCTCTGATGAGCCTCCACAAAAATGCGCCTCAAGAAGTCCCGGCCATGTTCAGAGATGTGGGAAGGCAGCTGAGGGTTGGTGGGCTGGGTGGCAATCTTGAAAATAGCGGCCATAGCTTCATACTCTGCCCAAGGTGGCTTCTCTGTCAGCATTTCCACCACTGTGCAGCCCAGGCTCCTGGAGAGAGAATCTCACGTCACCCCTTGGCCAGTTCTAGGCTCCCAGCTGCCTCACCCACCTTTGTGAAAGGAGGTGCCTTCCTCAGATCACACTGAAGTGCAGGATGTGCTAAGCTGAGGAATGAGACTCCTTGAATCCCAAGACCAGAAAACTTTGAAACACTCTTTGCTCTTATCCATACAGGCCTCATCAACCTGCACAAATCACTCACCTGGGTACTTACTTCTTCAGACTGGAGAAAAAGGAACCACTGGGCACTGACAGAGCTCCAAGTGGGCTGGGAATGTGTGCTAGAATGCTTGCCTTGCACATGGGAGATTCTGGGTTCCATCCCCAGCACCATACACACACAAAACCCCAAACCTCCAAGATAATTATATTAATTTCCTATTGCTGCTGTAACAAATTATCACAAACTTAGTGGCATAACTACAACACATACTTATTATCATCCAGTTCTGGAGATCACCAATCTAAAATTAGTCTCCCCAGACTAGAGTTAAGGCATTCATTAGCAGGGCTTATTCCTTCTGGAGGCTTTTGAAGGGAGAATTCATTTCCTCACCTTTCCAGCTTCTAAAGAAGGCCCCCTGCACTTCTCTTTCTTTGTGTGTGTGTGTAATGCATGCACGCATGCGTGTATACACTCAGATCAACCTGAGCCTTGTGCTCTCCAAGCATGTGCTGTATTTTATAATGAGCTACACTCTAGCCCCACCTGTGTTTCTTGGCTCATGCACCTGCGTGGCTTACTCCAGCCTTGTATTTTCATTGTCACACTTCCTATTTCCCACTCTGACCTCCTGCCTCCGTCTTTATTTTTAATTTTTGTAGTGCTGGGGATCAAACCCAGAGTTTTGCACATGCTAGGCAAGTGTTCTACCACTAAACTACATCCCCAGCCCTTTAGTTTTTGAGATGGGGTTTCGCCAAGTTATCCAGGTTTTCCTGGCCCTTTAAAAAAAATTTTTTTTATTGTTTGTTTTTGATACAGGATCTTGCTAAATTGCCCAGACTATTTTTGATCCTTCTGCCTTATCCTCCCCAGTAGCTGGAGTTATGGGAGTGTGCCACTGCACCAACTGAACCCCCTTTTATAAGGACTCTTGTGAGTATGCCAGGCCCACCTGGATAATCCAGGATAACCCCTCCATCTCAAAGTTAACAGCTGCAAAGACCTGCTACCATATAAGGTAACATTTACTGATTCTAGGGATCAGGACATGGGGGGACATTGTTAAGCCCACCACAATAACTATTCAAGAAAAGTTCTTGTGACTTCTAGGTCCTTTCTGAAAATAGAAATAAACTCAGGCAAAGGCAAGTCCATCTGAGCACTAGGAGAAAGGGCATAAGTCTGCTTTTGTTTAGAGACAGATTTACGTCTTCAGAGTGGATTCTGCTTCTCAAGGGGTTCAGCAAACCCAAGGATACTTTTTCCATGGCTTAAATTTCTAGCACTAACAAGATTTGTTATTTGGAATTAAAACACACCCTATTTGTGCTACTGCAAACACCACCACCGCTGCATACAAGGAGCCTAGTCCATGGGTGCACCAGTTAGCAAAAGGCAGGCCCTCCTTTCACATGCAAGGTTCCCCAAATCATTTCCAATTCAGAGCGACTACAGCCCAGGCAGGGAGACAGAGTCCTGGTATGTCCCAGCACTCACCATACATCTGCTTTCCTTCCATAGCCCTCGCCGCTGATGACCTCGGGGCTCATCCAGTAGGGAGTGCCAGTGACTGAACGCATGCCAGTCCCTGACATGCAAATGGTCTGCAGGCGTTTGCTGGCCCCAAAGTCCCCAAGCTTCACATTCCCAGCAGAGTCTCGGAGGATGTTGGCTCCTAAAGCATGGAAGAGCAGAAACTTCCACCTTGGCCCCCCCTTCTATTTTCTATCATCCTCCCTCCAGGTCACAGAGAGCTATGGAGGATGGGAGCTACACTGAATTCGACATAAGCTGCACAGGGCACACAGGGAAGGGAAGCCTCAAACTTACAGTGTGAAGTCACAGGTCTTCGTGGTCAGCATTCACACTGGACTAAAGTATTTCCCCAAATTGTTCAACTGTTCTTCATATTAATCCCACATGGCTGGGGAAGCAACTGGGGATCCCACTTTATAGAAAGTTCAAAATGGTTCAGTGTTGGCCCACCCAGTCACTAAATGGTAGACTTGAAGACTCCATACAGCCTAAGCCCTGCTCACCCTTGATGTCCCGGTGAACAATCATGTTGCTATGCAGGTAGGACATGCCCTCCAGGATCTGCCGGGTATACTTGCGGGTCACACTCTCCGTCAGAGCTCCATAGGCCTTCAACTGGTCTTTCACTGAGCCCTAGCAGTCACAAGGAGTCACAGGGAGTCCCCTCAGGGGATGGCTGTGGGAGGGGGCAAGGCTATTTCCTGGCCCCAGGCACTGTAGCAAAGCAGTGATTCATCTAAGCTCCATCTGTGATGTGCTGGGCACTTTGACAGGAGCTGCCAGGCAGCTTGGAGAAAAACATAAATAACAATCCTTCCTTCAAGCAATGGATGACCCACATGCAGAAGAAGGGAACTTTGCTTCAGGTGAAGTCTGTGCTTACTGGACAAGAACCAGACCTCAAGCGCCAACCTTGGGTTAAGCTAGGCTAGGACATTTCTCACCTGACACCTTTACTATAGCCACAGGTACGGTTCTCCTGAATCCAGGTCCTGCCATAACCTTACCTAGCTCCCCTGAACCTCTGGAGCCCCAGGAGGTCAGACCCAGGTCAAGAGTGACTCCCCAAGGCCTCACCCCAGATCAGGCTCCTTTTTGTGAGAGATTCATATGTCCAAGGCACACATACCCCTGGCATGTACTCCATGAAGATGGTCAGAGTCTTCTCGGCACGGTCCCGCAGGCAGCCATAGTACTGCACAATGCGCTCATGCTGCAAGTTCTTCAGCAACTGGATCTCACACTCTAGGGCACTCACCTCCTAGGGAAGGGCCAGTGGTCACCCAGGCACTTAGGGGATTGGGTGTGCCTGCCTGGGATGCACTCAGCTTGCCCTAGACTGTGCTTCACAGGGATCTGCCTTGGGAACTTCGTATGGAGAAAAGAAGGCCTGTTCGCTGTCTGACCCTTGGCCACAATGCTGGCCAGTCCTTGGGATATGGCACTCCCAGGCCTGGAGGAAGGCAGACAGGGAGAAGGAAGGAGGGGTTGTGGGGGCTTAGTTAAGGTAGCTATTGTATTTGCCTATTCAAATTGAGGTGTCAGTCACATGATTTCTCCTTTAGAGCTGGCCCAAGTAAGTGGAGAAAGGTACTTCGGGAGTGGGGACAGGGAGTACCCTTTCTGGCGATGATTATCACCTCTGTTTGGGTTGCATGGGACTATGAGATGGCCTTAGATCCTCCCGGAGGGGCTTGGTGCTCCTTGGACCATCAACTCTTCACCCCATAGTTAGGACCAGGGTGGATAGCAAGAGAGCTTGGGAGGAAGAGTGATGGGGGGAGGCAACCTGTAGCACCTGGAGCTATTAATCTGTGCAGTACAAGACAGGCACTTATATTGAAAGAGTTCTCGAGAACTGGAGGTCAGAGAATGGGAAAGGCAGTACCTTGCTTGTCTCAGGACTGTCCGGGTCAAACTGGACCTGCTTAGAAGCAAGTTCTCGTCCTGTGTCCACATCATAGCACAAATAGACCCTACCAAAGGCACCCTGGCCCAGGAGCTTCCCCCGACGCCAATTGATGGGGGCACTAGGAGCTACAAGAGAACATTGGAAAAGAGTGTTATATTATGCACATTGTTTATGGAGACCCTCCTTGTTCTCCAGCCACTTGATCATGAGACCTCTGGCTTAGGTTCCCCCATGCCCAGCACCATCACCTCTTTCAGTACCCCATCTGAAGTAGACCCAGAGCCCTCATCAAAGGGAGCTTAAGATCAGAGTCCTGGGAAACAGAGGACTTGCTAAACTTATGGTCAAATGCTCTTCTGCATGACTTTCAAAGCTCCCAAATACCTTACTACATCAGGGACTAAGAGCATGCTTTTCAATTTAAACACGGAAAAACTAAAGGCTGGAGATTAATGGCTTGTCTACACAGCAGTGGAGTCAGGCCTAAGATCCAGGGTATGCTGCTCTCTCCAAGGATGTCCCTGTGGGGAAAGGATGGGCCAGAGCAGCAGAATGCTGAGCCTAAACACCCTAGTGGCCTGGCTGTCCTCCCAACCCTGAAGCTTGTCTGAGCACCCTTGACAGTCTTCTCCTAGCCAGGGACATTCCTCACACTTAGTTGGCACACTCCTCTCCTGAACAGAGAGGGCATTCTCGCTGTCTGCACTCCGTAGTCGTCCACGAGGGTCCAGGTATTGCACAGCCAGACCCAAGTTCTCGCCATTTGTGCTTAGGGAGCGGCTGGAGGGCACTAGGGTGAACAGGTTGCCTTGATGACGCCGTATTCGGGGAAATGTTCTTCTGCCTAAAAAGATAAGGGGCCAGAGTAGAGCAAGTCAGACCTCTGGCCACAAGATAGAATGTGCAGACCAGCTAGAAGTGATAGACAACACTGGCTTGGGTCTATCCTGTCTGCCCTTCCACTTGACTCATGCCAGAAAGACTGCTGTCCCAAGCACCTTGAGAATCAAGACAAAAGCAGAAATAAAGAAGTAGCCAGTTCAGGGAGCCATGGCCATAGGGAGTGGGGACAGGGACTGATAAGGCCAATCCCCAGCACAAGTCTCTTTTCTCCTCAGCATCCTACTCCGACCCCCTCTGCCACAGCTCCGCTGTGTCTGCTGCTGATGCAGAAAAGGTCATTGGAGAGACGGCACTCCAGAGTACACCATGGACAAAAAGACGGAGTTCCTAGCAGCAGCTACTTAGTTTGAAAATGCAATACTCCTTGTCTGGTTATCTTCTGTCTCTCTTGACTCAAGACTAAGGCACAATTTCCCAGGATTAATGGAAAACACAGATCCTGGAGTACCCAGGTCCCACCCACTAGTGGTGGCTTTTCCAAAGCAAAGCATTAAGCATGGTCTTTTGTGAGGCAGCCAGCAGAGGGCAGCATGGAGGCGCACTCACCATCATTGTAGTCCTTGTGGTGCACAGACACGTGGTAGCGCCGGGGATAGGTTCCGCCTTTGACCCCTTTGTCATAGAGCTGGGTTTCCCGATCTAAGTAAAACAAGGGAGTCACTGGTTTTGGGCAGGTCAATGTGAGTGAGCCACTTAAGTCCCAGGTCATTCAAGACCCTAGAGCAGTAAGCCCAGGCAAATTTGTCTACACAGTTTTGGCTTCCCAACTCAGAACTCTCTGGACCCACAAAGACTCCCCTGCTTTGCTAACCCAGGCTCTGTGGAATTTACCTGAGTACTCCTGTCTGTTGTCTGGGAAGCTTTGGGCTCGGGACATTCTTGATTTCCGGAAGGATGGGCTAGAGAGAGCAAAAAGGAATCACAAAATAGACCTCAGTGTACTTCCAGTGCAGCTCAGAAGGCAGAATAGAAGTCAAGGGCATCTAAATCATCTCTTCTTCAAAGTGCCTCCCATGTGCACAGGTGTGGAAAGAGGAACTGGAGGGAAGTAGCCCTTTCCTTAGTCTAGTCCCCTGCTTTCTCCACCCTTCACTTGTCAGAGGCCCAAATGTGACAGGACCCTGGGTGGTAAGTGACAGTCCTGCTGAGCTCCACCTTGGCTGCATACCCCTTTACTTTACCTTCTTGGCCTTTTTCTCCACCTATGTAACAGGTGAAGAGCTGCAAGAGAATCCCTGGCCCAAGTAGTAACAAAGATAACAACAGCATAGTTTACAGAGAGTGAGCTTTTTCTTATTTAACCCTCATAACTCTGCAAGGTAGGCAATGTGTCTTCGCAGACACCCTACTGGTTTAGGTATGAACATTCTTATTTATTTCCCCAAGGATACAGCTAGGAAGCAACAGAGCTAGACTTCAAATCCACATCTGTGACTCCAAAGTCTGTGTTCCTGCAGTTATACCAAGCATCTTCCTTTCAATTAGTCATTACTATCCTATTCTAGAGAGAGGGACACTGAGGAACTAAGAAGTTAACGCACTTATTTGAAGCTACTGAAATATCTGCTGGAGCTGGGATTGGATACAGGTCTATCTGGCTCCAGGTCTGCCCTTTCCCAAAAAGGGAAGACAAGAGCTCTGAACTCAGGTCAGGCCAGACCTCAATGAAGTCAGTTCAGATCACTGGGTTTCATTCACAAGGAGAAAACAAAATAAAAAAGAAGGTTGGAAGAAATACCCAAAACCAGGGAAGTAGGTAAATTCGGCTATCTTTCCCAGCATCCACCTGAATAGCCCTTTCCCTGACTGATAAGCAAGTACCTTTTGAAAGGGTCATAGGTCAGAACTTCCAAGACAGTGACTTGGGGGCTGCCGCCTTCTTCCCAAGACCTTCCCCAGACCTTCTGTCCTCTCTTCCTATCCCAAAGCTCAGAAGATAGTCCAAAGTCAGAGTCAGTCCCTGTCCTGGCAGAGCCCTCAACCAGTGAGGACTCCTAGCACTTTCACTTGTGCCTTCTTGCTACCCTGATTGGAAAGCAAGCCCCAATCAAGGATATATATTGGAATCAACACGTATCTATGACTACATTCTATGACACCTAGAGGAAGATCACACTTATCAGTGCTCAGGTCAAATTTGGCCACAGTCAGAAGATCAGTACCCACATAAACAATTAATCAGATACACAAATTAAAAAAAAAAAAAAAACTAAACTTGCTCTCCATTTTTTTTGAAAAATTTTTAAGTTGTAGATGGATACAATACCTTTACTTTTATTTATTTATTTATTTATTTTTAAGTGGTGCTGAGGATCGAACCCAGTGCCTCACACATGCTAGATGAGCACTCTACCACTGAGCCACAACCCCAACCCCTGCTCCTTAGCTTCTAACCATAACCCTAAACCCAGTCAGAGGTGGCCAAAACAAGGCTGAGATAATGGAGCAGTGGGATCAGTGCTGGGGCCAGCTCTAAGAGCCATGTTCTATATAAAGGAGAACACATTTCCTCCTAGAATGTTGTTTTCCAATTATCATATCCCTGTTTCTTATTCCACCAGAAATATTTGGACAAAAAAAATTTAAAATCAAAGTAAACCCATGGATGAAAATCTCGTTTTTTCCCCCAAACTTCAACAGCCCATTGTTTCTCAGTCTAGGTTACAATAAAGACCCCAAACGCCCAAGAGCAGCAAGTATTATGAGTCAAATCAAAACATGTAGAGCACTCAAAACAACACAACAAGCACTTAATAAATGAACTGATATTTTATAGGCTATTGTTATATTCATTTTATTATGCAAGCAAAACATTCTCAAGGTGTTTGGGAAACTAAGGAGAGGGCTTCCCTAGATGCATGCTGTTTTAACCCTGGGCCTGGGACTGGGATTGTGGCTCAGTGGTAGAGTGTTTGCCTAGCATGTGTGAGGCACTGGGTTTGATTTTCAGCACACATATAAATAAATAAAGGGACATCAACATCTAATAAAATATTAAAAACAAAAAAACTAACACTGGGCCTGTCAATCTGTGGCTGGATCATAGATGCACACTAGCGAACATTACTTCCTCAACCCATCAGTTCAAAAAATGCCTATGCATTGGTCAGGTGTGGTGGCACATGTCTATAATCCCAGAGACTTCGGAGGCTGAGGCAGGACCACAAACTTGAGGCCAGTTTCAGCAATTTGGCGAGGGCCTAAGAAACTTAGTGATCCCTATCTCAAAATATTAAATAAATAAACCTAGGCAGGCACTGGGTTCGATCGTTAGCACTGCGTGATATTAAACATATAAAAAGTTTTCTGTCCATCTGCTACTACAAAAAAAAAAAAAGAGCTGGGGATGTAGCTGGCTCAGTGATTAAGTGGCTCTGTGTTCAATCCCCAGGACCGCACCCCCCCAAAAAAAAAAGAAAGAAAAAATAAAAAAAGCCCATCTAATAACACTCAAGCTACCCACAGCCCCATACCTGTCTGCTGATCTGTCCAAGGATTGGCAGCTTCCTGATAAGGAATTTTCAGCACTGCTCAGGGGATCCAGCATCTGTAAGGCAAGTCATACAATAAAACCACAGTCCCAACCCTAATCCCAGCCAGCCAGGTGACCCAGGCTTTATCACCCAGTTGAGGCCAGCACATGGTCTTTTTGTTTAAATATGAAAGTGCCCTTGTTTCCCCATACAGTGGGAAGAATGGTTAGTAAGGTACCATTCTCCCCTGTTGTCTGAAAGGCAAGTTTCCAGGAGGGAGAAAAATGCTTGGCTGGCATCCCAAGGAGTCTTGCCAGGAGGGCAAAGCAGAGACGCAGCTTCTCTAGTTGGCACTTTCTTGGCTTATCAACACTGGTGCGTGGCACTGGAGATGGTACTACCCTGCAGAGGCTTCCAGTGAGTTTGGGTGGGACCCTAATGCTTCTGTTTACACTCCATAATTCATAATTTATGAAAACAAGCATTGCTTCATTTCACAGATGAGCACTGTAGCCAAAGAAAGGTTAGGAGACTTGTCTAAAGTCATAAAACTAGTCCATGCGTAGCTGGTACCAGAATACAATCTCCCAGCTCCTAGTTCCAATACAGAGTTAATAGATGTCTACATAGACTGAAGTATTTCTCTGGACCCTGGTCTAATGCAGTTACAAAAAACCTTCACAATAGTTCACCCCCACCAACTAATCTCATGAAGGTCCTCCCCTTCATTTTCTCTTTACAGAGCGGAGGTGGCTATGGGGTCTTCAATTTCACAGTATAGTCATTCCCTGACATCCACTGGGGATTGGTTCCAGGTTCCCTTTTAAATCTGAGGATCCTCAAGTCCCTTTACAAAAGATGGCACAGTATTAGCATATTATCCATATATATATACTCCTATGTACTTTCAATCATCTCTAGGTTATGTATAATATTTAATACAATGTAAATACTCCATAAATAATTGTTATACTGTATTGTTTAGGGAATGACAAGAAAAAAAAAAGTCCATGCTGGTCCCAGTGGCACCTGCCTCTAATCCCAGTGACTTGGGAAGCTGAGGCAGGAGGATTGCAATTTTGAGGCCAGCTTTAGCATCTTAGTGAGACCCTGTCTCTACGAGGCCAACATCACCCTGATACCTAAACCAGACAAAGACACTTCAAAGAAAGAAAACTACAGACCAATATTTCTAATGAACCTAGATGCAAAAATCCTCAATAAAATTCTGGCCACTCGGATACAAAAACATATCAAAAAAATTGTGCACCATGATCAAGTAGGATTCATCCCTGGGATGCAAGGCTGGTTCAATATACGGAAATCAATAAATGTTATTCACCACATCAATAGACTTAAAAATAAGAACCATATGATCATCTCGATAGATGCGGAAAAAGCATTCGACAAAGTACAGCATCCCTTTATGTTCAAAACTCTAGAAAAACTAGGGATAACAGGAACATACCTCAATATTGTAAAAGCAATCTATGCTAAGCCTCAGGCTAGCATCATTCTGAATGGAGAAAAATTGAAGGCATTCCCTCTAAAATCTGGAACAAGACAGGGATGCCCTCTATCACCACTTCTGTTCAACATAGTTCTCGAAACACTGGCCAGAGCAATTAGACAGACGAAAGAAATCAAAGGCATCAAAATAGGAAAAGAAGAACTTAAATTATCACTATTTGCAGATGACATGATTCTATACCTAGCAGACCCAAAAGGGTCTACAAAGAAACTATTAGAGCTAATAAATGAATTCAGCAAAGTGGCAGGATATAAAATCAACACGCATAAATCAAAGGCATTCCTGTATATCAGCGACAAATCCTCTGAAATGGAAATGAGGACAACCACTCCATTCACAATATCTTCAAAAAAAATAAAATACTTGGGAATCAACCTAACAAAAGAGGTGAAAGACTTATACAATGAAAACTACAGAACCCTAAAGAGAGAAATAGAAGATCTTAGAAGATGGAAAAATATACCCTGTTCATGGATAGGCAGAACTAACATCATCAAAATGGCGATATTACCAAAAGTTCTCTATAGGTTTAATGCAATGCCAATCAAAATCCCAACGGCATTTCTTGTAGAAATAGAGAAAGCAATCATGAAATTTATATGGAAAAATAAAAGACCCAGAATAGCAAAAACAATGCTAAGCAGGAAGTGTGAATCAGGCGGTATAGCGATACCAGACTTCAAACTATACTACAGAGCAATAGTAACAAAAACAGCATGGTACTGGTACCAAAACAGGCGGGTGGACCAATGGTACAGAATAGAGGACACAGAAACCAATCCACAAAACTACAACTACCTTATATTTGATAAAGGGGCTAAAAGCATGCAATGGAGGAAGGATAGCATCTTCAACAAATGGTGCTGGGAAAATTGGAAATCCATATGCAACAAAATGAAACTGAATCCCTTTCTCTCGCCATGCACAAAAGTTAATTCAAACTGGATCAAGGAGCTTGATATCAAATCAGAGACACGCGTCTGATAGAAGAAAAAGTTGGCTACGATCTACATACTGTGGGGTCGGGCTCCAAATTCCTCAATAGGACACCCATAGCACAAAAGTTAATAACTAGAATCAACAAATGGGACTTACTCAAACTAAAAAGTTTTTTCTCAGCAAAAGATACAATAAGAGAGGTAAATAGAGAGCCTACATCCTGGGAACAAATTTACTCCTCACACTTCAGATAGAGCCCTAATATCCAGAGTATACAAAGAACTCAAAAAATTAGACAATAAGAGAACAAACAACCCAATCAACAAATGGGCCAAGGACCTGAACAGACACTTCTCAGAGGAGGACATACAATCAATCAACAAGTACATGAAAAAATGCTCACCATCTCTAGCAGTCAGAGAAATGCAAATCAAAACCACCCTAAGATACCATCTCACTCTAGTTAGATTGGCAGCCATTATGAAGTCAAACAACAACAAGTGCTGGCGAGGATGTGGGGAAAAGGGTACACTTGTACATTGCTGGTGGGAATGCAAATTGGTGCAGCCAATTTGGAAAGCAGTATGGAGATTTCTTGGAAAGCTGGGAATGGAGCCACCATTTGACCCAGCTATTCCCCTTCTCGGTCTATTCCCTAAAGACCTAAAAAGAGCATGCTACAGGGACACTGCTACATTGATGTTCATAGCAGCACAATTCACAATAGCTAGACTGTGGAACCAACCTAGATGCCCTTCAATGGATGAATGGATAAAAAAAATGTGGCATTTATACACAATGGAGTATTACTCTGCATTAAAAAATGACAAAATCATAGAATTTACAGGGAAATGGATGGCATTAGAGCAGATTATGCTAAGTGAAGCTAGCCAATCCCTAAAAAACAAATGCCAAATGTCTTCTTTGATATAAGGAGAGTAACTAAGAACAGAGTAGGGTCGAAGAGCATGAGAAGAAGATTAACATTAAACAGGGATGAGAGGTGGGAGGGAAAGGGAGAGAGAAGGGAAAGTGCATGGAAATGGAAGGAGACCCTCAGAGTTATACAAAAGTACATACAAGAGGAAGTGAGGGGAAAGGGAAAAATAATACAAGGGGGAGAAATGAATGTCAGTAGAGGGGGCAGAGAGAGAAGAGGGGAGGGGAGGGGAGGGGAGGGGAGGGGAGGGGAGGGGAGGGGAGGGGAAGGGAGGGGAGGGGAGGGGATGGGGGATAGTAGAGGATAGGAAAGGCAGCAGAATACAACAGACACTAGTATGGCAATATGTAAATCAATGGATGTGTAACTGATGTGATTCTGCAATCTGTATATGGGGTAAAAATGGGAGCTCATAACCCACTTGAATCAAATTGTGAAATATGATATATCAAGAACTATGTAATGTTTTGAACAGCCAACAATAAAAAATTAAAAAAAAAAATAGAGCTATCCACAGTACCAAGAAAGAAAGAAAGAAAAGTCTATATATAATAAGTACAGACAGAATATACTCATTGTGCAGTTGGTTGAATCTGTTCCTTATCTATAGACATGGAATCCACAGAGGTAGAGGACTGACTATATGCATTACCTGAGCTCCAAAGTTAAACTTCACACAGGGAAGAAAATATTAGAATTATGAGAATTCAATAACATAAGATTTTACATAATTTGTTTCCAACTGAAATCTCTTTTCCCATTTCATACTAGGGTCCATCCCCATCCATAATTTCAAATGTTTTAGGTCATATTATCATATATGATTTTTAAAAATCTGCCTATCAAGGCAAATTAACTGCAAAGTAAAATTACAAATTTGGCCAGGATACAAAATTTCTCAAAGTGGGAAAGAACTGCTCCAAATCCAGCAAGTGTATATTTGGTAAAGTTTGATCAAGTAACCGAAAAGAGAAAATGGATGAGTAAAACAACACAGCAAGTGTGATGGAGAAATACACCAAAGGTTCAAGAGGCCTTGAGAAAAACTGCTGAGTCCCATGAATGTTTTTGCAACAATGACCCTAGTTATGATAGTGCTACAGAAGTCAAAGGGGAAGTGAAGGAAGTTACATTGTGCTAGCTAACTTCTGTCAGAAAAATTAAGCCAAAAAATTAACATGAATCATGCCTTGTTCATTCTAAAAATCAGCAAATAGATGCAACTGTTACCTAAATCTGATTAAAGAAAAAACAAAATAAACTTATCTTAGTTTCACTTTTTAAGAAAGTCCCAATGGGATATTTTTTTCACTATATACTATGTTGTTTTGGTCCCTGTGAAGTAGATTTATCTTGAATGGCCTGTTACTAGAAGCAATTTGCTTTGGCTAAAGGGGTGGGAACTGGGGGTAGGACCTTGACAGTTTCCAGCAGCCTCTTTCTAAAAGTCTGTAATCAATAAGAGTCAAATTCTCCTATGTTTTCCATGGGGAAAGACAGAAACAGAGGCAATGGAGCTTGTTGGCAATCTCTGGGATTTCATACTCAGTCACCTCTAAGAACAGCAGGTGTGCAGAAGAAAAATGGTTAGAGAAACGGGGCAGTTAGTAAAATGCCTAGGAAAAATCTGTAGCTAAAGGCATTCCAAGTCACTGTTCCAAACATGAATTTATCTAGCAGGCAGAGTAGAGAAGGGAGAAGAGTATAAAGGGCTTCTCATAGACTATACAGTCTCTTTTCTTAAAAAAAGAAAAGTTATAGGAATTGTTGTTGTAAAATTCTACATGTGATGGTACTGGCCCTTCTGTTGGACATTTTACCCTTAAGAAATGTCCCCTTCTCAAACCAAATTCCAGAAACTTATAAAAGCAGATCTTTCTCTTTGTAATTAAAGCAAGCTCATTTAAAAGACCAGAATGAAGCCAGAGATCTCACCCTTGCTGAGTTCACTAAGTCACATTGCCATTTTCATCAAGTAAGCCCCAAGATTAAAAAGCCAGTCATTAAAATGGGTAAACCATCATAGTGGACAAACCCCCAAGGTGACCAATGAGTCACAACTGACCCAAGGAAACTAAAGCAATAAAAGTATATGTCATTTAAAGATTTTAAGTTTGTTGGAATTTGTTATTTTGTAATAGGTAATTAACACAGCTATTTATCTTCACAGAAGGTCACTCTTAATCAATCCTAAAAGGTGATTTGGATATAGTTTACTTTCTACCTTTCATCAAGATATAGCAAAACTAAAACACAGCTAATGAAAAACTGTGCGGAAATGAAGATAGGCATTGCAAAGATCATCATAAATAGCAAAGTGGTGTAATGTAAGGGGATTGCGAGAAGACTGCAGAAGAGGGAAACTGTCAAGTACTCACCCAAGACCAAGGGTAGGTAGTTTAAACTTCATTTTTGGCAAGAATTAATATTTGGCTCCTAGAAAGGAATAACTAATATTTGGGAAAGCCTGATTTATAAAAGAGTTATTGGATGGGATTCAATTCCCTGCGGTCTACACTGTGCCCACTGAGTACTACCCCTGGTCATAACCTTGGTCTAACACAGTCCATGGGCATACCCTGGGCCCCCATACTCACGCACTGCTCGCTGGTCTCTGGGATGAATTCTCCTTCACTGTTAATGCTGGTGTAGGATCCCTGTCGGGCAATGTGCTGCTGCCGCTCAGGCACATAGCCAGGGGGAGGTGAGCTTCGGCCAGGGTTTTGAGAGCCTAAAGCACAGAAACAAAGCTTTTAACAACAGAGCGTAGGACTTGTGGCTCAAGAGGAGCAGGCATGGGACCAGTTTGAGATACTGAGACCTAGAGGTCAGGGCTGTGACTTGGGTTATGGCACCAAAGCCCAGCATGCTCCAGCTGCTCAAGGCAAAGTCCTTCCTAATAGGAAGCAAGCAGGGTGTGGTGGTGCATGTCCATCATCTCACCTACTTGAGAGGCTGAGGCAGGAGGATGGCAAGTCCCAGGCTAGCCTCAGCAACCTGATGAGACCCTGTCTCAAAATTAAAAAAAAAAAAAAAAAGGCTGGGGATGTAGCTCGGTGGTAGAGTGCTCCGGGTTCAATCCCCAATACAAAAAAAAAAAAAAAAAGGAGCATACGCTAGAACATACATTAACTAAGAACCTTAGAACAAAACATGAACCAGAATAAACCCTGGAAAATCATTTTGAGTTGACAATCAGACCAGCTTTGTATTTTCTCTTATTCATGTATATGACTATTCCTTTATAATGCCATACCTCTCTCTCTCCCTATAGAGCACCAAAACAATTTCCTCCCATTCTGCAAAGAACCTAGAAAAAGGATTGATACAGTAGTTTCCTATATGTCTGTTCATATATGGTTGGGGCATATATTTTAAGACCCCCAAGTAAGATATCTGATGCCTTGGATAATACTAAACCTGACATATACCGTGTTTTTTTCCTAGATGTATATATATGCATGATAAAGTTCAACTTATAATCAGTCATGGTAAGAGGTTAATAATAATAATAAAATAGAACAATTATAATAATAGTCTAACAAAACTGCCAATGTCACTACTCTGGTACTTTGGAACCATTATTAAATAAGGGTTATTTGGAACACAAGCAATGTTAAAATGTAATAGTTATAAGTAACTAACAGGTAGCATATGAACAAAGGGAAGATTCATACCCCAGGCAGAAAAATGCAAGGTTTTATTTCATTACTCAGAATGGTGTGCAAATTAAAGCTTATAAATTGCATATTTCTTGAATTCCCCATTTAATATTTTCTGACTGCAACTGACTAGTGATAAATAAAATTGTGGAAAGCAAAACGGTGGTCTACTATACATCAGCTTAATTCTCTTGAGCTTTGTTTAGGTCCCAGCAGCACTTTTGGGTTGGGATCCAGGGAAAGGTAACTGGATATACCTAGGCATCTCCTTCTCCTGCCCTATTCCCCCAGTCTGCGGCTCCCCTTACTTGTTCTATATCTGTATCAGGTAAGAAGGCCCCCTGACATTCTGGCCAGCAGCAAGGGGCTGCCTATTTCAGATCTACCACTTCTATCCTTCCTAACTACTATGAATAATCATATTATCTTAATGTTTTACTTTCTGTTGGACATTCATAGTAATTACTTCATTTGATTTTCAACATCCATATAACAGAGGTTTGGGGAACATTTTCTGAGTCAGGCACTCTGCATAGTACTTTTACATTTGTTTCTTGATTTAATCCTTGCAATAATCCTGAAACATAAGCATTTGCTTTACTTAACAGAGGAGGCAACTGAACTCAGAGAGCTTTACATTTCTTAGGAAAATATAAATAATTTTAGGAAGCAGAAATCATCCCTATTTTACAGGTGAGAGGACACAAAGCCAATGTGTGTGGACTTACATCAGCTTGTAAGATGGAACAGTTTATCATTCAAATATCATAGAATGACAAGTGTACAGAGATGCTTTAGAAATCATTAAGCAATGTTCTGTCATAAGGGATTTGAGTCTGGGAAATCAGATTTCTCTACCCCTAGCCTTTTCTGATTGACTCTCTACTTTCAATAATCAGAGGAAACAAAAGCAAGACTAGAATTTTGCAATTTTTTTTCTTTTTTTTTTTTTTTAAAAGAGAGAGAGAGAGAGAGAGAGAGAGAGAGAGAGAGAGAGAGAGAGAGAGAGAATTTTAATATTTATTTTTTAGTTTTCGGCGAACACAACATCTTTGTTTGTATGTGGTGCTGAGGATCGAACCCGGGCCGCATGCATGCCAGGCGAGCGCGCTACCGCTTGAGCCACATCCCCAGCCCCAATTTTTTCTTTTTCTAAGATCACCAAGCAGGTAACAAATTTATCCAGTCATATAGAAAACCGGAATCAAAACAGCCCTCCCCATATCCTTCCCCATATTCATATCTTATACTCCTTACCTCTCCCCCATAACTCAGCAATTCCGACACTGGGAATAGCAGAAGTTAAAATCCTCAATGAAGCAGGCTACTTTCCTCAGTGACCGGTTTCTCCAGTCTAGTTCAGAGCTATAGCACTAGGTTTCCTGAAATGGAGCTGCAGGCAAGATGTTCTGTGGGAATGGCTAAGGAACAGAGAACAAGAATGGTAGCCTGGAGACTTGGGGAAGAATCTAACTCATTCTACTCTGAAAGTGGGGGAACAGCCAATGCCAACTCCCTCCTTTCTTGATAGAAATCAGTTTCAGAAGGAAAATTTGGGATATACGGAGCACAGACTGTGCTCTGGAAGGAGAGGTGGTATATCTCCTGCAGAAGATGCTAATAAGTCCAGCTAGGCTCTTTGAACACCCTGGAGGGGAGAGTGGGCCTGACAAACTGCTGGGGCTCAACAAAATTCCCTGAGTCAGGGAGGCTCCTTCTACTATCCCAAGGGCCCTCATAAGGGAAGAAGAATGGTGCAGAGGGTTGCTCTTTGAGACAGCATCTAAGAAGCTTAATTCTTTCATCAAGAGACTGACTCCTTTATTATTCTATATGATATCAGTTGATCAGACCTATAGCTTATTCAATTATGTAGAAGACACTTGATAAATTTGTCATCAAGAATACTTCCGGTCTGGGGTTGTAGCTCAGTGGTAGAGTGTTTGCCTTGCATGTGTGAGGCACTGGGTTCAATCCTCAACAAAATAAATCAATAAAATAAAGTTATTGTGTCCCCCTACAACTAAAAAAATAAAGAAAAAATAATAATTCCAATTGAGCCTGGGCGTGATGGTGCACACCTGTAATCCCAGCGACTCAGAAGGCTGAGTCAGGAGAATTGCAAGTTCAAGGACAGCCTCAGCAACTTAGAGAGATCCTGACTCAAAATAAAAGATAAAAAGGGCAGAGGATGTGGCTCAGTGATTAAGCACCCTTGGGTTCAATCCCCTTTACCAAAAACACAACAAACAAACAAAACTTCCAACTCTTTCTTGGAGGCATCAATCCAAGGATGTATATTGGGCAGGAAGGCTAACATAAGGCCCTCAATAATCTGACTTCCTCACCTGACTCCACGGCAGCTGCCAGAAACATTTCTCCAAAAATAGGAACTCAACATGTCATCACAGGTTAGAGGCCACCAGTTCCGAGGTAAAGCAGTACCTGAACCATTCCTATCACATGATCTCAAACAGCCCAATGAAGTGTATCTGTTCATGATTTCTTAAGCCCAAGCAGAAACTCAACCAGCTCTGAGTATAAATTTAGGGATGTTGAAATGGAAACCAACAGAGCAATGAAATCAGGCTAGGCAATTCTCTTCTCTCTCAACACTCTGTTATCTCTCATTTAACTCTTACAACACCCCTGCAGCAGAGGTGTATGACTATCACCTACACTGCACGGAAGGAGAACCTGAGGCCCAAAGTCATATAATGACTTAGCAGCGGGATTGTGGCTAGAAAACAGGCTTTGTGACTCTCAATGCAGGTCAGCCAAGGTAATTTTGAGACATTCATTTCCAAAAAGGGCAGGCATGCTGCTTAATATAGGAGCAAAAGGCAAAACTTTTCCTGGAACTGCCCCCCATGAGGATGGATATCCCTTCCATGGGGAAATGTGATAGTCTTCTGGAAGGCACAGGAGAGGCTTGTGTGGGGATTTCTTTTCTTTTTCACAAGACTTAGGATGGAACCAGGACCTCATGCATGTTAGGCAGGCACTCTACCATTAAGCCACACTCCCAGCCCTTTTTGAAATTATTTATTTCCCAGAACTGTGGATAGAACCCAGGGACATTTTACCACTGAGCTATATCCTTAGTCCTTTTAATTTTTTTTTTTTTTTTTTTTTTGAGGCAGGATGGTCTTGAACTTGCAATCCTCCTGCCTCAGCCTTCAGAGTCACTGGGATTATAGGCATGTGCCATTGTGTATGGCTTCCTTTATAATTTTTTTGGTAACAGGGATTGAACCAGGGCACTTAACCACTGGCCACATCTCCAACTCTTTTTGAGACAGGGTCTCAGTAAGTTGTTTAGGGCCTCCCTAAATTGCTGAGACTAGTCTCAAACTCGTGACCCTCCTGCCTCAATCTCCTTAGTCACTGGGACCAAAGGATGTGCCACAAAGCCCAACAAGTATGGGAATTTCTTGACAGTACAGGAGAAACACAGTACCATGTTTTATATAGCTCAGATTCAAAGTTATTTTGTCCATGATCATTCATGAGGAGGGGGTCAGGGATACAAAATGCCATGTGGCAAATAGAGAACCCAGAGGCAAAGACCCAGTGGAGGGGAGGGGAAATATGGACCAAGTAAAAGAGAATGCCTGCACTTCCCAAGTGGCCCAGATGTCAAAGACCAAAATACCTGGCCACTTCCCTCACCACTGTATCACAAAATTCCAGTGCAACCATGAAAAAAGGATGGTTTTCTTAAGCTTTGTTTGTCATGTCCCAAAACACAGAACATTTAATATTGCTAATATTTGTGCCCGATTCTTGCTTTTGGCTGTAGATAACATTTTGGTAGTCCCCAAGTTCTGTGGCAATTCAGTCCATATGTTGGTAACATATGTCAGTAGTAGAGGCAACCCTAAGGTAAGAAAGTTGTATCAAAGAAAGCCCTAAGCTTTGGGATTACATGAACTTGGCTTTGCTAACCTATTAGCTGACTGATTTAAACTCTCATCTTAAATTTTCTCATCTGAAAAAATGGAGAGAAGTATCTATGATTAGGGGAAGTCATAAATGTGGTGGCATATGTAACCTATATGACACCACCTCATAGTAGGAATTCGGCAGAATCTCATTTATTTCTTTCAACTTATATAGCAGGTATGAGTTACACTCTAGATCCATTCTGTCTAGTATCTCTTCCTGCTCTTCAAAAGCTATTTAGCTAGTTATATTTCTAAAACTCCTTTTAGGTTCAGCCAAACAAATACACTTGTGTGAGATTTAGAGGCTTCCTGTCATTCCTACTGTTTCTGGACACAGTCACAGAAGTGCAGGGATCCCTGTGTATGTATGTGGTATGGACCAGAACCAAGAGGCACAGGGCTTCTGGACTGGTGGCTTTCCAATTATAGAAGAAAGAGAAGCTCTGTGGTGCATTGGAACCTAGAGCTTGTTTCTTTCACTCTCCCAATGGTCCATTCTATGAGCAGAATGTGCACTAAATCTTTTTTGCCTAAAATGGATACTTTTTTTGTGCAACTGAATCCTGGTCAATGTGTTCTGGAGTGAAAAGATATTATATATTTTACCTAGAACAAATAATAAACATCTCCTGAAAGGGATTGATTAAAGAGAAAGAAAAACTCTTATTGATGAAATCTCAGACATTGGTCCAAACTATCCCTAAACAGGATGAATTTCCCCATCTGTTATAGAGTGTCTGGGGTGAGACCTCCCTGAGATCAAACATTCAGCATCCTCCTCATACCTATCCCCTCCTTCACTAGCTCCTCTGAACTATCTTCTGGTTTTGCAGGTGGGATGGAAGTAGCCCATACAAAGGCAAAGAAACAGGAGAGGGAAAAGAGCAAAGGTTTTCTAAGCTTTTACTTCCAGCCAGAGACTTTCACTTTTTCCAATCCACACTATGGCCTGCAGAGAGCCAGCCTTATTATCTGATGGGCAACACGCCAGGGGCTATTGTGATTAGGCCCACGGCCTGGAGCAGGAAAGGGAAGTCTCCCCAAACCAATGGCTATCAGAGGAAGCGAATGGAAAAACCAGGAGTTGGCAGAACTGCTTCAGGGTATTTTCAGTTTTGTTTTTATCTTCATTTCAGAAATTGGGAGCCAACAAGATGCACAACAAGTAGTTGAAAACAAGTGGGACAGGGAACTGAACAAGGCCGGGATATTGGGCTAAGTGCTGTTGATGGTCATATATTTACCAGTAATGACAGTGAGCTGGATGGCAGAAGACTCTGCTGTGCAAAGCACAGCTCATTCAGTAGATCTCAGGAGGCAAGCACAGGCAGGGGGAGAGGAACAGGTTCTCTAGGCCATGCTTCCCTGACATTTTACCCTGATCTTGCTGTTCTAGCTTCATCAGGTCATTTATACTAAGGGGCCCATCTTAGCACTGGCTGAAGCAGAAGGGCACTGGAGTAGTCCTCAGTCCAGAGTGTCTCACAGCTTCCCCTGAAAGCATTCTATACATAAGGAGAAGAAACGGGGGTTAGGCTGCTAGCTGTCTGAATTCTTGCTGGGGTATGCTATTCTCTGCTAGCCTCCTTATTCAGAGAAGCAGAATCAGATAACTACCCCCCCCCCCCCCGCCCAGGTAGGATATGGATGATTCTTTTGCTTGGGCTCTAAGCTGAAAGTCAGGCTCTTGGATTCTGGCCCTTTTCAAAGGAGAACACTCACCAGGAAACTGATGCAGTCAGGAAGTTGCCTCCACAGGGAGTTCTAGGGCTTTGGGTCAGTGTTAATGTGTAGATCAGGTCATTGCAAGTACAAGAAATATTTCTAAATCTTTTTTTTTTTCTCTTGGGGGATAGATGATATAGGGAGGGTAATTAAATCTTATTTTTTAAATTTTTTTGTTTTTTTGCTTTCTCAATAGAAATTGTAACCAAGCCAGGCATGGTGGTGCACACCTGTAATCTCAGTGACTTTTGAGGCTGAGGCAGGAGGATTTCAAGTTCGAGACCAGCCTCAGAGAGGCCTTAAGCAACTCAGTGAGACTCTGTTTCATTTTTTTTTTTTTTTTTTTAAGAAGCCAGGCATGGTGGTGCACACCAATAATCTCAGCAGCTCAGGAGACTTAAGCAGGAGGATTTTTTAATTCAAAGCCAGTCTCGGCAATGGCGAGATGGTAAGCAACTCAATGAGACCCTGTCTCTAAATAAAATACAAAAATGGACTGGGGATGTGCCCCAGTGGTTAACTGTCCCTGGGTTCAATCCCTGGTACTCAAAAAAAAAAAAAAATCTGTTTATTTATTTATTTTTAAAGGGACTGAGGACTGGGGCTGGGGCTCAGTGGTAGAGTGTGAGGCCCTGGGTTCGATCCTCAGCACCACATAAAAATAAAAAATAAAGGTACCGTGTCCACCTACAACTAAAAAATAGATTTTTTTTTTTAAAGATGTGGCTCATTGGTTAGGATGTGGTTCAGTGGTTAAGTGCCCCTGGGTTCAAGTCCCAGTATCAAAAAAAAAAAAAAGAATGAAAATTGTAACCAGCCAGGCGCAGTAAAGAATGCCTATAATCCCAGTGGTTTAGGAGGCTGAGGCAAGAGGATCACAAGTTCAAAGCCAGACTCAGCCACTTAATGAAGTCCTAAGCAACTTAGCAAGACCCTGTCTCTAAATATAAAATTAAGAAAGGGCTGAGGGTGTGGCTCAGTGGTTAAGTGTCCCTGGATTTGATCCCCAATAACCACCCACACACACACACACAAAAAAAAAAAGAAATTGTAACCAATATTTCTCCAAATACTCACCCTGGACTATGCTGTGCAGAACAGTGCTTCTAAACATTTTCATCCCACAAGACCCTGAGAACATCTGTGTGTTTCAACTTTCAAAATTCCCATTTTATTTATTTATTTTTATTTTTTTAGATGTTGATGAACCTTTGTTTTACTCATTTATTTATATGCGGTGCTGAGAATAGAACCCAGTGCCTCACACATGCTAGGCAAGTGCTCTGCCACTAAGCTACAACCTCAGCCCCCCATTTTATTAATTTGCTATCACCACCAACCAGTTTCTGGTCTCATCTACTATGGCAGCAGAATTTATAGTGAAAAAGAGAAAAAACCCTTTGGCAGTGAAGGAGATTGACCATTTTCTTTTCATATGTATAACTGCCACTTTTGCAGTTTGACTTCTACCCTTTCAAACCTGTCCTAAGACTGGAAGTTGGTACTACACACAGGGCTCTAGCTCTCCACTGCCCAGCCGTCACTATAATAAGTTATCCCACACTGTCAGCAATCCTTTTCTCCCTTTGCTTGATTATTTCCTCCTCTTCCCTCTGAATCAGAGGCTTTTCTCCTTCTTGCCAAGGCACCACTACATTCTTCCTGGACTGCGATCACCCTCTGCAGGATCCAGCTTACCCAGTCTCTTCACATTGGCTTTCTCCTTTCCAGCCATCTTTACTCTCCCTTCACAAACTGCTCAGATCTCTAGCCTGATAATATTTCAGCTGCTCCCTAAGCTATTAGCCCACCTCTATTTTTCTGTTACTACCCAACTTCTTTTTTTTTAATTTTTTAATATCTATTTTTTAGTTTTCAGCGGACACAACATCTTTATTTGTATGTGGTGCTGAGGATAGAACCCGGGCCGCACACGCTACCGCTTGAGCCACATCCCCAGTCCCAACTACCCAACTTCTTGAAAAGACCGATTTCCTCCACTCATTTTAGGGGTTGCTGTTTGGCTTGCCTCAACTTGGGATAAAGTGACAAGAAAAAGAGAAAGATGGTGTATGAACAAGCAAAGGCACTTAATGAGATACACTATGAAAAACAGGAGTCAGAATACTCAGGGACAAGTCCTTTAATTCTAGCCTGGCTACATGGCTTAAGGGCATCACTCAACTTCATGGAAGAATGCTGCTTCAGCTTGGCTTCAAAGATGGTAGAATTTCCACATGCAAAGACAGGAAGGACATCTTCACATAGGGAAGGAAATTCCATTCATCTGTCTGTCAATATCTCCACACACAATATTTATTAAAAAATTAAAAAAATAAATAAAATTTATTTATTATTTTTTGTTGTTGTTGATAGATCTTTATTTTATTTATTTTTATGTGGTGTTGAGGATTGAACCCAGTGCCTCACACATGCTAGGCAAGCACTCTACCACTGTGCTACAACCCCAGCCCTTAATTTTATTTTGAGACAGGGTTTCACTAAGTTGCTGAGGCTGGCTTTGAACTGCAATTATCATGCCTCAGCCTCCAGAATTGCTGGGATTACAGGCATGAACCAACAACCCAGCCTGTTTTTTGTTTGTTTTTAGCATGAACTAGTGTAACAGATTGGCTTTTAAAAAGTGGAACTCAAGGGGTGTGTGTTATAATAGGAAAAACAAGGGGCGAACAAGATAGCTGATTTCAAACATTTGAAAAACTATTATTGAAAGATGTTATCTGAGTAGTCAAGAGAAGGGAATCCATTTTTTCAAATGTAAGGAATAGAGATGTCTAAAATTGACTGGGATACCTAGTGCTTCTTAGAAACCTTGCAGTGGGAGCTGAATGACCTGTACATTGTCCTCTCACAGAATAGTTAGGTGTGCTAATGTTGAAGACGAAGGAGGGTGAAGGGAGAAGAACTGGGTGGGGGGTGAATTGCGAAGGCCTACTTACCAGTGACTTCTCTTTGGACCCCATTTCTACTGCTAGCACTTTTCCTAGAGTCCTTCATGTTATAACCTTGACTCCTCTTTCTTCCTGCTTCCCTTTACTACTAGAAAGCCTTATACTGTACCTGCTTAAGCAAGTTTCTCTAACTTACCCTTCTGTCCTTTCCAATCTGGCTGGTTCCACGTAAGGCCAATGCCTCACACTTCTAATTTCCTCACCACTTCTCTAGTCATTCCTTTCCTCTGTTCCTTGCAGGTTCATCCTCTCTTCCCTCTAACTGGATCTAAGTGTTGGTTCCTAAGGCTCAGTCCTAGGCCCCTTTCTCTTCTCATTCTATAGTCTGCTTAGTCACTCTGGGATCATACTTTCAAACAGACGATTTCTTTTCTGTTTTTCCTTCTCAGCTCTGATTTTCTCCCCAGTTTAAGACTTATATATCTAATTGCCCATTTGACATCTCCTCTTGGCTGTCTTAAAGGTACTTTAATATCACCATGATTAAAACATTACTTCTGCCCCTTCCCAGCACCTGAAATCAGGCTCTTTCAGTATCCCTGCCTTAGTGAAAGGTGGTGCCATTTAGTCAGCAACTTACTTCTTTTTCAACATCTGAAAATTTAATCCAATACCAAAGTATTTCCTAAAGTCTTTTGGTCTTAGAATACTTAAACTCTTTAAAACCAAGGATATACATGTCTACAAGACAGGTTAACAAGAGAAAAGCATAGCAATTTTATTTAACCAAAGTTTTATATGACACAAAAGTCTTCAGAATGAAGATCCAAAGACCCAGGGAAAACTGTCTACTGTTATACTTAGGAATCAATCACAGTAAACCCCAGTGTAGAACTTTGATTAGATAAAATGGGTGTACCTAATGGTAACAGACTGAGGAGGGAAACCCAGTAAATCCCTGACTATTCAGATGCTTCTTGGTGTCTCTTTGTGGTATAGGGCATCACCTGTTCTGGAATGAGGGTATTCTGATCTACTATCAGATAAAATAGGTCAGAGAATTTCTTCAAGACCAGCTCTTACACAGACATGCTGGAAAAGGAATAGTTTTAGGTTTTATGGCTGATTATAAAGGAGAAGGGTTAATTTCCATAATGTACATTCAGCTCTTGAGCCCACCAGGAAAGAAAGAGAGTTCCATCTGCCCTCCAGGAACAGCCATGAAGTTCTTCTCAATTGCCTCCTTGGGGCTGCTCCTAGTGGTGGCTACTGCCTTCCCCACCTCAGAACTTCAAGGAGAAGATGGAGAGAACAGTGTCACTCGAAATAAACCAACACGTGCCTCTTCTGAAAAAACCGCAGGACAGATTTCCTACCTCATCAAGGAAGTCTTCGAAATGAGAAAAGAACTGTGCAAGAATGATGAGACCTGTATCAAGAGCCATGTGACAGTGTCCGAAAACAATCTGAACCTTCCAAAGATGACTGAAAAAGATGGATGCTTCCAAACTGGATACAATCGGGACAACTGCCTTGTGCGAATCACCTCTGGGCTTCTGGAGTTTCAGGTCTACCTGAGGTACATCCGGAACAAGTTTCAGGAAAGCAAGAACAGGGACAGAGCTGAACATGTGCAGTTCAGTTCCAAAGCCCTGATTGAGGTCTTGAAACAAGAGGTGAAGGATCCCAGTAAAATTGTCTTCCCTAGCCGAACTGCAAATATCAACCTGTTGGCAAAACTGGAGTCACAGAATGATTGGCAGAAGGTCATGACCATGCAACTCATCTTGAGCAACTTTGAGGATTTCCTGCAGTTCACCCTGAGAGCTGTTCGAAAAGCATAGTGGGCATCTAAGCTTATTGGTTCATGAGTATTCCTTCCTTTGGTCAGAAAACATGTCCTATCAACTGGGTGCCTACCTTATCTTGTTCTCTACGAAGAACTGACAATATGAGCGTTAGGACACTATTTTAATTATTTTTAATTTATTGATAATTTAAATATGAGATCTGCGTTAATTTATATGTGATTGATATTTATAATTTTATGAAGTGCCACTTGAAATATTATTTTATATAATGGTTTTGAAATGATAATATAAAAATCTAGACAATTTGAATATCCTGCTTCAGAGCCAGATCATTTCTTGGAATGTATAAGTTTACCTCAACAAAATTGCTAATTTATACATTTTTAAAAAAACAAATTCCATAATGTGCTTGGGGGAAAGAGAATTCCAATTTCTGTAGCCTACTGTAGAGGAGAATGGGGAGCAAGATATAAGAAGAGCAAACAAATGTCAGAAAGACACTTTGCTTCTGAGGCCCTACCAATGTCCTTCAGGTCAAAGTACTCAGCATGCCAAAGCACCATACTTCAAGGTATCATTTTCAGAGCCCCAACAAGGTCAACTGATATTTACCATATTAGAAATTAAAGCTCAGGGGCTGGGGCTGGGGCTCAGAGGCACAGCGCTTGCCTAGCATGCATGAGGTACCAGGTTTGTTCCTCACATCACATAAAAACAAAATGAAAATATTGAGTCCACCTATCACTAAAAATAAATATTTTTAAAAAAGAAATTAAAGCTCAGAGTTTTCTTTTTTTTTTTTTTTCCTTTGGTGTGTGTGGTTCTAGGGATGGAACCCAGAACCACACTCATGCTAGGCAAATGCTCTACCACTGAGCTACATCCCCAGCCCTTTTTATTTTATTTTAGAAATAGAGTCTCACTAAATTGCCCAGGCTGGCCTCGAACTTGCGATCCAGCTGGGATTACAGGCTGCACTACCACACCCTGCAAACTCAGAAATTTTAAAAACACAATACACAAGTACATATTCCATTAGTCATCAGAAGGATGACATCACCTCAGACACATAACCTCTGGAAAACTCCACTGCTGACTTGTGAGAGAATTGGCATCAGGTCTTAGTATGATTCTGAAAGTAATTCTGACCTTACAGATCTCCTGAAAGGGTATCAAGGGCTTCCCAGGGTTCTCATTCCAAACTTTGAGAACCACTGACATGCCACGTTCTGTCAGTTTTACCTCTAGAAGTCTCCAATCTTCCTGTTCCTCTACTCCACTACTATTATCAGCCTAATGCAAGCTTCTGTTTTCTTTTACCTGGACTACTGCATTATCCTAGTATGGTTCCCTTGGGTCCATTCTTGACCCAATCTGTTCTCCACTCTACAGCCAGCGCAATCTTATCAAAATACAAATCTGAATATGTAACACCACCCATTCCTCCTCACCTTAAGACTCCTTTTCTACTGCTTTAGACAAAAGGGTTAACATCTTAACCACAGTCCACATGGGTCTGCCTCTCTCTTCAGCCAAATTCTGGCCTCCTTCCTCTGTTCCTAGCTCTCCAGCTATCAGGACTTCTTTCCCTTTCTCTAATCTACACTCCCTCCAGTCATCAGGCTTTTGCATGTGTAGTACCTTCTGCCTGGAACCCTTTGTTTGTGCTTTAGGTAGAAGTATAAGCCTTTCCAGGCCCCAGGGTCAGGTTCTATCTCTCATCTAAACACACAGTACTATGCATCTTCTGGTCACATATTGGAATTATACATTCATCACATCATGACAAGTAAATGTCTGTTTTCAGGAACAAAGCCCAAGTCTTTTTTGTTTTTCATGTTTTTGACACATAGCAGATACTTTGGTAATGAATGAACAAAAATGTAGTTTAATAGGACAGAAATAAGATAATAATGTGATAAAGATTATAATGGTGAAGGGTACGAGGAACGAAGATTTTCAGCAGTTTCCACTGACTACCAAAAAAAACTAAGCGCATGTCAGGCACAGTGGTGCATGCCTATAATTACAGCTAATTAGGAGGTTCATAGGTTTTTAGCCAGTCTAGGCGATTTAGTGAGACCCTATCTCAAAATTAAAAGGATTGAAGGTGCAGCTCAGTAGTACAGGACTTGTCTAGTATATGCAAGACCCTAGACTTGGGCTGAGGCTGTAGCTCAGTGGCAGAGCGCTTGCCTAGCAAGTGTGAGGCACTGGATTCAATCCTCAGCACCACATAAAAATAAACAAAATAAAGGCATTCTGTTAAAAAAAAATAATAAGATCCTGGCTCAAACCTCAATACCTCACACACAAAAAACAAAAACAAAAAAGAAGCATAACTAAGTACAATCAGGGCACCACCAGAAAGCAACCCAGGCATCCTTTCTCCAAATGCATGAACCCATCTGGATGTGAAGGATTGTGAGCTCTCCACAGGCACAGTCTAAAAGCCCTCTCGGCTCATCCTTCTATGGAAATCCTCCATTATCTCTCAAATCTAGCTAAAAAAGCTCCTCCCCAGAAGGCATTTCCCAGGTCATCCCAGTTAGAAGTCCTCTCTACAATTTTCTGGTTCTGCCCCCTTCTCTTGATGCATCTATACCACTCCACATGCTCCAAAGTGCCTGGAGTTCTTCAAGCCCACCACAATCTTTTATGATCACACCTAGAAGGTACTCTTTCCCCTGCCTGGAATGTCTATCGCTATATACAGTGTGTAAGCCCAGATGTTTCCTTTGCTGTGAAAGTCTTCCTCTCCTGGGCAGAATCAGTGATTTCCTCCTCTGTGCTCCTACTACCATTGCCTTTGTACATGGTCCACTGTCACATTCACCCAGCCCACCAATTGGTACATAATGCTTGCTGAATGAAGGAAGCCAGAATCTAGGTGGGGTAAGTCTGTGTTGTCCATTTTCTAGAGAAACAGGATCTATATAGAAATCTTATTCTCAGCATTCTTAGCCAGGAAAATAATTTCCATACATGTCCCCCTGCAACATGGAGAAAAAGTCCAAATGGCTCAGCATTTAGCCCCTGTCTCTACACATTAATCACAGGCTCATGCTTGGGAGAAGACTGAATTACTACCCCATGTCATACTTCATTGTTCTACAAAGAACAATGCTGCTGCCCTCCATTCCTTTAATCTCTATAAGGTCTCTGGAAAAGAAGTCAAGCTGGCAGAGTTTTCCAGGCTCCAGGGTACCCAGATTCCAGGGATGCTCTGGATAGGTTCTCCTTGGTGGCTCTCCTCAACCAACATACTGAAAACATATCCACCAATTATCTATAATTATCCACAGAAATCTGAAATTCATTTGGAAACACTATCAGTGTTTGCTTGAGTTCCAGAAATTACTCAGTGAGGCAAAATCAGTGCCTCAGCAACAGTTTTTCCTGCTCTTTCCTCAGGAGACATATTACTCACAGACAGATTTAGTAGCAGGACCAATGCTCAGACCTCTCCAAGCTTAGCTCTGAATCTTCAGAGTAGTTCAGTTTAATGCAATTCTGCTTATATGGAAAAGGGAAAATTTGGTTCCTTAGTAGCACAGGGTCTCAACATTAGGGCAACAGATATAACACAAATATTTGATAAGGCCAGATTTCCCACTTTTTTTTTTTAATAGTACCAGGTATTGAACCCAGGAATGCTCTGCCACTGAGCTACATCCCCAGTCCTTCTTGTTTTTTATTTTGAGGGTCTCATTAAATTGCCCAGACTGATCTTGAACTTGCCATCCTCCTGCTCAACCTCCAGATTTGCTGGGATTATAGGTGTGAGCCCCATGTCCAGCAAGTTTTCCCTCCCTCTTGATACAACTCCACAATTCAGTAAATGAACTCTCCAATCAAACTCTGGGGAAAGGGGATCCAGAGGGACATTATGTTACTTGGTATAATTCACAGACCTGATTTAGGCTTCTTTTCTAGGGAAATTTGGCACCAGCTTCAAATAGCTTTTCCAGTAGTTAATTAATTGTATATGCTAACACTCTGTCCTTCTCAGACAACTTAGTTTGATTCTCCAAGAGTCTTCTAGCCAGCAACTTCCTTAAAGTATAAGGACTTTTCAGGACTTATAAGCAGAAAGTCAAAACTCAAACTCAGACCTGTCTCCTAACTTTGTAAGTCTCTGGTCCTTTAGGAGAAAGAATTATCAAAAATGAGTGTAGACTCCATTGGAGTCTCCAAACAGATGTCTGAGGAGATCACCTTCTCAGGGATATTTAAAAGAAATTTAATCAGATCATTATATCATTATATTTGTTAGATCCTTAAGGATCAGGATAACATTCTAGTCATTTCCCATCCCTCCTCCCCAAATAAAAGCAGAGAGGCTGGTGCTGGGGCTCAGTGGTAGCACACATTGCACTAGGTTCGATTCTCAGCACCACATATAAATAAATAAAATAAAGCTTTATCAACAACTAAAAATATATATATTTTAAATAAATAAATAAAAGCACAGAGGATTATTTGGCACAGAGTAGTAGTTGATACATACTTGATGACTGTTTAAAAACACATTAAAAAAAAAAAAAGGCCTACTAACTACTAACAAAATATTTTTTTAAAAGAGTAGGAATTATTTAACTGAGAAGAGAAGCTCCTGCAGGGTGAGAGGGGACCCAACAGGGGTTGTCCAAATATTTGTTGAATTTTTAAAGTGTGAGCCGATAAAATAAATGAGAGGAGGGGGATAAAGAAGTGAGATACTCACTGACAGAGAGGTGCCTGCTTCTAGGCTCAGGGGGCTGGTAGACGGTATTTATATCCCCTGCAGACTGGGAAGCCTTGATCCGCACCTGCCTGGACACCCCAGAGTGGGGAGAAGAACTGGTCTGTAAGAGAAGAGGAAAAACGCTGAACTAAATCTCTCAGCAGGCAGGCCTATAAGGCTCCCTGACTTTTCTCTAGGATTCCCTGCTCTCTCAGCCACCTTCATACATTTTTATTGGTAATACTTGGGACTGAACCCAAGGGCACTCTTATTAATTTCTATTTTGAGATAAGGTCTCACTAAGTTGCTAAGGCTGGCTTCAAACTTGTGATCCTTTTGCCTCAGCCTCCTAAGTCGCTGAGATTACAGGTGTGTGCTGCTACACCCAGCCATGTTCATACTTTTAAAACAAATGAGCTACCTGGTTTTCCCTCAATCTGTTTTGACAATTCACTATTTGTTCAATGTAGTATTACAGCTTCAGTGATAAATAAGCAATGAGATCTGGTGCCCAGTTTAATGGGTAATGACCCAGACATGGAGGAATAACAGGCATTCCTGTAAAAATCTACCAAACAGAAGAGAGAGCTGTAAATACCCTCTCATAAAATTCTCTAGAGAGCTTTGGAAGAATTGCAGGAAATTATTTCAGCAGCCAAATCACCTGCTGCAAGGGGGTCAGAAAAGAGAATGATGGTAACTTCCCTGCCCAACAAAATTATCATCGCTAAATACTTAACAACGATACTTTAAAAAGTAGCTTAATATGCTCCTTCCCCAATCATAATCACTCCCTGAAAATTAAGGTATAAACATCTTGGTTGCTTCAAAATACCAAGGTTTACACATAAATCATCTTAGGATCACATTCAACCAGGAAAAACTATGGGAGGCACCATTGTGCTAGAGGTCAAGGACCTCAGAATAGGGTCAGCAGCTTTCCTGTACCTACCCCCATGAGGTGCCAACCCAGTCAAGTCAGCAAGGGAGCCCTAGAGAGAAATCAAAGCAATAATGGGGGGCTTTGCACTGAGAAAGCTTAAAACCGAACAGCAGAAGTGAGTGAGAGATGTCAGGGTGTAATTACAAATATATGCAAAGCACTATTGAAAGTTTGAATGGGAGCTCAGGATTTATCAACAATTTAGGTCAACATTTCTACTTGCTTCTCTATGTCCTCTACCCATAGGAGAAGGAAAAAAAACAAAACAAAAAAAGTCTGATCTAGACAATCTCTATATCCTGTCCCCCAGAAAAAAAGGTTTCCCTTTTTTTGCTCCCAGGGGCATGTCCAGCTGCCAAACAGCCTTCTCTATAGTCTCCCTATGCAAGATTTTATCACATGTAGGGCTGTCTTGACAAATTATCTTACTCTAAGGGGAAGTCTAAACTAAAGGGAAGTGAATATTCTTGCTGAAGCCTCTGAAGTGCAATAGTTCTGCCCAGAGAAAGGTAAAAACAATCAAATCCATACACAGGGGAAAGCAGGTTTGTAAAGGGCAAAGGAGGGCCATAGCTCTGCAGTCAGAAAAAGAAGAGCTGCATGATGAGCACCCCCAGTGCACCTGCTTGGGTGAAGGACTTTACACATTGTGAGACTTCACTGAATCTTCGTAGTATAAATTTGAAACGTGCCAAAGAACATCCACGCTAAACCTTCTGTTTTAAAATTTAAAGGTTGAGGTAGGAAAGTTCATGCCAGCCCACGCTTAGATTTGTGAAAGGAAAGGCTGAAATTTGGCAACAGGCTGAAAAGCAGGTGAAGGGACTGGGTGAAGGTTTCATAGTCATACTCTAATACATATATGTACAAACCGTGGAACCTTGTTAAAGTGCAGATTCTGATTTGGGTAGGTAGGTCTGTGGTAGAGCTCAGACTCTATATTTCTAATGACCTTCCAGGTGATGCTGATGCTGCTGTCCACAGACCACACTATTAGTTGTGAGGTTTCAGGAGCTGAGGCTTGCTTCAATATCAGATAATGCTACTCACCTCTAGCTGCCCATTAGAATTGCCTGTGGAATTTACGATGTCTCAGACCGACTACAAAAGAACCTCTAGGGATGGGGCTCAAGCACTGATAATTTTTAAATGTCTCCAGGTGATTATAATAGTCAGCCAAGTTTTGAAAACCTTGATTTAAGAAATAAGAAATATGACATGGTAAACAAAAATGAAGTTGTTACAAAGAATTACAGAAACTTGAACAAGATTCAGAAATAGGAAAGAGAAAGGAGGAAGGTGGGACAATACCAAAAAAATGACAGGGGACTGTCATAGAGTGATAGGAGCCACAGGTGTGACATGTGTAACAGAACATTCTAAACACAGCAGCTAGAAGGTGGTATTTGATCATTCCATGAAAATTTCACTGAAGGACTCTATGGGAAGCAGTATGTTGTGGCTGACACAAATAATATGAAAAGTTACTAAGAAACTAGATGCATCAAGATGAACAGTGAATGGAAGATAGGAGATCAGCAGAAAAGTAAGTTATAAAAGTTGACGCATGAATGATCTCAATAAAAGATTTGGAGATAAGACACAAAAGAACAAGTAGATTCAACTAAGCAGAGGGAAAACAGGAGGGAGAGAGGTTGCTTTAGTTTGGTGCATGAAAATATAAGGTAAGGAATGGCACACAGGATCTTATCCATACCATCCTGCTTTAATGGTTTAGTTCTGCTCATGAGGCTGAGGCAGGAGGATCACAAGTTTGAGGCCAGCCTCAGCAACTTAGCAAGGTTCTAAGCAACTTAGCGAGACCCTATCTCAAAAAAAAAAAAAAAAAAAAAATCCATTTTGAAATTACATAATTTCAGAATACAAAGCCATGTTTACCAACTATTATACAAGTTCTGCCAGTATTCCAGGCACATTCAACCAAATTGAGCCTAGGTGAATAAATCTGTGTGTTCATTATCTATATTCTTAAACGCTTTGATATTTTAGATTATATTCATGCTTAGACTGTCTTTCTAACCAAAGAGTTTCAAGCTTTTTAACTTTTCACATAAAAAAGTGATCCCAACCCTTTGAAATTTCTGTCTTCTCTAGGACTTTTTCTAGTCAGTTATCTTCTGAGATGTGGGGAATAAAATGATACATTATCTTACAAGCTTTCCTCATAGGTAACATCATACTTTCTGACTACTAATGATATACAGCTATAGAGAGGCACAGGCAAGATTTTCCAAGGACTACAGTAATTTTAAGATCTATCTCAAACTAAAAAAATAAAAAGGGCTAGGAGTATAGCTCAGTGGTAAAGTGCTGCTGGGTGCAATACCCAGTAACAAAAAAAAAAGACAAATGCCACATCGATGCCTCTTTTTCTAAGGACCTTGTTTTCAGAAATCATAATAAATTCAATATAAGGGGCTGGGGTTGTAGCTCAGTGGTATAGCACTTGCCTAACATGTGTGAGGCACTGGGTTCCATCCTCAGCACCACATAAAAAATAGATAAATAAAGGTATTGTGTTCATCTAGAACTAAAAAAAATTTTAAAAAATAAATTCAATATAAGTTTTATAAAATTTAAAATCACCATAACACATTTATTATTTTTATTTATTTTTGCATATGCCTCTTCAGGTTTTGGCCATATGTATATATATTTATGTTAATGTTTTCATGGTAGTCATTCAATTTTCTAACTTATTTTTTCACTTAAATCACAAACATTTTTCTATGCTAATATATAATTTTTTTTTTAAATTTTTTATTGTTGGCTGTTCAAAACATTACTAATATATAATTTCATAATTATAATTTATAAGCATACATATTTCTCTTTAATAGATATACCATAATTTAATTAAATAACTAATTTTTGTTGTTATTGTTGTCATTTTATCCATACTGGGGCTTGAACCCAGGGGCACTCTACCACTAGGCTACAACTCCAGTCCTTTTAATTTTAAAACAAGTTCTTGCTAAGTAAACCAGGCTGGCCTCAAACTTGCAATCTTCCTGCTTCAGTTCCCAAGTCACTTGGAGTAAATCTTTCAAACACCTCTGAGTGTTGTGGCAATGTCTGAAACCATGTGCACCCCCTTAGTGACAGGAATGCTGATGTAAAGAACCAGTTTTTATGACTTCTTATTAGGAGATCAGAGGATCACAATCACAATCAGGAGTGCTAGCCCTCAGTCAAGCAATCATTCAACAACACTTCAATTCTAGTTTCTTTTGTAAGGAAGGATTTTGCTAAAAATGATCTCTGCTTAACTCTTGCTAACAATTCAAGAAGCACTAACATTTTATTTAGTGAATAGGTGGGGAAGGGCTCCAAAACAATGATATAGTTCCTGTTCTTGGGGAGTTATAATCTTGTAGGGCAAAACTTACAACTGTGCAACAACTAGATGGCAACAACTGAACAACCTACAGACCAGTGGACAAATTATATCCAATGACTAAAGGAATTAAGAATAATCAAAATGGCCTCAGTCAGAAATGCTGACTACATGATAGCAGGTAAATCAAAGTGGATCCTAAAATAAAAGATGATAGCAATGAACTGGCAAAGAGGTGAAAGGAAGAATGGTGGGCTCTATAGTATGATGAAGAATGTAGATAGATAAGACTGGGGAGATAAAAGCAGAGACATTCAGTGTTGAACCCTGGATGTTAGACTAAATTCAGATTTTACATGATAGGCAATAAAGAAGGGCTATATGGAGGAGGTAACTTGAACAGAGAAATGAAATATAATAACATGAAATGATACTTTCCCAAAACATATTCAGAAAAAAAAAAAGATACATTGGGGATCAAAAAGAACTCTCCTTATGCACAGGGACATACCCATTCTCTTGGGTCTCCTCCTAATCAATAAGACATCCGATTACACAAGTCTCTTCAGAAAGTAGATGGTCATGAGTACCATTCCACCTAAACTCTACCCTGCTATAGTACATTCATAGTTCTCATGCAGCCGTGTCAGTTGTCCACAGTTGCATATCTTCAAGTGTAAGGCAAGGAAAGAGAGCCAAGAAACTTTCAGGAACACACATCTGAAGAAATCTGGCAGAGGAATTAGTGAAGAAGACAAATTCTAACTGCAAGTGTTCTCATGAAATGTAGGCTCTCAGACAATTCAGCAGGAAAAAAGTGTATGGTGTAGTTCCCCATTTCTGACAGCCCCTATAGATTGCCTGCCACTTGGTAGGGCAGCAGCTGGCAAGTTACAAGAAGCCCTCCAGCCCATGGCCTTTTTTTCTATTGCACAGATGGAAAATTTGTTTCCTAGATGTGTCTCAAGGGAGAGGCCAGACTGCTGAGCTGTGGGAGTTGGATTCACAAGATGTGATAGTCTCAAGTCCTTGAGAACCTTTACTAAACATCACCTCTACACTAATCAACTCTCTTGTGGTGGGGGCAAAATCTAATTGAAAACAAATATAGAGAAAAGAATTTTCTCCTTTATCATAAAGTGTTTTCCTTCCTCCCACCCTATTAGCTAAATTACCATTAGTTGTAAATTTGAAACTGAATCTGGCTCTCTATGAAATCAAACACAGAAGGTTTGCTGGCCACCAACAATAGTGGGCTGGCCTGTGTTATGCCCATACTTTGGCAGAGGCCATGGAATATAAGATTCTGTCAAGCAACAAGGTAAGCCTGAAGGAATGCAAGCTTTGTCTTCAGTTGCTGGCCCATAACACAGGCTACTTACATGGTTTCTGTCCTGGGACAGCAACAATATCCTAAGGCTTTTCATACTTGAGCTTCTATCCAAAATGTCAATTGCTTTATCAAGATCATCTTGGTTTTTCAGCAGGATGGAGAGCTGTGACATGGGACACAGAAAAATTAAATCATAAAATACAACTCTATTTCAATGTTTAATTTGCAAACATAAAAATTAAAAATAAGTTTGGAGAAAAAAACAATCTCATTGGATACTATGGGTCTTAAAAGATCTACATGAAATCGTAATTTTTTTCCTTCAAGTATACAATTCAATATTTTTTAGTAACTTTTCAGAGTTGTGCAACCATTACCATAATTATTTTTTTTCCCCAGAGTAGGGGTTCTAGGGATAGAACCCAGGGGCACTTTACCATTGAGAGATGCATACCCAGGCCTTTTTATTTTTTATTTTGAGACAGGGTGTCACAAAATTGCTAAGACTGGCTTTGAACTTGCAATTCTCCTGCCTTAACCTCCCCAGTTGCTGGGATTACAGGTATGCACCACCACAACTGGTACCACAATTAAATTTTTATATATATATATTTATTTGTTATTGATAGACCTTTATTTGTCTATTTTTTTATATGTGGTGCTGAGAATCAAACCCAGTGCCTCACACATGCTAGGCAAGTGCTCTACCACTGAGCCACAACCCCAGCCCACAATTAAATTTTAAAAGATTGCCATCACACCAAAATATTTCTTGTACCCATTTACAGTCACTCCCTCTTCCCACCTCCAGCCCCAGGCAGCTACTAATCTACTTTCTGTGTCTATAGATTTTCTGGACATTTAATTTAAATGGAATCATGCAATTTATACATATTCAATTCAACTCAAAAATTTGCAATCATTTACATCTATCTTCTTTCACTTAGCTTAATGTTTCTAAGTTCATCCATGCTGTAGCACATCTCAGTACTTTTTCTTTCTTTCTTTTTTTTTTTTTTGGTATTGGGGATTGAACCCAGTGGCACTTAACCACTGAGCCACATTCCCAGTTCATTTTTTCATATTTTATTTAGAGATTAGTCTCACTAAGCTGTTTAGGGCCTTGCTAAGTGGCTGAGGCTGGCTTTGAACTTGCAATCCTCCTGCCTCAGCCTCCCAAGCCGCTGGAATTACAGGTGTGTGCCACCATGCTCAGACTCAGTACTTTTTTTGAGATATTTTCTGAGAAGAGCGTCCTCTCTAAAAATACCCTTTATTCCAAAGCATCAAATCTTAAACAGTTAAAGGTCCCATATTTTTACCCAAAGTAAGCAGTTGAGTCATGTCCCACCCTATCTCCCATTGTGCTGACAAAAACAGAACAAGCAGGAAGAGAAAGGTATAAGGAGGATGGGGGAATGGAAGAGAATGAAAATTCATTAAAATAAGAGCACAAGAGCTGAGGTTGTGGCTTAGTGGTAGAGCGCTCACCTAGCATGTGAGAGGTGCTGAGTTTGATCCTCAGCACCACATAGAAATAAATAAAATAAAGGTATTGTGTCTGACTGCAACTAAAAAAAATTTTTTAAATAAGAGCACAAATTTAGTTTGAATGTTTAATATCTTAATGTTTAAAGGGAAATTCAGTGACTAGAACCTGAAAACTACCTACTCTCTTTTCATTCCATTGAAGTATTAAAGAGAAGGTTTTAAGGATACAGATAAGTCTCACTCACTGTTAAATGCAGAGGGCACTGAATACTTAGATGCAAAAATATGCTTTGCCCAGGACTAGCAAATGCCAGATCTTACACATGTGTCATAAAAACAAAATCAAGCAAAGTCCATTTAATTTATTCATTTTCCAATTTAAAATACAGATAGATGACAGAACCCCAAATCCTAAACTGGGAAAAACAAATAGTAAGAACAGTGTATGTGAGTGTACTGAGCATCCCCAGCCCTTTTCTTTTCTTTTTTTTTTTTAATATTTATTTATTTATTTTTAGTTTTTCGGCAGACACAACATCTTTGTTTATATGTGGTGCTGAGGATCGAACCCGGGCCACACGCATGCCAGGCAAGCGTGCTACGGCTTGAGCCACATCCCCAGCCGTCCCCAGCCCTTTTCTATTTTTATTTTGAGACAGGGTCTCACAAAATTGGCAAGCTGTCCTTGAACTTGTGATCTTCCTGCCCCAGATTCCAGAGTAGCTGGGATTATAGGTGTACTCAACTGCAAGAATAGTATTTAAATAAAAATTTCAAAACTACTCATAGAAAGGAAGAATGTTTTGCAAATATATCATACTGCAAAATAATTCCTTCCTGGGGGATAGTCAAAATAGGAATAAATAAGAACTGTTTGCAGACAGTATAAAGAGATCATTGGAATAGGTATTAACTTTCAAAACAGCTATAATTTTACAAATGCGTAAGAGTCTGGTACACAGAATACACAAAGAACTCTTAAAATTCAACAATAAAACAACAATCAATTTTTTTAAATGGGCAAAGAAGTTGAGCAGATATATGTCCCAAGATAAACAAATGGCCCAACACACACGAAAAGATGCTCAACATCAGTAGTCATTAGTATAAAGCAAATCTAAATCATGATGACACACAATTTCAATCTACTAAGAAAAAGATGGGCTGGGTTGTAGCTCAGTGGTAGAGTGCTTGCCTAGTATACGCAAGGCAGTAGGTTTGATCATCAGCAAAACATAAATAAATAAAATAAAGGTATGTGTCCATCTACAGCTAAAAAAAGTTTTTGTTTTTTTTTAAGGAGCTGCGGGTATAACTCACTGGTAATAAATAAATAAATAAAATCAAGGTATTGTGTCCATCTACAACTAAAAAATTAAAAAGAAAGAAAGAATACCTGGGTTCAAGCCCCAGTAACGGGGTGGGGGTGATATATATAATATATATGTATATGATGTATATATAAAATTTTTTAATATTTATTTTTTAGTTGTACTTGGACACAATACCTTGATTTTATTTATTTATTTTTATGTGGGGTGCCAGGGATCGAACCCAGGGCTCTGCCCGTGCTAGGCGAGAGCTCTACCGCTGAGCCACAACCCCAGCCCCTTATATATATAAATTAAATAAAACCTCAATGAGTTTTTCACTTGGGATTCTCAAATCCTGACAGGGTAGAGTTTAGGAGCAAAACAAAAGAAAGAAAATGAATTTTATTTATTTATTTTTTTGAAGAACAAAAAAGATTTCTTTATTTATTGTCTTATGCAATGTATACCCACTGCTGCTGGTCCTTAGACTGCCAGAGAAAATCCTCACTTGCTTACAATAAATCTCAACTCTGGTAACTCAGGTTTCCACCCTGAATGCAGCATTAAAGCTGTGTTGAAATGGAATAAGCACAGGCTTATAGCCAGATGGATCCATTTTCTATCTCCATCTCTTTCACATAGGGGCTTGCCAATGAAGGCCAATAGTACAACCAAAACAAGGAATTTTAAATTAACAAAATATAAATTGGTCAACTCCTGATCATTGACATTAGTAAAGTATGGACAGCAAAAAATAGTTTAGATGCATGATCTAAAATAATTATCTAGATTTGGCTTTAAATTAACATCTATACAAACATTTAAAATAGGGAATGCTCAATATTCTAAACAGTTGTTAACTGACTAAAGAGTTTCAAAATAGATTTAGGGACATTTAGGAACATGTGGTATTTTTTTTTTAGGGACTTTTTTTTTTTTTTCCAGTACTAGAAATTGAATTCAGTGCCTTGCACATGCTACACAAGCATTCTTCCACTGTGCGACATCCCCAACTCTACATCTGGAATTCTTTTATTTTTGGATATTGGATATTGATCCCAGGGACACTTAACTTCCAAGCTACATCCCTAGCCCTTTTATTCTGAGAAAAGGTCTTAGTTGCTGAGGCTGGTTTTGAACTTGCGATCCTCCTGTCTCAGCTTCCCATCATTGGAATTATAGATGTGTGTCACTATGCTCAGTTAATACTCTATTTTTTGATAAGTCTGTGCTGAAAAGAAAGATACACCTATAAAATGTAAAGGAGACAGAATAAGTTCTGGCCCTGGTATCATACCTGGTTCCACCATGAAATATTAGATCTACCTACACTGAATGAGTAGGGGGAATGGAAATAACTATGTTATCTCTCACGTAGTTAAAAAAAACCCAGAAATCCCAGAGTTGTTAGAATTAAGAAAAGGGGCTCCAGAAAATGAAAACCTGCAGATGATATTAGAGGAACAAACTAAAAAATATAAAAAATGCTCAATTAAGCAGTAAGAAATAAAAGTAGGGGGGCTGGGGATGTGGCTCAAGCGGTAGTGCGCTCGCCTGGCACGCATGCGGCCTGGGTTCGATCCTCCGCACCACATACAAATAAAGATGTTGTGTCCACCGAAAATTGAAAAATAAATATTAAAAAAATTCTCTCTCTCTCTCTTACAAAAAAAGAAAGAAAGAAAGAAAGAAAGAAAAGTAGGCATCTCTTCCTTTTTTTTTTTTTTTTTTTTAATTTCTTTAAGCAGCTATTTCTCCTGTCCCTGCACGGTTCATCTCTCTTACCTCATTGTTCATGTAATGTAGATCAAGAGGTTGGCCAAATACTGTTGTCACCTTGTGCTCCACATCTTCATACCTCACAGGCCGGCTGAATGCTATAATTCTGAAAAGGAACAGGCAGGTTGATTTAACTATATATTTACAATGTAGGTTTTAGAATGACCTGAACATATTTTCCCTTTCTTCTCAACATAGGATTCTCTTTTGTCTTTCACTAAGTTTGCTTTTTTTCTATTGTTTCCTTTTATTTTCTTATTTATCTTTCCCTTTTCACCCTTCACCTAAACATCTCTCAAATCTGACAATAGCTCTTGCAACCTTTGCTCAATCTCAGTTTTTCCTTCTACTACTTTAGCTTGCACCTTTCTCCCAATGACAGCATCACAGCAGGCCACTGGGCTTAAGAACTATGTTCTAAATACTCTTGTTAGGAAATAAGCTAAAAATAACTCAGAGATTGGGGCTGGGGATGTGGCTCAAGCAGTAACGCACTTGCCTGGCATGCGCGGGGCGCTGGGTTCGATCCTCAGCACCGCATAAAATAAAAATAAACATGTTGTGCCCACCGAAAACTTAAAAATAAATACTTAAAAGTTCTCTCTCGCTCTCTCTCTCTCTCCCCCCCCTCTTAAAAAAACAAACAAACAAAAAAAAAACTCAGAGATCAAACCACTAGGTCTGAAAACATGATCTTAAATCCTAAGGGACTCAACTCTTAAGAAGTGGAAGATCTTTTCCATTGTTCATTTTTGAGATGGCACAGAAATCTCAATACTGACTACTTTCAGAATTAGGATTTCCTACCATGGAATTATAAAAATTCCCTTAAGTTTTTGATATGCCAGTGTCTTAACCAGTGTCCTATCTGGGCATGAAAGTAGTGTTGATACTGAAGCTTTTCTAGGGAGATTCATTAGGTCAGTACAAACAACAAGTTCTGTAAACATAAAATAGAGTAAAAACTTCAGTAAAGAAGTATTAAAATATGATTTGTTATTAAATACTCCAGCAAAATTAAAAAGTAGGAGAGATAAAACGATATTGGCAAAATATTGGTAACGTTATAGCTGGATGACAGGACCATGGGGGTTCAGTATAATAGTCTATCAACTTTTGTGTATGTTTGATATTTTCAGGGTAAAATGTTTTAATCAATGTATTAGGCTAAATTATACAGGGCTGCTATCAGTCAATCATTTTTGATATCCAATAGGTCCAACCCAACAAAGTTCTAAACTAACTGAAATAGGCAAAAAGAAAAATTAAAAAGAGAACATCAAAATTAATTTCTCTTCCCCCCCCCACACCTGAAAATATTGGACTAAAAAGTAAAATCTTGGCCAGGTGCAGCAACACACATCTGTAGTTCCAGGTATTCAGGAAGCTGAGGCAGGAGGGTCACAGATAACTTAGGTCCAACAGTTCAAGACTAGCCTAAGCAATATGGTGAGACCCCATCTCAAAAAAAAATTCTTAGGGGCTGGAGCTGTGGCTCAGCAGTAGCACATGCCTGGCATGTGTGAGGCACTGGGTTCAATTCTCAGCACTGCATATAAATAAATAAAATAAAGGTCTATCAACAACTAAAAATAAATAAATAAATAAAATTCTTAAGAGTGGGGAAGGCCTTCCTAAGTGTAACATAAAATATAGAAAACAAGGAAGAAGGTAGACTTGAAGACAAAAATTTAAACTTGCAATGGCAAAATAAACCAAAAATTTTTTGTTTTTTGTTAAAAAAACAACAACAAATATTGACTTAGAGAAAATACTTAACAAAGAATCAAAAAGACAAAAAATAGAAAAAGAATTTATAGAAGAGTTATGAATGGCTAATGCACACATGAAAAGATATTCCATGTAATTGGTAAAATCTCTCAGTACACTTATTCAGGACAAAAATCACACTAGGGGTAGAGCTGCAGGGCTCAGTTACAGACTCTACATTTTTTGCCATCCTCTATGCTGACAGGAAGAAGTATGTGGCTCTTTCATATCTTCCCTGCTCACCCAGAGTGGGAAGTGGTATAACCAGAGGAAGAAGCAATCAGCCACAGGAAAGATGGATCTAAGCCATTGGGTTTAATAAAATATGACCAGATAAAATTTCTTTAATGTTCCTCTGAACTATACTGGCTCCAAGGAGCAGTACAAAAAACCTTCATCTAGAATTGTTATTCAATGTCAGTCATTAGCCATGTGTGGCTACTTTAATTAATTAATTAGGGGGGTACCAGGTGCTTAACTTCTGAATCCAGAGGTACTTAACTTCTGAACCACATCCCCAGCCCATTTTATATTTTATTTTGAGACAGGGTCTCACTAAGTTGCTGAGGCTGGCTTTAAACTTGCAATTCTCCTGCCTCAGTCTCCTGAGCTGCTGGGATTATAGGCATGTGCCACCGCACCCAGCTTCAAATTTAAAGTATTTGAATTAAAATTAAAATTGGTTTGTCAGTCTCACTAGCCACACATGTCTAATTGGCCAGTATATTGGACAGCACAGATACAGAACATTTCCATTATAGCAGAAAGTTCTACTGGACAACTCTGATAGGATATTACTATACACCATAACCTACCCTTTAGGAAGATACTTTCCCCGTAATTTTTCTTTTGGAAGTTATATTGCCAACTATATTCATTTGTCTTCACTGGGAAAAATCCATTCGTACCTCCCCACATCAACTGTCCCAAGCAGTGTTAGGTACTATCTAGATGCTAGCTAGATATGTTATCTTAGATAGAGGAGTTTTATGTAGCCTTTGGAAAGAATGGTTTTCTTGTCATTCCTAATATCAAATCGTATTCATCTCATCAGGGTCTCAGCAATAAGTCAAAAGGGGCTAGCCTTTCTGTATAAAAATGCCAGAAGTCCACTTAGATATCCATAGCACAGTACTAGAAAAGGATCAGAGATTAAATCTTCCTAATCCTGGTCTGGCAATGAGCAATTAAAAACCCTTAAAAGCTGCCCACAGTCTGGTCAAGATCAGAAACCAGAACTTTTTAAGATTTGGTAGGGCCCAAGCTGCTGCCATGGCATGCACTAGTAGGCATTTTTAGGCCTGTGCTTCAACCAGGAATCTATATCCCGACAACAAACCCTATGTTATCTGCCATTGAGGTTTTCAAAGGGAAAGACTCCTCCTTTTCTGCCTGGAGGAGGGTCAGGAGTCTGGTCCCCACCCTTCTAAAACAAAGGGAAAGTGCAATGACCAACCTGGATACCTGATAGGAATGAATGGGAAAAGTTGCTACTTTTTTCCTCTTTTCTGTAAATTCTAATTCTGTAAGGGCCTACATTTAGAAAGATCCTACCATATTCCTTTTAAAAAGTAAAGAAACCTACAACTTTCTCTACAAAATCTTGACATGAAATATATGCAACTAGAGCTGTCTGGCAAAGAGCAGCTTGAACTTGGCTTCCCCGTGCTCTTTATAAAGTCTTCGATTCTACATATAGTACACAAACAGGGAAATGTCAGCTCAATAAAAAGAGAATACAGTTTTCAAAACCTTGATACCAACATTCTGCCACTTGGGGCTTCAGAAGGCCATTCCTGCCTGACCACCTTAAATATTTGTGGTTTCAATTTGGCAGCTTCTTTGAAACCAAACATACACACTTTTTCAGTGTAAGTCCGTTCACTGTAACTGCACACCACTTTGGGAACAGGGAATTCAGAAGAGCATAACTGCATAATTAGGCTCCAACACAACTGAGCTTTTGATTTCATATCTACTTCTGAAAATTCTCTGCTATACCAAATTTGGCCATCCCTCCAAAACCCAGTCAGGTCAGAAAGTGTGAAAAGCAGCAACTATGAAGTGGCAATTTAACTTCCTTGTTTTTGGAAGAATGCAGAATGAGCAGCTGGGGACACATCTCAGAAGACCTTCCTTCCTCCAGGCCTGAAATCCACATGGGAGAACAGGACTCTGGCTCCATAGGCCACACTTTCTAGGAGGTTTCTATCGGGTAGTCTCCGCCAACCTTGCAGGCTTGTGATTAGATCTTATTAAGGGAGAACTGCAGCCATCAATCTCCTCTGGACTTAGTGTCAAATTGGGTTGAAAGGTACCAGCTACAGAAAATTCCCAGAATGAAGGATGTGTGGAGGTACTAAGGTCCTCTTAAAGTAGGAAGATCTTCTCATTGGCATGCTCTTCACCTCTTCAGATGCTCAAACAAGGGGAAAAAGAGGAATAGCAATGGGAAAGAGTGGGAAATAAATACTGAAAGGCACACTTAGACACACTTAGGTACACATGGACCATATGCATACACATAACAGGGTTCCAAATATTGCTCAGAGTTCTGTATGTTTTTAAAATGTTTTTCCTTAAATAACCTGAGAAAGTAAGTGGAGTCACATTTTTTTCTCCACTGAGAGCTTCTACCTTGGCTTCCCCCAAAATAATAACAATAATGACAACAACAACTACTACTAAAATATTGACAATGGAGAAGACAGAAGAGTTGAGTAACATTATTTTCACCAATGAGGTAAAATTCAGAATAGACTTAAAAAAACAAAAACAGAAAGCCTTCCCTCTTTCTATGCCCTTAAAGGATCTGAAATCTTTTAAAACTGATGGACTTAGTATAGCTTCCCATGACCTAAAGACACATCATGAAGAAACTTTCAATTCACCCAACTTTCAATGGCCCCAATATAGACAAAGCCAGGGCAATTCTACAGAAGATAGGGATGGCATCATGTCACAGGACCATCCTGACCTCCCTCTAATGCTCACAGGTGGCAGTTGTCTGGAAGTTCCAGTTGTCTAGAAGCCATGACTTGGAGTAGAAACAGAATTCTCATTTCCTCCCCTAATAAAATGGCAGATCTCACAATAACAGAATATAACAGAACATCAGCAATTGAAATGGATTCCAATTCTAAGATCAGAAACAAAGTTCAATTGGTAGGTGAAACTTTCCCCTTTATGCCCAATCAACCCCATGCTCCAGCCAGTGGTCCCACAGAGAACATGACAGGGTATTGCTTCCCAAAGTCAATACTGATAGCTTACATACACATGAACACAACCATCAATCGGAAGGCAACTTACCGTCTCTCCCCGTTGTGCTCAAATTTGATTCTGACATCACTCTGTCAAAAGGAATGATAGATAGGTTAGAGCAGTCTCTGACTTGTGTTCCTCTAGCCATTCCCAGGTAAGCCTTGGGCAGTCCTTGGCAACATTAAGCAAACATCACCATTAAGCAAACACCTGATGGCTCCTGGTCCAATTTTTCTACCCATAAAGGCATTCCTTTCCAATGAGTTACAACTTCTAGTACTAACCTTAGGGGCAACAAAGCTCTTGGGATAAAATTCCTAGGTAGCTGTTCCAGCTTAACTGCCATGCTCTGAAACAGCAACTTTCTAGGTTCATACACTATTTCTACAAGTGGCTCTGGAATTTCTCTTACCAAATCACCTCCTGACCAAGATACCTTTACTGCTTGGCTGATGCAACTAAATAGAAAAAGAAATCTAGATGCCAATCTTTCTAGATATAGACCTTAGGTAAGTTACTTATCCTCTGTGAGTTTTAGTTTTTCTATCTGTAGAATAGGGCTAAACACATCTTGCAGAGTTGCTATGAGAATTAGATGAGATAATGTTAGTAAAATAACTGACAAGTAATAGACATGTGACAAATGGTTTTTGTATCTGCTGTTGCTACTGTTACTACTATCATGGATTTCACATGATTCTACCAAGGCTAACCTAGTGGGAATAAAGTAAGACCCTATACAAATTACCTTAGAAACTGTCCCCAGATCTATCTGAAGTAACTATGCTGGATAGCATGCGAACTCTGGGAGGGCAAGGATCACATTTATCTTGTTTCTGAATCCCCAGTGCCCAACAAAGGGAGTGGCATATAATATTTGTGCTTAATAATATTTGCTAAATGGATGAGTGGATTGAAGAACAGAACTGAGTGTAAATGTCAGAAATAGGGGAAAGTATAAGTGCGAAAATGTTAAAGAATAAATCAAGAAAGAGATAGTGCAGAAGGCGTTTTAAAAATGACAGAAAAGGTGGGGCTGGGACTGGGGCTCAGTGGTAGAGTGCTTGCCTAGCACATGTAAGTCATTAAGTTTGATCCTTAGCACCATACGTGAATAAATAAAGTAAAGGTATTGTGTCCATCTACAACTAAAAAAAAGGGGGCCGGGGATAAGATATTACAGAAGGAAAAAATGAAAGAAGAAAAGGAAAGTTTGATCATCAGGAAACCATCAAATAACAAATGAAGGAGAGAAAGAATTCAAGCTCAATGAATAAAAATTATATGGACAAGACAAATTAATAGATTGTGGCTTGGGAGGGAAAAATAGGACTTCAGAGTATCTAAAGAAGACAGACATCATGTGCATGTATGAATATGCAACAACAAATCCCAATATTATGTATAATTATAATGCACCCATAAAAATAAATTTAAAAAGATGAAGAATACTTAGAAATCAAAGATGACAGAAAAGGCTTGAAAGGTAGGAGAGTACACAAAGAACTCCTTTCTCCCTTTAGGGGCTAGAATGCTTTAGGTCAACTGAAACAGTGGTTCTAATTTACACCTAAAAATTATTGAGGACCCCAAAGTACTTTTGTTTCTGTGGATTATATCCATTGACATTTACCATATTAGAAGCTCAGAAAATTTACATCTTTTTTTTTTTTTTTTTGCAGTGCTGGGGATTAGAACCCAAGGCCTAGTGCATGCAAGGCAAGCACTCAACCAACTGAGCCATATTCCCAGCCTTAATCTTATTTCTTTTTTTTTTTAATTTTTTTTAAGAAAGAGAGAGAGAGAGAGAATTTTTTAATATTTATTTTTTAGTTTTCGGCGGACACAACATCTTTCTTTGTATGTGGTGCTGAGGATCGAACCCGGGCCGCACGCATGCCAGGCGAGTGCGCTACCGCTTGAGCCACATCCCCAGCCCCAATCTTATTTCTTTTATTCATTTAAAAGTAGCAATTAAGACTGGGGGTGTAGCTCAGTGGTAAAATGCTTGCCTGGCATGTGTGAGGCCCTGGGTTTAAGTCCCAGTACCACACACACACAGCAATTAAAATAAAAAATATAGACTTTTTGTTCAATATAATATTTATATTAATACTTAATATAGATTTTTACTTAAAAATAGTATTTTCCAAAAAATATACTGAGAAAATGCAAATCTCTTTTACACCTTACCTAAGACAGCTGGATTCTTATGTTTGTTTTTGTTTTCACTCTGTTGCAATGACATATATAGCTACTCTGGAAAACTGCACTGTATATTCTTAAGAGAATAAGGGTGAAAAGAGCAAGTAACATCTAGTATTATAAAAAGTTTTGACCCTGAAATAGTCTTAGGAACCTCCCAGAGGATACCCAGACTATATCACTAAATTAGAACATAAGAATACCATCCTCTAGTCCATTATTTTAAACACAAGGAAAGTGAGGCTCAAATAGCTCAGTATTCCTGGAAAGTACATGTACTAAAAAGTAGACAGCAAGGCTCCCTTGAGGGACAAGGCCTGTAATGTGATAACTCTTCAAATATAGCCCTGAGCTAGGTACAGTGGCACATGTCCATAATCCTAGCAACTCTGGAGGCTGAGGCAAAAAAACTGCAAATTTGAGGCCAGCCTGAACAATTTGGTGAGATCCTGTCTCAAACTAAAGGGATGTGGGTGTAGCTCAGTGAGAGAGTGTCCCTGGGTTCAGTTCCTAGTACTACAAAAATAAGAACAAACAAACAACAACAAAAAAAAACCCAAAACATACAGCCCTGATGTTTTCTTTTCATATAACCTATAAGTCATTTTATCAATTAATAATAACACAATAATTTTTAACATTTATTGAGCATTTTCTTGTTTTCTTTTTTTAAAAATTGTTTTAGTGGGCAGCCACAGTGGCACATGGCTGTAATCCCAGTGGATCCGGAGGCTGAAATAGGAGGATCACAAGTTCAAAATCAGCCTCAGCAACTACAAGGTGCTAAGCAACTCAGTGAGACCCTGTTTCTAAAGAAAATACAAAATAGGGCTGGGGATGTGGCTCAGTGGTCTAGTGCCCCTGAAGTTTAATCCCTGGTACAAAAAAAAATTTGTTTTATTTTGAGACAGAGTCTGCTAAATCAGTGAGGTTGGTCTCAAATTTGCAAACCTCCTGCTTCAGTCTCCCCCCAGTTACTGGAATATAGGCAGGGGCTACCTCACCCAGCTTATTGAACTTTAAGGATTGAGCCCATAGGCACTTTGCCACTGAGTTGCAGCCCCAGCCTTTTTTATTTTTTATTTGAGATGGTCTCGCTAAATTACTGAGGCTGGTCTCAATCTTGCAATTCTCCCGTAACAACCTCCCAAATTGCTGGTATTATACTTGTGTGCCACTATGCCTGGCTTGAGCATTTTCTATGTACCAATATTGTCCTAAGCATATTATATGTTTATTAAACTAATCTGCACAATAGGTATTATTATTATTCCTACTTTACAGAAGACATTGAGTTACAATAAGGTTAAGGAAGTCTCCCCAAGGTCAAGTTATCACTGCTTAAAAATCTGTGGAAGACTAGCTCTTATCTTAACTACCATGTTATGCTACAACTTAAGTGTCACATAGGTAAATGTTTATTTCACTCACAGATGCAGGGCTTTAATGCAAGTACTGAGGAAGGAAACTATCACTGGGCTTAGTGGCACACACCTATATCCCAGCAACTCAGGAGGCTGAGGCAGGAGGATCAGAATTTAGCAAGGCCCTAAGCAATTTAGTAAGATCCTGTATCAAAAATAAAAAATAAAAAGCGCTGGGGATGAGGCTCAGTGGTAAAGCGCTCCTGAGTTAAATCACTGGTACTCCTGGAATAAATAAATAAATAAGAACACCAAAGGAAGTTACATGACTTACTTTTTGGAACTTATAAAGAAAGAGATGGAAAACTCTATATCTGGCATAATAGTGGAGTCAGAACCAGGAGACAATCATGCAGCAAACTGGGAAACCAGGAGGGGAGCCTTTGGCTGAGATTATGGGTAGATGGAGATAAAGGAGATAGAACAGGAAGGTAGGCTGCTCCTATGGATCTGTATTCTAGGTAAACATGCCCCCCCACACACAAGGGCACATATATATATATATACACACACACACACATACATATACATACATACACACACACACGCACACACACACACATATAAATAAAAGCCAGAAGATGGAGCAGTGCTGTGGAGGAGTTACCATATGAATTCAAGATTTATATTAGTGATAGCAGTTTTTTCACGGTCTTCTTTTCTTCTTCCCTGAAAAGCTAAGGGGCTGCCATAACAAAAGTTACCTTCAAGCTGGTGCAGTGGCACACACCTATAATCCCTGCGGCTCGAGAGGCTGAGATGGGAGGATCTCGAGTTAAAGACAGACTCAGCAAGGGTGAGGCACTAAGTAACTCAGTGAGACCCTGTCTCTAAATAAAATGCAAAATATGGCTGGGGATGTGGCACAATGGTTGAGTGCCCCTGAGTTCAATCCCTCCAAAGCATGGTCCACCCTGGCATGCTTCACTCTATTCCCACAATGGATTCTGAAGTATCCTCAGTGCTCACCTGTCTTCCCCTGAAGGTGGATTACCATATCCTTACACCAATTCTGCCTATAGCCTGGCATACCTTGATGTAGCTCTCATTATTATTATTTTTTAATGAATAGATGTTTTTAAACAGTTTTAGATCTACAGAAAAATTGAGCAGATAAAGCAGACTTCCCATATATTCCTCTCCCCCCACATTAAGCTTTCCTTAATAACATTTTATGCTAGTATGGCACATTTCCTTTTGTTACAGTTAATTAACGAATATTCGTGTATTAACTAAGTTCACAGTTCATTCAGATTTCCTCAGGTTTTTTGTTGATTTTTATCTACTTCTTTTTTTCATTTTACAAGATGATAGTTTAAAAAAGACATAATAATAGCTCTCATGCTTAAACTGGAACAACAATATATTTAGACATACATATGAAAGAACCTCTTCAGTTCCTTTATAGGACTGAAGGAACTAAATTTATTTCATTATGGGTCATAACTTGGGCATTGCTTCTACATGAGGTTAGTTAGAAAGGGAATTAAGCCCAGCATGATGTTGCATGCCTGTAATCCAGGAGCTCAAGAGGCTGAAGCAGGAGGATCATGAGTTCAAAGTCAGCCTCAGTAAGTTAGTGAGGTCATAAGCAACTCAGTGAGACTCTGTCTCTAAATAAAATATAAAAAAGGGCTGGAGATGTGGCTCAGTGGTTAATTGTCCCTGGGGTTCAATCCCTGGTACAAAAATAAAGAGTGAGAGAGAGAATTAAACTTTTGCTCCAAACCACAAATCACTCCTACTCCAGCCTAACCAAGGCTGTGACTAGCAAATAGTGTAAACAAAGATTCCTTGTCTAATGATACCACAGCCATCCCAGAGCAAGATGCAGGTTTCCATGTATGACATGGTGTACCCAAATCTGCCAAATTCCTAAATCTGTTTCTCCTGTCAGGCTGACAATATGGATAAAGAAGGTTCAGATAAAGGTAACTTAGTTCAATTCCTTCCTGCCAACCATTCTCCTTAACCTCTCTGGGGTATTTTACATTGGTGGCCAACTCTTCCTCTGGGAACCTGCTACCACTCTAACCCCTAACACACTAACTACTTCTGCTTCTTTGCTGTTTCCTCTTCTTCGTGCCCTCTCTCACCCCTCTCACCATGTGACCATGAATCTTCAAATCTTCAGTTTCTGGCTTTCTCCCTCTTTACTCAACTTTCTTCTCAGTAGGGATAAATTTCATCAAGTCAACCTATAAATAAAAGACTCTCAAATCTCTATGTCCAGCCCCAATCTGTGAATCAAAGCTTTATTTGCCTACCATGTATTTGAGGCAGATATGCAGTTATTAAAATGTAGCAGTGGAGTCAAACCACCTGCTTTAAATGCTGGCTCTAGTTTGTATGACCTTTAACTTATTACTTAACCTCTCTGTGACTCAATTTCTTCATCTGAAAAGTAAGAATCATGAGAGCATGTATTTTTATGTAGATTTATCAAAAGAATTAAATTATACAATTATACAAATTAAAATAGTACCTGATACTTAAGAACTAAGAAAGGTCCACTATCCTTTAGCCAAAATCCTTGCAGCCAAAGTGTTTCCAAATGCACATTTAGGACTTAGAGAACTAATATGGTGTGTACTCTGCATACCACATGATACCTCCCCCATCCCTGGGTCAGTGGCGGGCAGCACTCCCACTGGAGAGGCAGAATGCTCTTAAGTATTTCCTACATTCTTGTGCATTTCCTAAAGTTAGTTTAGGACACTGTGCCTATTTCTGACCAAGAGCTAGAAACAGAATTGAGTTCTATACTCTTTCCTGGCAGTCTAACATCCCAAGACAGCAGGGACCCTCTCAACTCAAATTGCTAAGTTACTGTGGGGAACACTTTCCTCTCCCTCCTCATACTGGCCATATTATGTTAAGTCACTGAGATTCATAGTTCATTTGTTACACAATACAAACTATTTATCTAAGTTATTCTAATTTTTGCAGTGAAAAATATGAATATTCATAATAAGTGGAATAGAGAAAAATTATAAATAGCCCTGCATCTACTCAGGCAAGTTTTGTTCCCAAATGAGTTTGCTTGAAATTAAAAAACAAAAACCCTTCAGTTTGCAGAACTCTCCGCATTTCAGAATTGCAGATAAGATACTGTGGAGGGGCTGGGGTTGTGGCTCAGCAACAGAGTATCCACCTAGCACTGTGTAAGGCCCTGAGTTTGATCCTCAGCACCACTAAAAATAAATAAATAAAAGTATTGTGTCCAACTACAATTAAAAAGTAATTATTAAAAAAAGATACTGTAGGGGCTGGGATTGTGGCTCAGCGGTAGAGCGCTCCCCTAGAACAGGCGGGGCCTGGGTTCGATCCTCAGCACCACATAAAGGTATTGTGTTGTATCCATCTACACCTAAAAAATAAATATTAAAAAAAAAAGATACTGTAGACCTGCAAAAATTAGCGCACATGTGCAAGCACACACACACACACACACATGCACACACACACCCACCCATCACATTCTCTCAGTTTTTCTCCCCACTGCAATCTCACACTTAACCTAGCCACATATGTCTACATCAACTACCCTCTTAAATGAATCTCCCTTCTCAGTATCACTATTTCTCAGTTGGTACTTCTGTTCTCTCAGCTAAACCTGGGTTCTATTTGAGCCTTTCCTTCCTTTCCCTGCTCACAGACAGATAGCAATTTCCAATTTCTCCCTTCAAAAGACTTTGATAAGAGGGCTGGGGATGTGGCTCAAGCGGTGCGCACTCGCCTGGCATGCGTGCGACCAGGGTTCGATCCTCAGCACCACATACAAAGATGTTGTGTCCACCGAAAACTAAAAAATAAATATTAAAAAAATATAAATATTTTAAAAAATTCTCTCTCTCTCTTAAAAAAAAAAAGACTTTGATAAGAGATTCTGTTTCCCATTCTTTCTGACGTCACCTCTTGATACTGGATTCTGAAGGCTACCTCTGTGCTTCTCAGTTCCCCACTTCTTACCCATTCTACATTTCCTCTACAGTTCCAAGTATCTTCTGTTTGTACCAGTAATTGAACCCAGGTGTGCTTAACCTGAGCCACATCTCCAGCCCTTTATGTATTTTACTTAGAGACAAGGTTTCACTAAGTTGCTTAGGGCCACACTAAGTTTTGAACTCACCATCCTCCCACCTCAGCCTCCCAAGACACTGAGATTACAGGCATGTGCCATCATACCTGGCCCCAACTATCTTTCATGGTGTCCCTTCCTTGTTCAAATAATAGTCAGTGATACCCACAACTATGAAATAAAGTTTAAATCCTCCACCACCATTTGAAATCCTCTGGGATTTACACTCATTCTGTTTACCTAACCACTGCATATTATTTGTTCTCTAAGGAACTCCCCTCAAGCCAGTCAATGCTCACTCTATTTTCTGAAATTTGCCATATTTATTCCTTCCTCTAGCCTCTAACAAACTGTTTCCTGACCTAGAGTGCCACTCTTCCTTCTTTCCACCTAACTGTTACACAACCTTTGCAGACTGGTTCAAGTGCCACCTCCATATGAAATGACTCCATAGCTCTTCTGGCTCAAGTTTACACCTTTCACTTTCCTGGTTTCCCATAGCACTCATTTTTGGGACCATATAATTGATTAGGTACAGTCATACACTACAGTAGTTTTCCCTCCTTCCTGTCTGCCTTCCTTCCTTCTTGCCTGCCTTCCTTCCTTCTTGCCTGCCTTCCTTTCTGCCTTCCTTCCTTCCAGCTTGCTCTCCTTCCTTCTTGCCTGCCTGCCTTCCTGCCTTCCTTCCTTCCTGCCTTTCTTCTTATTCTTCATTTCCCAGTAAGAATGCATAAATCCTAGGGTTCAGGGACTATAACTTACATTTCTTTTATGTGTTTAGGAAGCTGGACTATACTCATATGTTAAATTTAATAGAGGTGCCATAGCTGAGAAAAAATGTTCTGGAGCTGGCAGAGTAGTGCATAACTATTACCCAGTAACTCGAGAGGCACTGGGAAGAGTTTGGAGGGCAGACTTAGCAACTCAGTGAAACCCTCAGCAACTTAGTGAGACTGCCTCAAAATAAAAAAATAAAAGGGACTGGAGAGGTAGCTCAGGGGGGTAAATCAACCCTGGGTTAAATCCCCAGTATCCCCCCACAAACAACCCCCCCCCAAAAAAGGAAGAAAATTAGTATAACGATTCAGGTTTAGGAAATTCAAGTCCCCTGTTCACCAGTTAATCAGTAAGGGTAACAGTGAGGGTCACACTCTGAAAAGGGACAGGGCAGGCCTCAAAGTTGAGCTACAGATTCAGGAAGCAGCAGGGGCAATGGATGTCACCGGTAACACCAAATTTACGAAGACGCAAATTTCTCAAAGTCTGGACTGATATGTGAACATGTAATCCAAAAAAACTCTTGAGAATCCAGAAAAAAAAAATCACTGTTTATTAAACAAAGGTTTGTGAACTAGTTTGTTCTGGCAAAGATCTCGGTTAGTCATTATTTGTCTTATCCTCTCTCTGATTCTGTATTGCTCCCTCTTCCTGTATTTGCTGAATACCTTTGATGGCTTCCCCCATCTTTGGAACTGAAGTCCTTATTTTGCCAGAGATTGTAAATAAATGAAAAAGGGCAACAAAAATAAAAATTTTATTTGTATATGTAACTCAGAAAAGTCAGAAGAGATCAGCGGAAGAGATGATTATAAACCAACCTTATAACAACAACAACAAAAAAAAAACACACCAGGCTGTGTGCTGCTATGTCTTATTTTCAAACTGGCCAGCCATCTTATCAACAACCCTTGAAAGAGAAGGGAAGTCCTGAAGAGCCAGATCTATCATGGTAAAAGCAAAAGGCAGTCTGCTTAATCATCGACCCTGTTAGAGGAACAGCTCCTGGAATTCTCTTCCTGTAGAACTGATAGCCAAGGGTCTGCCCTGCTTACTTCTGCCGCAAAAAAGGCAGCTTTTCCATTCAGAAGGACCCGCTAGTGGACTATCTAGAGAGTCAGATCCAGACTCTGGGCTCTGATGGAGCATCTACCTGCCATCTTGATAAGATTCAAGGGAAATCAGAATCATGGAAATAAAGATTCTATTTCTTCCTTTACTGGAGTTTTCTAAAATTGGACTAGATCCAGAAGTTTGCACAAGGCCATCAATCAAATAATTGATAATGACAATTCAATAAAGGTAGAAAAACTTAGAACTTTCAGTTCCAAAACAGTATGCATAGTTTTGGTTTAGAAACTGTTTCCCCAAAGTTCACACCTACAGAACTAGAACATAATAGAAGTCATGTAATCACTACAATTTCACATTTATACTTTTTTGGTACCAGGGATTGATCTCAGGGGCACTTGACCACTGAGCCACATCCCCAGTCCTATTTTGTATTTTATTTAGAGACAGGGTCTCACTGAGTTGCTTAGCGCCTCACCACTGTTGAGGCTGGCTTTGAACTCAAGATCCTCCTGTCCCGGCCTCCCAAGCCATTGGGATTATAGGCGTGTTCCACACCACCCAGCTACAACTTCACATTTATATGTTTGTTTTAAAATGTACAAAATAATCAAGAACTATGTAATGTTTTGAACAGCCAACAATAAAAAATTAATTAAAAAAATTAAAAAATAAAAAAAAAATAAAATGACAAGTGAAATTATCAATTTTCTTCAGTTGATTTCGATAAAAGAGAGTAAATCAGACAACTGAATGTCACTACTTTTTTGCCATGAACTTACTATTTCACATGGCTTTTATGGATGTAGTTTAAAAGGTGCCACATAGAGGTTTTCTAAAAATGCAATTTTCCCATATTAAAATCTTACTCATCTCTGTTGAAACCATATAAATTTCAAATGATATGGGATAAGCATACTGTTCAAAAATTTCACAAAGCTTTAGAATATGATTTACTTTATAATCAACTACTCATTTAACTGGGTATTCATTTTATATGGCGCAGAAGATTATAAATATACTTTTTGTGACTTGTAAGGATATGCAGAGAATAAAGTGAAAGGATATTTGAATAAATAAGTAACAATAAGGGGCAGAATGTTAATGAATGTTACATGATAAGAAAGTAAAAACACACAAAAAAAAAACTGGGGTGAGAATGACTATGAAAAGTAAAAAGTTGATCAAAGAAGTCATTTATGTAATTTGGAAATCTTTGCTAAAAATCTTCAAATTAATATTTTTGAAATTTTATTATCAAGTTAATTTTGCACATAATTACTAATCCGTAATACAGAGAAAGTCAGGATATAGAACAATAGATACCCTACTCCTCATTAACCCTATTCTTTTTAAAGACATTATTTTAGCCATTTGTTAATGTTTGGGGTAGTTATATATAAAACTTAGAATAATAAACATGTTATTCTGCTTTGTTGAATTGTAAAAAAAATAAAAAAATAAAATAAAATGTACAAAATACATTCTGTCCATGTTACCCACAACTTTATGAGGTAAACACAATATGATACTATGTCTATATATCAGATGGAAAAACTGAGGTTCCAAAAGGTTATATAACTTAAATTTGGTAAAATTAATGTGACTAAGAGTCAGAAGATCTGTGTTTGTTACCTGGTTCTACTCAATTATCTTTGTGTAAAAGTTCTGTATGGGGTGAGGTTGTAGCACAGTGGTAGAGCACTTGCCTAGCATGTGTGAGGTGCTGGGTTCAATTCTCAGCACCACATAAAAATAAATAAAGGTCCATCAACAACTAAAAATAAAAAAATAAAATAAAAAGTTCTGTAAACATTAAAATATTATACATGTTTACAACTGCTGATGTTGTTAACTATCATTGTAGAAAGTACTCAGTAAATCGTAAAATCCTTTGTTAACAGATGATTAACAATTCTATGACTTCTAGGCCAGTGCTCTCTTTACTCCACTGAGCTGGCAGCGAGTACTCACTGTGAGTGGATACCAGCTGAGAGAATTTTACATATCATGACCTGCAAAACCATCCACAGGCGCCAATCACACCTGATATGCCATACACCTAAGATATTCAGCCAGCTCTAACCATGCTGTAGGCTTCCAGGGACCTAATGTATAGAAGAGAGAATAAAGAGAACACAAATCTAGCCTCCCGGCCAATCGTTCACAGCTGAGCATCTCGTTGCCCACAGTACTTCTATAGTGGCTCAGAATGTTTATTTGTTCTCAGACACATTCTTTTTCAATTAGTTACCAACCCTATTTACTTAAGAGGATGTCTTAAGTCCTGCCAATCAGGACCAATCAGAGATATTGAGTTAGGTTTCCCAGTTCTTCCAGGCCTCAGCCCCCAAACATTTCTATCAATGAACCTACCTCCTCTGATTTTCTTTGCCGTGCCAAGCTTGAGCCCCATGAGGCTGTGCCAGTCTCAACTTGGCCTTGTAACCAGCACTGCCATTTGCACACTGAAGAGCTGTTTGCTTCTGCCAACATCATTCCACTCATGAATAAACAACCTTTCCCACTAGCCAAAATACTTGGTTACCTTCAACTACAATTCTGCAATTTGAATCCTTAGCCCAATTTGACATTTCTTAGCCCAGTTTGGCATCTCTTAGCTCTTTAAATTAGGCAGTGATTTTTCATTCCTCTTTCTTCTTAAGCATGGACATTCTGGCAAAAAATTTGTAATGAAAAAAGCTATTTCATCCTATCCTAAGCCTAAACTAACAATAAACAACAATAACAAACATTAATTTACTCTGTAAATTGTAAAGTCCCAAGTCCACTTTCCAGGTATTTTTTTTTAATATGTATATACACCTTTATTTTATTTTTTATGTGGTGCTGAGGATCAAACCCAGAGCCTTACATGTGCTAGGCGAGCGCTCTACCGCTGAGCCACAACCCCAGCTTCCCCCTACTCCCCACCCCCATGATTTTCATTACACTAAATTGTAAACTGTCAATACTTCTCCCCCATGCATTTCCCCTCACCCCCATTTCACCTTCTCTCTTTTATAAATGCACTGTCTTTCTGCTTTCAAGATTTTTGAAGGGGCTGAGGTTGTGGCTCAGTGGTGGCGTACTTGCCTGGCACGTGTGAGGCACTGGGTTCGATTCTCAGCACCACGTATGAATAAATAAAGGTCTATCTACAACTAAAAAAAAATTTTTTTTAAAGATTTTTGAAGACTATCTCTCCTGGTGAAAAGCTACTAGGCTTCCCAGAAGAGATCATTCTACATCCTTGACTTAAAGGGAAAAGTCATCTTGACACTTTTTGGATTTTTACCTAATATTGCACAAAAACTTGAGCTTTAATTTCAAAAACAGTCATGTTAGAGTCACAGCTTCACATTCTCCAAAGAATAGAATTTCATTAGATAGGATTCCCATTGATGAACTTATAATAATTTATAGAAACTCATGACCTGTGTAGAAATATGGAAGGCACCAATGAATCTCTACCATCTCTAAGTACAGACTTAATTTCCTTTTTAAAAAATCAACAATACTTTACATAGTATGTAAAGTTTTACTCTCAAATAATCACCAGCCACATGTGACTATTTAACTTAATTAAAAATAAGTAAAATTTAAAACTTAGTTCGTCAGTTGCTCAACAGAACATGTGGCTAGTGGCTACCATATTGGACAGCACAAATATTAAAGCATTTCTGTCATCACAGGAAGTTTATTAGTACTGAGAGAGGCTGTTTATGAATACTGTTGTGAGAAATGATTAGAGGCACAGAACATGGAACCAATGGTCCCTACAAATTCACTAAAACAACTTATCTGAGAAATGAATTTCACTCTTTTAGAATGAATAGCAAATTTAAAAGCACATTTCAGCTTTAACAGGTAATACAGGTCCTTACCAAAAATGTCTTTTTCTCACTGGCCCCTGCACATGAGCTTGTTGTTACTGTGGGGCTGTTCAGAAGGGCTGAGCTGCTGCTGCTGTTGTGTTTTTTCTTTAAAAACAAAAAAACTGAGGTTAATGATTTGCATCCTCCACATAACAGAAAAAAAATGTGACATTACTCAAGTAAATTATAGGTGCAAAGAGCCAGTACCCATGAAGATTAATTTCTAAAAAATAGCCAATTCTTTATACAACTTTCCCAACCACTGACTTCACTCCAATAACATAACAGCAGACATAGGGGGAAAAAAAAAATCAAGATTTCTTTTATAATAGCTTTTAGCCTCTAAACAGAATGATTCCTAAAAGGTAATTCCTGTTAAGGAACTATCAGGGACTACTTCACTCCTTTTTCCCTCAGTCCATATGGGTCTTCCAGCTCAAAACACCTTCCCCTTTTCACCCACTAACTGATATCTACGCCCATAGTTCAGTATGGAAAAAGATCAGCTAACTGGAGCAGTGTTCGCAGGCAAACTCCACATAGGAAGACAGGAAGGAAAGTGAGGTCATTAGGCTCAAGCCTGGGGGAGGGAACTCAATTCTGGTAAAATGCTCCTTCCAAAAGTGGCTTTGAATACAAATAAGTTACAACAAGGAGAACCCACACAATTAGACAGAATAATGTATGAAAATATTAGAAGAATGGGTCCTAATCTGTTCCTAGCTCAGTTCTGTAAGATAATTACAATGAAAGCTTTCTAAAGTGATCTCTCCATTAATAATATGGAACAAAAATAATCCTCTCCACCTCCCCCCGGGGGGTGGGGGGGGCCTTAGAATTCCTAAAGGCAGGAAATACTCTAGGAGGCAAGACCACAGATAGAAAAAATCCTAGAGCCTTATGCTTATGCTTTCTCTAGGAACCAAGGATACTTCTGAAGACTTGGTAGACAAGATGCAAATGAGAGAAGAGGTTAGATCATGAAAGAATGGATATCATGGACAAATTTTCATCAAACATGTGCAACACCATCAGATACAGCACTGGTGATACCCACTAGGGAGGAAAGCTCCCCATCCATTCATTCCTCTCCGCAGGCCAAAGTACCCAGGAAATAGGACAATAGATGACACTAGAGGTGAGAAGATTCCCAACAGCACACAGGTTTAAATGTTAACAAAAATAGGCAATGTTTTTCTGAAGAAGCACAGGACTCTCAATAAAACAAATATTATCTCAAAAATATATTATGAGTCAATAATAGGAAACAACTATAAATAATAACAACAACAAGTCATTCATTGTTGCCTTTAGAATATATTATGTGGCATTTTTAAATTAAAAAAAAATTTTAATTTATTTTCTGGGGTACTGTGGATTGAACCAAGGGGTACTCTACCACTGAGATACATCCTCAGTCCTTTTATTTTGAAATAGGGTCTTGCTAGTTGCAGAGGCTATCCTTGAACTTGCCATCTTCCTGGCTCAGTGTCCCAAGTACTTATGTAACATTTGAATGAAATTTCCCTTCCTAATTATGTTTTACATAAAATTAATTTTCTCTGAATACATACTCTAAGGTATACTCTAAAATACTTCTGAGTTAGGAAGCATGAATCTGAACTAAGGCCAAATAATCAGTAAAGGAAAAAAATTGTATGAATACTCTCCCCATAATAAGTAAAATAATTATTTTCATTCTTTTTTTTTTTTGGTACTGGGGATTGAACTCAGGGGCACTCAACCACTGAGCCACATCCCCAGCTGTATTTTATTTAAGACAGGGTCTCACTAAGTTGCTTAGTGTCTTGCCATTACTGAGGCTGGCTTTGAACTCAAGATCCTCCTGCCTCAGTCTCCCAAGCCACTGGGATTACAGATGTGCATCACTGCACCCAGCTATTTTTATTCTTTATAAATGAAATGCTATGCACAAGGCTCTGGAACTTCAGGTCATAGACTCACATCTGGTTGATATATATCATTTACCATTTAACAGACTGTGAAGGGAAAGGACCACAGAACTCAAGGCTGTTAGTAGAGTGGCCTTAACTTATCAAATATTTCCCATTGGAAAAATCCCTCTCCAACAAATCTGTTAAGGCCACACATACCTGCCTATTTGGGTGACCCGTGTCCTTGTTCTTCATGGTCTCATATCCAGACGCACGGGGACGTCGGCTCATCTGGAGGGCCACCAGGTCCTTCATGATCGAGTCCAATGCCTCCTGTTCATCTGCAATGAAAAAGAGCACATGGGCTAAGGGACTAAAACAGAGATCAGCAAAGCACTTCCATAAATTATACAACTAATACTCAGGGGGTTCTGCCTAGGTAAAATGACAGACCCAGTAACAACAATCACTACAGCAGATGCCTCACTAAAGTAAATAAATGAGATCAGATTATGACAATTTAAATTTTTTTTTTTTTTACCATACATTTTTTTACTGTGAATAACATACTTAGTAAAATTAGTAAAAATATGAACAAGGCTAATACACTATATAATCACGTTACATCAAGTGGATTTATGGAATTTGCAACAGCACTGTGTTTACATATGAAATTCTTGAAAATACTTTAGGAGTAATGGTACACGTTACATTATCCACTGATTCTTAACTACTCATTAAGAAAGATTTGATAAATTTAGGCATAAATGGATCAGAAGCAGGTAACATAATAAAATAGTGGCATTTGGAAATCTGGTTTAGGATTATCTGGCAATTTTATACTATCCTTCAAATTGTTTAAGAATTATCAATTTAACATTAATAAATAAATTAAATAAAAAAAGGAAAGCCAAACACCCCACACACATATAAAAAATAAAGTTGAAAACAATTTAAAGTCATTCCTATAATATTTCACCAAAATAAACATTAATAGCATCAAACACAAAAACACCTAGGATTAAACATCATAAAGACTATGTATGATCTCTGAGAGAAATTAGAGATATCCTTTGTAAGTCAATTATCTCCACATTCATGTGTAGTCCAAATCCAAGATCAACCTAAATAACATCATCCTTTTATTTGTAGAAACATATAAAGTGGCTTCTAAAATATATGTGAAATGCATATGACCAAGCATGACTAATGCATTAGGCAAGAAAAAACACACAATCAGAGGATTTACTCTGAAGTAATCTTTAAAGGAAACTTACTCAGACATGCTATAAAGTCATAATAATTAAGGACATAAGACCTGCTGTAAGGATAAACAACAGAATTGAATGGAACCGAGTACAGAATGAATAAGAATATCTACACCCTGTTTATTTCAAAGATGACTTATGATTGGGAAAAGCATCTTCCGTAATGATGCTGAGACAATTTGCTGCCAAAACAATAATGTGTAAGTTTTCTTCACATCATACACTCCCTTATAATATCAACCCCAGAAAGATTGTACAATTATATTCAAAAGAAAAGGAACATGTATAACATACCCTGGGAGAATATGTTTATGCTGTTATGGTACAAAGTTTTATTTAGGGTACAAAAAATGTTGACAATCTGTGCTTCATTAAGAACTACATTTGACATCTGAAAGATTACAACATTAAGAGAGTGAAAGTAAAAGGACAAGGGTTAAAAATCTGATACAAATACATACATACCTACACCAGAAGCTATTACCATGAAAATATGTAGGATCATTATTTGGGAAGTCAACAAGCATCAAATATCAATACCACTTGAATGTATCATGTGGTCATTCAGCAGAAAACTCAACAGCAATAAAAAAAGGAAGCTCTGCTACAAATAGCAAAATGGGTAAATTCTAAGCAAAAGGTAGAGTCAAAGTAGATACAACAAGAGAAGATACTGTATGATTTTACATAATGGTCAAATCTGACAAAAATTTTCTTTGGCAGCTGAAGTCAGAGTGCTCATCTTCAGAGGACAGGAGGGCACAGTGACTGGAAATATGTGCAGGTGACTTCTGTGAGCTGCTAATGTTCTCTGATGGTCCAGGGTGAGAAACTTCCCAGAGTTTTCATTCATTGTTATACAGTGTTGTTTATGAATTGCAATAAATAATAATGCTTACTTACAACTACACCTCTTAAAACCTCTTGACAGGACCTGAGCAGACCACAGAAGCTGTGTTTCCATGGGCACAGGCAGGAACACCCAGGGCAGTCACAGGACAATTCCACAGGAAGGACTCAGACCCTGAGCAGTGGAATTGGTCTCTCCAGATCTCATCTTCTCCTTCCACAAAGTATGCTCCTTTTGGGGTGAAGATGGCGACTCCACAGCCCAGCTGACCGCAAACTACATTGGCATTGGCCATATTCCAGTTGGAGGCACAGAGTGTTCTCCAGCCTCCAGAGGTCTTCATCTCCACTTGACCCTCACACTGAGAGCTGCCATTTTTCACGAGCCAAACATCTGTATATCCTGAGCAGAAAACTTGCACAGCCCCTCTGTGTGGGCAGCCTCCTCTAGGACAGGCTACTCTGGGGCAGAACCAGAGCTCAGGCTCCTGCCCCTCACATTCCAATTTAAATTTTAACGAAGTTTTAGGAGCGCTCCAGTCAAAAATCTGGCAGCAGTATTTGCCAACTGATTGCAACTAAGGGAGATACTAAAAAAGAGCAATTTGTCCAGTATTAGAAAAACTTAACAGGAAAAACAGATGCAAAGTTGGAGCCAAGGCACAGGTGGTACATACCTATAATCCCAGCAATTTGGGAGGCTGATGAAGGAGGATAGTAAGCTCAAGGCCAGCCTGAGCTAATGAAATCCTGATTTAAAATAAAAATAAAAAGGGCTGGGGACCTAGCTTAGTGGTAGAATGCCCCTGGGTTCAATCCCCAGTACCACAAAAAAGAGAAAAAAAAAAACATAGCACACATGTGTAACAGGGTATTAATGAAAAGATAAATTCAGAGAGAGCTGAGTATGGGACACAGTCAGTCCCAGACCTATTCTTAAAGCATCATATGTAGGAGAGCAAATCTTAAAAAGGTACCAAACAAGGACTTCAGGTAGCTACTTGGAGCAGAGGTGTTTTTGTTTTTTTTTGTTTTGTTTTTTTTTTTTTTTTACAAGCCTTGCATTTGAATATAGGCCCCCTAACTCTACAAAGTTTACAGACCTTCTGCTTCCTATAGGAAAGTCAAAGGGCAGTTCTATTGTTTTTCTTCCCTGACCAAGCAATGCATTGTCTCTACCTTACTGGCATTACTTTTAATCTCTTTTCCTTGAAATAGCATAAATTACTGGAGTTCTCATGCCCTGAAAACAACTGAGCAAAAGCAGAACCCAAATCAGCCCAATTCTAACTTTTGCAAAATTCTCCTAGGTCCTTCACGAGGTTTCTATTCATTCAATTAACATTTAGAGGTTGAAAATAATTAAATCTGTTGCTCTGGAAGGGATATGGGGGATGAGTTGTTACACTTTGGTGTCAAGTGAGTCACTTGGGGACTTGGGACACAACTTTAAAAGAAACAAGTGCAAAAGACTACTCCCAAATAGAGTGCCTATCTTCTGTTTGTCCCTTGGAAATATTCTAATACCCCAATGAAAAGGAAAACACAGCATCATTCCAATTTCTTCTCCCATACTATTTGCCTCTCCCCTCTTCCTACTCTGCTTAGAGGCCCACCACACCTCAGAGGAGGTAAAGGAAAGGAAGGACAAAGGTGCCTATAAAGAGGTTTTTGTCTATCCAGAAAAGTATGTGCTCGCTTCGGCAGCACATATACTAAAATCAGAAAAGTAAAATTAGACTTAAAACTTGCAAGAAAAACATCAGAAGAGTAGCTTCTCTACGATTCCACTTCAAAACACATACAAAAATTTGTAAAGGGTGACACGGTTATAGTACTGAAAGCATTCACATGGGACACCAAATGGGAAGTGGGTATCTCCAAAAAGACATTAGTCAAAATTAAAACACGTAAGTCCCATCACTATTTTATATTTTCTAGCAATTTCTTTATATGCTCCTTAGAGAAAAAGAACTTTGGACTGAGGATATAGCTTAGAGGTAGGAGCAGTGGGGGGACTATCTTGGGTTTTTGTTTTTTTTGTTTTTTTAATTCTTACAACCAAGATTTTAAATCTCAAAAATAGCTCAGTGTTAAAGTGCTTGCCCAGCACACATAAGACCCAGGCTTTGATCTCTGGCATGCAAAAAAAAGAGAGAGAGAGAGAGATGAGAGGTTGCAGGGGTGGGGGTATAGATTTCAGTTGTCTAAATTTTTATATTGAACAAACAGGGATGTGAATAAAACACACTTTTTGAGTCAAATCCACAAGTATGACTGGCAGAATTATTTCTAATTCTGTATCAGATGATGCTATTATAAGAGCTGGTTTATCGGGTTGACAAATTCCATCTCCAGAAAGCTAACCAACTCCCAACAATGCTTAATGGGATAAACCTGTTTGGTAGTTTTCGAGCTGAGAACACACTAAGGAATGGTTTGACACTATCGCCTGACACAAGTAAAACAAGGTTATAGAACCTGTTTTTATGTAAAAGTCAAAGTTACTAGAAGCAAAATAGTTCTTCAACAGATACTTCAAACTGAGGACATGGATAAAGACAGGAAGGAAATCAAGTAGCTCTTTTAGGCATTTCTTCTTTGACTGTGATTTTATCTGAATTATTTGCACCCCTTCAGTGTAATATTCCTAAGTAAACAAAACTTATTCTCCCTAAACCTCAATTTCCTCATCTGTAAAATGGAAGTAATAAAAGCATTATTTCACAGAGTGCTGTGAAAATTAAAAATCAGAAAGAAAGAAAAAAGAACAAATGAACTTATAAATTACTTCTCATGGTACCTAACATTTAGTAATACTAAAAAAAAAAAATGCTGGCTATTATTATCATCAGTAGGAACAGGTCAGTGGAAAAAAACTGGAGGCTACTTAATCTACCTTAGTACTTAAATTTAATCCTGAAAATGTATTAATCATTAACAATAACCATTTAATGAATATTTATCATATTTTATATATTAGAATGTTTTATTCTTTTGCTTGTTTTTAGGGTACTGGGGATTGAACACAGGGCTTCATAAAAGCTAGGCAAGTGTTCTACTGCTGAGCTATATTCTAGCCCCATTAGAAATTTATAAAAGCTATTTGAAAGTATTTCAATTCTAAGGGTAAAAGAATAAACACCACACAAACATTAGTTTATAAAAAATATTAACCAAGGCTGGGGATGTAGCTCAGTAGTGCACTTGCCTACCATGTGCAAGTCCCTGGGTTTAATCCCTAGCATTGCAGGAAAAGAAAGAGGGAAAAAAAAAAAAAGAGAGAAGCAGTTGGCTTTTTGAAGTTGAGCATATAAGTCAGCTGTAGAGCAAGGCCCTGGGTTCTAACCCCAGCAGTTTAAAACACACATGTACACGCATAAATCTTAAATGCAAAAAACAGTTAAGCCCATATCTAAAATCCCAGCAACTCAGGAGGCTGAGGCAGGAAGATCACAAATTTGAGGCTAGCCTGGGCAACTTAGCAAGACCCTGTCCCAAAGTACAATAAAAAAGGGGTGGGGGTACAGTGCAGTGGTAGAGCACTTGCTAGCATGTGTGAGGCCCAGTACCCAGACTCCAAAAAAGGAGAAGGGAGGAGGGGGAAAGGAAGGTACAGGAGGAAGAAGTAAGAAACATATGAAGGGAAAGGGAGGAGCATTCATAGATGATACAAAAGAAGCCATATATAAAACAAGAATCAGAGTTCAGGCTTACAAAGTGGAAAGTCTTAAACAGTTTTAAGTAGACAGGTATCCATAATTTCCCAGCAGCATGTACTTTTTCTTCTCTTAAACCCTGACCTAGGGTATGGGGGCTGCCAAACAACACATTCCTCTTTTTAGCTCCAGCAGGAAGTCATCCTTCCAGATTGAGATATTACTTCTATCTAAAAGAAGGGTCTTAAGACATTTCCCATGTAAGAGTTTTCCTAGCTAAAAATACAGAAAAGTTGCCAGATGCACAGTGTCCTCCAATAAACACTGTCATCTGGCAAGATGTCTGATTACTATGCCATACACTCTCTCTTTTCCATATATACAAATCCCCAAAGTATTTTTATCTTTGTTTTCACTTAACTAATGATGTTATTTCTTCATCTTGCCAAGGCTCTACCCAGCTCTGCCAGATTATCTGATCACAGTGCTCAACCCAGGACAGCCTATGCTTCAGAGTGTCCCTGAGTCAGATTTTAACTCTTTCTCTTCATGACATTTCACATATTTCCAGTGTCTCCACCCTGTCCATACCCAAGCAAACGTCATTTTATAACAAGTATGTACAAAAAGTCCCCATCCTCAGTTCACAAATTTTTCTCCTTCAACAACACGGTTGAAACTTTGCTAGATCTCAAAGTTAAATTCTGGTGTTTATTTTTCTGTTTCTAGGATATATAACAGGCATCTGACATTAATTTACAGTTCAAAAATTTTAAATACATATTACAAAGAAAACCACTGCTTCCTCATAAAAAGAAATACTATGTAACACCTTTATATTTTAATATTTGAAAAAACTAACTTAAAAAACTAGAAGCTATAGGATTGTGTGGTTAAACCATTAGTTACAGAACTGAGCTCTCCTTCTTGCAAATCTTTACACACTTTTGACAAAGTACCTATATTTTTTTTGTTGCACTTACTGGTTAACCATCCCTAATCCAAAATCTGAAATGAGTTAGGAATGTTCAACCAGTAAATGCCATGCAAATATTCCCAAACCCAAAACCTCTGAAATTTTAAACACTTCTGATCCCAGTGTTTTGGAGTTTTAAAAAAAAAAAAACAGTAATATTCAACCTGTATTGTTTATATGTTTTTGGTTCATCTAATCTAACTATAACTTCTTGAGCAGAATAATGCAGGTACAGGGCTTAATATTACACCTGGAACATAGGAAACACTTGACAAATGGGCAAAACAATAAATGGATAGCTTACATAGAACCAGAATTGATTCTTATCATCTGTGTGTCCACCAAAGTAGCACTTAATGGATGGATTATTACTTTTTTATAAATGCTTAAAATTCAGTTTTAAAATCCAATTGTCAGTTTTAAAAAATATTAGAAATCACGTTAAGACATGGTAAAAATATCACAAATCATGTTATGTTGATTTGTGAAACTGCAATTCAAGGTTTTCTTTCTTTCTTTTTGGTACTGGGGATTGAACCCAGGGACACTTGATCATTGAGTCACATCCCCAGTATTTTTTTTTCTTTTTTAATTTTGAGACAGCATATTGCTAATTTGTTGAGGGTCTCACTAAATTGCCCCAGACTCCTGAGTCATTGGGATTACAGGCATGCATCACCACGCCTGGCTATAATTCAAGTTTCAATCAAAAGTTAATAACCATTCTGAGTCTACACAGGTGATCATATTCTAGCCAAACTAAATTGAATTTGGTCTTCCAGGGAGCTCCCAACAGCCTTGGAACCCTAGAGACACAGACTCTGTAACAGTCACCATGATTCTGACATCAAATCAGCGACTAGAACCAGACTATTTAATCCTATACTTAGTTCACTATATTTTTCCTTAATATTTCCAAGTTATTACATGTTTTTCAGTAACATATTCCACTAAGTTTCAGATTGTATTTATAAAAACACCAAATAAACACTAGTGAATTAGTCTCAGGTATTATTAACAGCACTTGCCATTACAATTACTAAAACTGGGAGGGAATTCTACGGTAACCAAGAAATAACAACCAGTCAATCCCATTTTTTTTTCTTAATAGTTACATAGCATGGTATCAAAGTAAAAAGAAGAATTTTTTGTTATTTACAAAATATAGTTTCTACTAGAAATTTACTGGAGCTAATAACCAATATAAAATCTGAACTGTTTTTATTAACAATACAAGTTGCCAAACAGGCTTGAGTCTGGGGCATAGAACAGCTCAAGAAAATATGACTATTAACAAAAGAACCTGCAGGGCAGGGTATTCAAATTAGTCTTAGTCCTTTCCTCACTGGGATGGAGTTCAACAAGTGTAACTAAGATATTAAGGAATCTATGTTTCTTTTTCATCAAATTATTTCATTTATTTGTTTGGTGCTGGGGATTGAACCCAGGGCCTCTTCCTTGCTGGTTTATTTAGAACTACAACCAAAGCAAACTAACTGGGGATGAGTTTTCATCATTTACATCACCAAAATAAAATTAGTATTTCAGAGAGAGTGTGTGTCTGTGTACATATAACCTTGCTGAGCTCTAAACAAAACAAATGAAAGAGCCCGGTGTCTAGAAAACTCAATACTACCTCTCACAGTGTGTTAAGATCATCTACAGAAAAGAAAGAGGTAGGGAATGGCAAGGGGAGAAAGAGCCAGGGCAGTGGTTTTTAAACTGGCTTGTCCAGTGTATTGCTGCCACCAGACAAGTTAATTCCCCTCTTCACAGTCTCAGTTTTTTAATGTAAAACTGATAAAAGGACAAATTAAAAGTTCCTGGTCCTTTACCTTTGGGACTCTGAAATTACCTATATAGTTCCTTTCCTCCCCATAATTCAGACACTTAAACTTTTTAAAAATGTCTTGAAAACAGGTTCGTATATCTATTTTAGGTAATGAGATGTAGCCCTCACATCTGGACAATCTTACTGGTTTTGCAAAGTGTGAACACCTCAAGTTCTTCATAACCCCTTTTGGACTTAATGCTTCCACACAGGACAAGAGTAGACTTATAGAAGACTAACTATTATAATATAGGTTCATAAATCAATTCAAAGATTAGTTCAAATTCTATAAATATTTAAAGCCTTGGGAAGACAAAAATAATTCTGTGCCCCATTTATAGTAAATGTTCAAAAAATGTTTGTAGAATTATATATTTGAACATCAGGCCTTATTGGATTCCTTTATATGTTTAACTCTCATGGGAGACATTCCCTAGAAGAGAAAGAACTTTTAAAGAACATAATTGGAAAGAAACAACAAGCCCAGCAAACAAATAAACCCTTCCTATACTGTTTGAGGGACAGCATGAAACAGAACAAGGCAATTCATTCAAAGAGTGTGGAGATGGGTCATAAATGAATATCTAACCAATGTGACACAGCACACACTTAACCTACAAAATGCCCTAATAACTTGACCTGATTATTAGGGCAAAGCAAATATTAACATTCCCTCTTCACATGGGACACTGCGGAGAAGCAATGAATGGTTTTGCAAAGAATCCTTTTTCACTCAAGTTCACCCTTTTAATAATTCTTGTGAATGGGGACAACAGTATTACACCGCCTGTCTCGTCTATTCCTTAATCTGCTCCAATGGTCATTTGTTAAGTACTAAAAAGGATATGAAATCTAGTTTAAGTGCTGCGTGTGGAAGACAATATCAGCTTTTCTTAGATTACACCTTCCAGCTAAAACGGCAAATATTGACAAAAAGGAAATGATTTCCTAGAATCTTTTCTGTAGCAAATGTTTCTTTCAAAAGTTACATAATTTTCAGGAATATCACAAGAGAAAAATAATAGACGTAAAACACCACAAATGAATCTTTCAAAAAGCAGCGGAAGAACTATAATCTGCAGCACCCTACATTCCTAACCTTCTGCAATCTGCGTGGAGCACGCATTTCTCAACCACGCTGTTGATAACAGAGATTCGAGTTTAATCACTTCGCAGCCGATCCTCGCACGCCCTTCCCCCTGCGCTGGGGCGCGCACCAGGACTCGAAAGCAAGCCCCGGGAACTCACAGGCTGGCCTATGTGAGCAAAGGGAAGGAAATGACACAGGCAGGAAAAAAAAGCAAATCAAGGAAAAGACACAACAGCAGCTGGGCCTGCACCAGCCTCCAACCCGGGCCCTACACTGCGCTCTCGCTCCCCCTCCCTCGGGCTCCAGGGCCGGCTCGCTGAGGCTGGAGCCGGCTGCCCAGCGGAGCACTGGCCCTGGGTCTCGCCGCCGCCTCCGCCTCCTCCTCCTCCTCCTCGGGATGCGCCTTCCGCGCCTCCCGGAAAGAGGGCTGCCTAGTGGGCTCGGCCGGCGGGGCAGCCCCGGAGGGCCTCGGGAGCCAGAAACCCGGCCCCGGCGCCGCAAGCCGGTGAGCGGGGGGCCGACCGTCCGCAGCCCGGGGCTGGGCGAGCTGTCCATGCCTGTCAGGCGGCGGCCCAGGGCTCTCCTCCCCTCCAACCGGGGCGGGGCGTCGCGAGGCAGCGCGGGCACAGGCCGGGGCGGTGGCGACACTCACCCATGGTGGCGATGGCGGCGGCGGCTCGAGCCCAGGAGTGTCACCTCCGCAGCAGGGGCTGCATGCCGGGGGCCCGGGCGGCGGGGACGGCAGCGGGCCTGGCTCCGCGCGGGGGCCGCGGGCTGCGCTCAGGGCCCCCGCCGCCTCCCCAGGCTCCGGCTCCGGCTCCGCCCGCAGCCGGGCGCTGTGGCATGGGCAGGGTGGCCCGCTACATCCCGGGCGCTCCCGGGCTTGGCCCAGCCCGGTGTCGCCAGTGCCGCTCGGCCCGCCCGCCCACCAGTCCCTCAGTCCAGCAGTCGCTCGGTCCGGCCACCGTTCTCCACCTCAGGAACGCTCCGAAAAACAAACCGCTGGTCGCGCAGCTCGCCCCCCTGTCTGTCACTCACTCCAGCATCCTCCAATCCCAGGCAGCTGCAGGACCTTCGCACCACCCCCACTCACTTCACCAGCCAATAACGAGAAGGAAGTCAGCTACCCCTATTGCCCCCCTCCCCAGGCTCTCTCCCAACACCCTAAACTCTTTCAGCCGCCAGCTAATCATCAGCACCACACGAAAACTAATCCCGCCTCCTCCCTCAGGATGCCAATGGCCAAGCAAAGTCGGTTTCCGAGTGATGTCTGGCGCCTGCCAATCATCAAAACATAGCCGGTTTCCCGTGCTGCTAGCCAATCACGGAGAAGACTTCGAGCCTCAGTCTCTGCGCATCTCTAGCTGGAGCTCTCTCCAGCTCTTCCCGGGAGGTGTGGGCTGCTCCAATCACAGCTGCGGTGTGAAGCTCCGCCCACATTCCCACCTCCCATCAGTCATCGAAGGCTCCGCGAACGCGCGGGCTGGCGCGGTTCCCAGCCGGCTACTCTGGGGCTGGGGTTAGGAGGCGGCCGCCAGGGCCATTGGGCCTTCCGCCCTTCGGTTCTAGGCTGCCCCCGTGGTCCGGACGACTCCGGAGGCCAGCGTCTTGCTCCTCCCGGTGTTAGCCCCAGGGAAGGGTCTGGCTCTGAGCTTCGCGTCGTGTGGCCACCTCTGCGTCCGATCCCTAGTTAGTCCTCCCCGCAAAGACGGGGCTTGCCCAGAGGAGGGAGGTTTCGCCACTGCCTCCCTTTCCCTGGGTCTCAGACCTCCGGAGCCACACCCTTGGTTCTCCGTTTCTCAGGACCCAGAGGTTGGGGTAATGCTGAGATGTGGGTCACAACGTTCTGTGAATTCCGCCAAAAGTTCTTTTGGAAAATAGTGTTTTTTTTTTCTAGTTATTAAAACTAACAAAAGCATTTTGTATTGAAAAAAAAAATAAAAACACAGAAAACTACAAAGAAGAAAACTTGATATCTAGCCCAGAGATAATTTTATCTATTTCCTACCCAGACATAAGTTTGACAAAAATGGCTTCATATTGTTTCCTAATGTGCCACTAAATATTGTTCTGAATCAATTGTACCGGCTGCATGATATTTCAAAATAGTGACCATAATTAATTTTCCCAACCCCTCATTGTTCAACATTTTATACACCCAGATCTTCCGATTCCAAGTCCGCCACAATTAATGTGGGCTCTCTTCCTCTGATCACTATTTCAGTGAAATATGTCAATGACTCCAGAGTAAGCTTCCTCAGATAGCATTTTCAACAGGCACCTAACAACCTTTACTGGGGGCTTGCCTTGAGTGTCAAATTCCTTAAGAATTACTTCAGCTGCTCCCTTTTTCTTACACCCAATTCCTAATATTTAATTAGCCCTTATGTCCTGCTTTTCCTCAATACGTTTTTAAAGTTCATATTCCCACCTGATTTAGGTCACCACTCAATTTACTGGAGTTCTCTATAATAATCTCCCTTCTGGGATGAGGAAATAAAAGGGAAAGAAACATTTGTCAGCCATTCTCTATAGGCCAGGCATGTCATTTCATTTAAGTTCCATGTCCAAGTGATGGAACCAGGATTCATACCAGGTCTGTCCTAAAAGCCATGCACGAGTTCAGTGTTTCTCAACCTATTTTTTTTCCATCATCCATCCGTGCCAGGAGAAAATTTTAATCAATTAACTTATTAATTTAGTTATTTATGGTGTCTAGGACTGAATCCAGGATCTTGCACATGCTAGGCAAAAAGCTCTAACAATGAGCTACATCCCAACTATTTGTTTTTAATGCTACTAGGGACTGAACTCAGGGTGCTCTACCACTGGGATATATCCCCAACCTTTTTTTTTTTTTTTTAAGACTATGTGTTACTTTTTTTAAATTGTCAATGGACTTTTATTTTTATTTACTTATTTATATATGGTGCTGAGACTTGAACCCAGTGCCTCACACATGGGGGACAAGCACTCTACCACTGAGCCAGAAGCCCTGCCGCCCCCGCCTTTTTAAGAAATTTTTAGACAGGTTCTCACTAAGTTAACTAGCCAAACTGGCTGAGAATTTGTGATCCTCCTGCCTCAGCCTGGGATTACAAGCCTACACTATCATGCCCAGCCCCTAGTCTGAAAATTTTAATTACTTAATTAAATTTAAGCTCTTCCTAATAAAATATATTAAACACTAAGGAATAAGATTTTGTCAGATGGAGCTGGGGGTGTAGCTCAGTTGGTAGAGTGCTTGCCTAAAATTCACAAGGCTCTAGGTTCAATCTCCAGCACGACCAAAAAAAAAAAAGATTTTTGTCAGATGAAGTTGAATTCTGAAGGTCATAAGTCATTGTAAAGTCTAAGGGTTTGTTTTTTTTTTTTCTTCCAACTTTGACAATAAATTTTTGTCCCATTGAGGACAATATCACCCTGTTAAGAATGCATATAATAGGCCAATGCTAGAAGTCACCATCTGCCAACCTGAGGCCTAGATTCAGGTCTTAATTTATTGATCTTGAGATCAACAAAAAAAATTATATATCGGGCTGGGATTGTGGCTCACATTGAGTGCTTGCCTATCGGGCAGGATCCGGGTTCGATCCTCAGCACCACATAAAAATAAAGGTGTTGTGTTATATCCATCTACACCTAAAAAATATTTTTAAAAAATTATATGAATGCCAGAAGAAATCTAGTACCCACTCTAAGACCTGTATCTGAAGGCCCAAGAAGCAGCTTCTCTTGGAATGTCCAATATATGTATCCAATTTAACATGTTCTACATAAGAACTCTAGATTCTTTTCCCCTTCACCCTAAACTCTGCTCCTGTTTTCCTAGTTGTTAAAGTACAAACCAAGAAGAGGCTTCCTTGATTCTTTGTTTTCCTAACAAACATATATCTAAACACTTAGTATATATTTTCAGCTCTCATTTCAAAATGTATCTGAATCCATCCAATTTACATCGCCACCAAACTAAAATACACCCTCTCTCTCTCCTGGATAATTGTCCCAACCTCCTATCTGGTCTGTTTCCTCTGGGCTGCCCCCAAAATAATTCTCCAGCAGCAACCAGAGTGATCTTCGTTAAATATAATTCAGATCATGCCACTCCTTGCTGTCAACCCTCTAATGTCTTCCCAACACACTCAGAATAAAACCCCAATTCTTTGTCACCAGGCTCAGCAGGAGCTGACCCCAGCCATCCTCTCCAAACTCTTTTACCACTGCCAGCCTTATACCATGCTGGCCTCCGTAACATTCTTTGAATCTACCAAGCTCTTTACCTCAGGACCTTTGCACTTGCGATTTGTTCTACCTGAAGTGCTCTTCCCCAAGATATTCCCGTTTCTGTACTTCAGACGTTTCTGTACATCTGCTCAAATGCCAATTCTTAAGAGTAATCATTCCTAGACACCCCATCAAAAATAGCCTTTCGGGGCTAGAGTTGTGGCTCAGAGGTAGAGCACTTGCCTGGCACGTGTGAGGTCCTGGGTTCAATCCTCAGCACCACATATAAATAAATAAAATAAAAAGATCCATTGACAACTAAAACTTTTTTTAAAAAGGGCTGGGGTTGTGGCTCAGCGGTAGAGTGCACTCCTAGCACATGCAGGGCTATGGGTTTGATCCTCAGCACTACATAAAAATAATAAATAAATAAAATAAATAAATAAAGATATTGTGTTTAACTACAACTAAAAAATAAATATTTAAAAAATAGCCTTTCTTCCATCATTCTGTATTTCCATATTTTGCCTTATTTTTCCTTCATAGTGCATGAAATTATATTGCTTCCTCCAAATACAACAAATAAAATCTGTGTAAAACCTTACTGCTTTATCATCAGCAATTGGAATAGTGCCGTGCATGTAATGAACTGCAACACAACTATTGAGTCTTCAGCTGGATAAAGCCTTCTGATTTCCCTTCTACCTTTCTTTCCCCTGCCTTTTTAGTGGGCTTCATTTCCACTGTTGATCCCTCAACCAACCATCTCAAACATTCCCTTGCTGCAATTATCATATGTGCTGAGAATTCCAGAATCCAAACTTCCTCTCTAGCTCTGGCAGGTCCTTCTGAGTTTGAGATATATATCACTCCTTGGACTTCACACAGGCACCTAAATTCAATTCTACAGATCCAAACTGAACTCATCATTTTCCTCCCTTGTTCCAGTTTCCACCTTCTGTTCCCCAAGTAATACCTGAGTTATCAATGAGCTCTTGCTCCCCATTTCCCTTCCCTCACCACCAATCTTGACCATGTCTTCAATCTGTCTACTTGGATTACTTAGTGTAACAGTCTCTCAATGTGTATTTTGCACCCCACCCCTCATTTTTTCAGGAAAAAAACTTAGCCTAAACTTCCTTAGCTTCCCTCTAGGAAGCCTTCCCAAACACATAACTCCAAGTCTGGGTTAAGGCCCTCTGACGTGCTCTCAGAGCATCCAGTACTTCTTCATCCACACACTTGTCCCACCTTGATGTAATTGCCTTTAACAAAGGAAGCATACTGTCAGGCGTTGTTAGGGTAGGGATCTAGCTCAGTGGTAGAATACTTACCTAGCATGCACAAGGCACTTCGCTTTTCTTTTCTTTTTTCTTTTTTTGGTAGCAGGGATTGAACTCAGGCACTCAACCACTGAGCCACATCCCCAGCCCTATTTTGTATTTTATTTAGAGATAGGGTCTCACTGAGTTGCTTAGCACCTTGCCATTGCTGAGTTAGTGATCCTCGTGCCTTGTCCTCCCGAGCCACAGGGATTACAGACATGTGCCACCATACTCAGCCAAGACACTCTGTTTGATTCCCACTACTGAAAGAGAGAAAGGGGGAGAGAGAGAGAGAGGCTTTCATTCAAATTAGTAAGTATGCCTACTATCTTTTATTTCATAGAACATTAAAAAAATGTGTTAAATGAATATCAAATGGGGATATCAGTAATTGAATGTAATTTCCACAAATATACCCAGCACTGTTTTTTATTTTGAGAGAAGAGTATCACTAAGTTGCTGAGGTTGATCTCAAACTTGTGAGCCTCCTGCCTCAGCCTCTCAAGTTGCTGGGATTATAGGTGTGCATCATCAAGCCCAGCATCTATCACCTGATCTGATGAACATTCTTTTAATTTGGAGGTAAAGTAGAATATATTTGGATTACCATTTCAACTGGTTAGTTTGTCTGTGTCATCAAGGTAACATACACTTCATAGCAGATTTTTACAACTATTGACATTTACTTCTAAATAAAAATTGCTTTTTCATTTTGAAATTCCACTTCTATAAACTCATCACAAAATATATTTTACAAGTGAGCAAAGATTAAGAACATTCATTACAATATCTTTTGTAAGTAGACAATAAGAGACTGGTTCAATAAATTATGGCACATTAACACCAAAGAGTATGAGGTAACTACTAACAAGAATGAAGAGACTTTTTCATACTAATATTAAAAGCTACCCAGAATATCTTGTGAAGTGGAAAACAAACAGGTTATAAAGTGTATAGGGTGATCACAATTCAGTTTTAGAAAATGTTCATTCATATTTAATGGGGAAAAGGCCAACATTTATTAAAAACTTAACTATTGCCAGGCACCATTTTAAGTGCTTGACAAATAGTATAGGTACTGTTATTATTCCCATTTTACATATGAATTATCAGATGCAAAGAAGCTAAATTCTTGTCCAAGGCCATTAGTGACCCGCAGAGCTAATTTCCTGGAAGACTGGCTCCAAAGAATAGAATAACATAGATTGCTAATGCTGGTTGTATCTTAGCAGGTAGGTTTAGATGGGACCTTTGTTCTTGTATATTTCTGTAAGGCTTAACTTAAAAAAAAAAAAACAACCAATAAATTTCAGCTGGGTGCAGTGGTGCACTTCTGTAATCCTGGCAGCTGGGGAGGCTGAGTCAGGAGGATTGCAAGTTCAAAGCCAGCCTCAGCAACTTAGCAAGATCCTGTCTCAAAAAAAGGCAGGTGTGTGTGTGTGTGTGGGGGGGGGGGGGCTGGGGATGTGGCTCAGTGGTTAAACACCCCTGGGTTCAATCTTTGGTAACAAAACAAAATACTGTTACCTTTTTGGTATAGACAAAAAAAAAAAAAAGGTAAAAAAGGAAAAAATGCTTTTCTGTTCACTGGCTAGGCATGGTAGAAGAAAGTGATTTAGTCAAGACTAGTGTGTAATCTATTATAGCACTTGCATATGCTAGACCTATTGACATTTTAATTTTTTCTCCTCAATATCTCCAGAGGAGTCTGCAGGAATTCAATTAAAAGTCTGGGAGTCAGGGGATCCTAGGGTTTTGAGATTTATTGACTGCTTTGCTCTAAGTTACAGAGGGAAAAAAGTAACTCAACCAAGGGGTTGAATTTCCACAGTTGGTTAGAGGCAGAGTCCTCTTTGATTCAGTCAGGGCCTCTGGCAGAGGGAAGGCAGCTCCACACAATAGCACTTATTAAAACAATAAAGGCAGTGGAAAGAGCCTGTCACAAATGCTTCCATTCCACCAAAAGGACACTTGAATGTAAGCCTAATGTGGCTTCAAGTCCTTGAATGACTTTGTGTTGCTAAGAAAATGAACAATAATAAGGTAAAGCAAGTCAGTTCCAGACCCCATTCTTCTGATTTTTTAAAATATTTTTTTAGTTGTAGATGGACACAATCAATACCTATATTTATTTTTATGTGAACCCAGCGCCTCACACGAGCTAGGCAAGTGCTCTACACTGACCTACAACCCTAACCCCCCATTCCTCTGATTTTAAGGTCTATCTGGCTCCTGCATACCCAGATGTGGTCTCCCTGGTTAGAAAATAATTTGTATAGGTTTTGTTTTTTAAGTATGTCCCCTAGTTAAAAGATAATTTAAAAAAAAAAAAAAACAGTAATAAATGATTATGTAAAGATCTTCTGACAAAAATATTCTTTGAAAAATAATTTTTAATGGCAGCATAATACCTCATCATATCGATATGACAATTTTTATTTAAATAGCTCAAGATCTCTTTACCAGATCTAGAAACAGCAGAACAGGTTCAAAAAAGGGTTCCTTCATTTCCTCTTGTACATTAACTGCAAGAGACTGCGGGATACCGCCAGGGGTCAGTGCAGAGCCATCTTCAACAGAAGCTATTACCATGCAATTCTGCAAGTAGCCTTGATGTAAGAAAACTGGTTATGCAACAATCCATATTAATAAATTCTATCTACTAGGCTAGAGGAAGCCAATTCACATTATTATATTATTATATTATTACATAAGAGTAGGCTTCCTTATACATATTTCTCAGATTAAAAATGATCAGTCTTCCGAATTAATTTATATTTAACATTTCCAAAAATAGAGATACTTTATAAACAATGTCTATTAATATAAGACGTGGTGTTAGAACCTGTTCTCACCTGCTTTGTGTGAGATCAACTGTGCATAATATACTTGGCTTATTTGATACAATTGTTGGGTATGAAGCAGCATATAAACTTAAAATTATACTATATTTTAATTATATGTTAATCAGCTGTTTGGATGAGTTATCTCCTACAAAATAAAGAGTTCCAGGTAATAGTTTGACTATGAATAACTAGATACAAGGACATATAGTTTGACATCATCTTGGATTATTCAGTCAGTTTTCTTCCCCACAGCCATTGCTCTCCGGTTGTCAAGGTCATTGTAAAATTAGTCATCTATTGTTCCTAAAAGCTAAAGTTATCATTTATAGTCAATTTGGTTTTGGTTATTTTCCATCCTTATTTACCTGAGGCTCCTTCAGGAAAATTACTATGAGCTCAGAAATAGCTTAAACAACTTACAAGGAGGTGGATAACAGGGATCCAAAAGGCACTCCAGGCCCAAAATGCTTGACAGGCATATGTGGTTGGCCTTCCTGGCCCCTCTGAACCCAGAAGTTACTACCAGGCTTCTGATTCAGTCTTTCACTCTTCCTTCTGTCTCCATGACCTCTTCGGTTCTTAGGGCCCCATCATTTCACATATGGGATGGAAAGGAGCTGGGGCTGGGTGTCCTAGGTACCTGCAGCACTCAAACTCAGCTTGATGATGGCTTTCTGCAGAGCAGCCCAATCTTCTGACAGGTCTACTCTGACCAATCTCAGGACATACAATGGTCAGGAAAAAGGTCCTAGGGAGTCCCTTATCACTGACACCTAATTTTCTACTGGGCTAGAACCTTAAGCTCTCTGGTGACAGAAGGGCACAGAGGCCACATCAAATGAAGATACATGCATAGCACACCCCACTATTGTGGGCAGCTCCTATAGAGAGTAGTCCTGTATTTTCCCTCTGAGGTCACAGGGTGCCAGCTGAACAGTCTGTGCTCTAGATAAGGAGAGTTCTTGTACACTGTAGATGTTTGAGAAACAGTAGTTACATGAATGAATACCAATGTTAAGCCATAAGACCAGTATTAGACCACAGAGTGCCTGGATACAACCATATTTCTATGGCCAGTCAAAAAAAAAAGCAACAAGCTGGGTATAATGGGGTATGCCTGTAATCCCAGATACTCAGGAGGCTGAGGCAGAAGATTCACAAGTTCAAGGTCAAACTGGGCAACTTAGTGAGACCCTGTTTCAAAGTAAAAAGTAAAAGGATTTGGGGGTATAGCTTAGTGGTAAAGCATCCCTGGGTGAAGTCCCCAGTACTACAAAACAACAACAACAAAAATCTGGAATTGAAGGACGGAACTAAGCATGGGGTACTGAAATAGTTAGTCTAGAAGTCCAATACCCAAATGAATGCAGAAAAGCTCAAGAGCCATACAACAGCAATGCAGCAACCAAGATCAACCACTGTCATTATTTAAGAATAGGTTCCAGCTGGGCATGGTTGTACACATCTGTTATCCCAGTGATTCAGGAGGCTGAGGCAAGAGGATCCCAAGTTCAAGGCCAGCCTGAGCAGCAAGACCCTGACTTAAAAAATAAAAAGGGGCTAGGGACAGAGCTTAGTGGTACAGCACCCTTGATTCAATCCCTAATACCATAAACACACACATAGACGTACCCACACACAAAGAGTAGTTTTCAATATATAGGGCCTTGAGGAGTTTACAATTCCCACAAGGGCCAACTACCTGAGATCACAGTCAGACCAGCTGGCTGATCCCACCCTGCATCCAGGAGGGCTTTGAAATACCAGCAGTGCCAACAAAGAAGTCCCAGGAAAGTGTGATTCCCCTGACCTCAAAGCCACAAGAAATGGCCTTTGACCTCCTAACCTGTTAGGCTTCCCACCTGCTTCAGTCTCAAAGATTGCTGCAGATGCCTGTGCTATAGAATGAGCTGTCCCTTGCCTAAGAAGGAGCCCACAAGCACATATGTCCTGGTCATTCAATGTTGTCATAGACATGAATCACATCCTCATAGTTGCCAAGAGCCTGGATGAGATGAGCAGCCTGCTCCAGGTCGGGGTCAGCCAGTCGCACTGTTGAGGTGGGGATGAACTCCAGTGTACAGGACACAGAGCATAAGCCCAGAGAGTCCAGCTTGTTCCTCACTTGATGCAGTGAAGAGGCATCACAAATAAACTAAGGGATAAAAGAAAGTCAGAAGGTATTAAAACAAAGCCAGATAGAACTTTGCAAAGTCTCAAGTGGAACTGCTGTAGTTTAATATATCATTGGGTTAAATTCACAGTTTTCAATATTCTGACTCTTTCTCATCATCCTCAGTAGAGTAGGCCCCTTATCCAGTATTCATTTAATTAATGTTTGTACAATATGTGAACTCTTTTCCTCACCTGTACCCTGGGGCACAGGAAGAAACCAAGAGAGGCATGTTAAGCCCACCAAAGATAGAGGCTTCAAACTCACTTTAAAAAGGTTCTTTTCTTCTTCATCTTCAGCCTCCTTGACATCTTCAGCTCCAGCTTCAATTGCCAGCTCCAGGGCACGCTCTAGGTTCACAGCTTTCTTCTCTCTGTCTTCCACTCCAACCACAACCACCCCCTTTTTGTCAAAAGAATGACGAGCTCCTTCTGTCATTATTCCCCTGAGAAGAAAGGAAATGGGCCAGAGTGCATGGATGCCTTTAGACATTCAGCCTCCACAAAGCACAGACTCTAACACCACCTCTTCCTCACTGGGCCTATAGAGCAAACATGGACATGGAGCAGCTCCCTCCCTGAAGAAGACGCAGCTGCTGCTGGGTAAGGAATAGTCCAAGGACATCCCCACCCTCTATTTTCTGCCCTGATTGGAGTCTGGAGGATACAAAGACTGCTAATTATTTCCTGGAGTCCTAAAGACTCCAGTCCTGGTAAAGCATTTTAAGACCTGACCATTATATAGCTACAAATGGGATAATGGGACAAAGATCCTGTCTACACAGATGAACATGTCTTTTGGATCCTTCCTAGAACAGAATATATTAAGATCAAATCAATTATGCCAGGCTGGGGTTGTGGCTCAGTGATAGAGCGCTTTCCTAACACATGTGAGGCTCTGGGTTCGATCCTCAGCACCACATATAAATGAATAAAATAAAGGTACTGTGTCCACCTACAACTAAAAAAATATTTTAAAAAATTCAATTATGCCAGTGGATTCTAATAAGGAGAAGGTATGCTTATAATTTGAAATACCACAAGAAGTCAACAGTATTTACCTTGCATAGATTAGAACCAGAAGGCTCTGTTCCCTCCCACATTCCTCTCCCCTAGACACACACCTACCCATTCTTGTTCAGGATATGTCGAATGTCTGACTGGCACTTGGAGCCACTGTTAGATAATGCCTCAATGAGCAGAGAAGAGCCACCAGGGCCTCGACCCTCATACAGCAAATAAATGCCCTTAGTTTTCTGCAATAAACAACACAAACACATTTTCCTGTTTCCCAATTCCCTCCTACATGCCAAGTCCAAACCACGGGCACCACAATGTTGGCTTCATAAGATGGGCCTCTAGGCTGGAGCCTGTATTCTCAAGTCTTTATTTCTGTCCCCACCTTCTCAGAGGAGGCCCTAGGGACCAACTTTTGAGGTAACAGAAAATATCACCCCTTCTCAGAAGGGAGTCTGTTTTGGTTCCCTGGTCCCTTGAATAATCAGCCATCTCTGAATTCTGCTTCCTCCCCTCCACAGCCAAATCCCACATCTGTCCTCCCAAGTCACCCCCACCAGGATTCATCCTCCTACATCCTATTTCACATGAAACCCACCTGTTAAGTCTCAATGCTCCTACCCCTGTATTGCTGAGTACTGCTGCATAAAAATCACACAACAGGGCCTTGTCCTAAGAGCTGGTGAAAATAGCATGGACTCAAAATTCAAACACTCCAGAACGCCAATAACCAATTTCATGTGGACTCCCCACACCTCTTACTTATCCCTGTCTATGCATCCAATCTTTACTACTCTTTTCAAGCACCCTGCCCTGCACCTTTCTGGAACTTTCAACTGATGACTTCTCTTACACTTTCACAAAGGAAATACAGGGCCCCTGGGTGGAAGAAAATTGTATCTCTGCTTCTGTCTACATAAAGGCAATATGCATAATGTTAGAGCATAGTTTCTGGAGTCTGATTCAAGTCTGTCATTTTCTGTTTGAGCTAAGTCCAGTCACCTAAACATTCTTTTTTTTTTTTTTTAATTGGTTGTTCAAAACATTACAAAGCTCTTGACATATCATATTTCACACATTTGATTCAAGTGGGTTATAAACTCCCATTTTTACCCCGTATACAGATTGCAGAATCACATCGGTTACACATCCACGTTTTTATATATTGCCATACTAGTCAGTCACCTAAACATTCTGTGCCTCAATTTCCACTTAGGATCATTTTGAGGATTCACTGAGAAAATGCATATAGAGTTTTTAGCAAAGTATTTGGCCTGGCATAAGCACCCAATAAATACTAGCTATTAAGATGATTACTAACTCCTTCACATCATTCTTCCTTGTCCCAGAGGAAAAGGTACCCCTCACAGGAGTTCAACATCCCTGCTCCTCCCACCATCACTATCGCTGTCACCCTTTCCCCTTCTACTGGCTTTTCTTCTACAGGGCATAAACATTTGAAAAAGAAAAATAACCCTTCTTCAAACTAATATCAGGGCTTTCCCCACACTGTGCCCATTCTTTCTATCCCATCCCATCACAGCTTGGTTGGGAAGTTCTGGGTTGTGTGGTTCTGAACACCATCTACTCATCCTGCTCCTGACTGTGCTCCTCCAAACCCCAGAGGCACTTAGGTTGAGAGTGTCTGATAATTTAAGGAGTGTTTGGTAGCCTTCCAAACAGACCCTGTGGGAACTGTGTTCAATAACAAGAACATTAAACTGAAGACACACCTCCATTTTTAGCGCTGCCTCAATTGTTGATTTGGGCATATGCTTGCTGCGACACACCTCTAGGATATTAGCTAGGTGGCTGTTGCTCTCAGGGTCAGGGCCTCCCTCTGAAATAAAGAAAAAAAGTGTCAGCAAAAATATCTCATTACAGCATGGGAGAAAAAAGGGATTTACAGCCCTACTTCCAGCCAAAACAGTGGCAAGTTACCATTTCATTCATTAAAACAATGTATCCATGCTGAGCACAGTGGACAGGCCTGTAATCCCAGCCTCTGAGGATGCTGAGGTAGGAGGATCAGGAGTTCAAAGCCAGCCTGGGCAACAGTAAGGCACTAAGCAACTCAGGGAGACACTGACTCTAAATAAAATACAAAGTAGGGCTGGGGATGTGGCTCAGTGGTCAAGTTCCTGAGTTCAATCCCCAGTACCAAAAACAAACAAACAAAAAACAATGTATCCAGTATCTGCATGGAATATAGGAAGTATTTTGGAAAAGAAATTTCTAATTCTCTGCATCTTTGGGAGTGGTTATCCATTCTAGGTTTTGGCAAACTCTACTTTTCATTAGATAAAATGGTGAGAGACACTGATGATAACAATATCTCCTAGACTTATTAATACTCCTTGCTCTTACTCTATTACTTTGGGCATAATTACTGAAATGTTCACATGACATTGTAAGTATGCTGTCTCTGAGACTAGGGGCTGTATCTCATAATCTTTGTATGATCAGTGCCTGTCAGGAAATAAACATTCCATACTGTTAGTTGAACTTAATATCAAGAATTCTTAGCTGGATATGCCAACTCATGTCTGAAATCCCAGTTACTCAGGAGGCTGAGGCAGGAGAATTCCAAATTCGAGGCAAATCTGGGCACTTTAGTCAGATCCTGTCTCAAAGTAAAAATTTTAAAAGGGCTGGGGATGTAGCTCAATGGTAGAGTTCTTGGCTAGCATGTGCAAGGATATGGGTGATCTCTCAGTACTGAAAAAAAAAAAAAAATCCAAGAGTGAATGGCTCTTGGTGTTAGCCCTTCAGTAAAATATATACATACATGCACACAGAATTCAGAAGAAAAGGAATCAAAAAGAAATACCAGGCAGGAGTTCTAGAGGCAAATTAACATTAAATGAATGCTTATTATGTTCAGTAAACTACTGAAAAGCAGGCCAAATCCATTTTACAGAAAAGGAAACTAAAACCCAACAAAGTTAAGCCACTTGTGCAAGGTCTTGGATTAGTAGAATCCAAGTCTTCCTGACTTCAAAGTCCCTGCTTTTTACAGGATTTTTTTTCTCTACTCCTATGGATGTCTGACACTAAAAAGAATACAGACTTTTTAGGGTAGCTACAAAACTGGGAAAAGATATGGCTGCAAGCCTACCTTCTAAGAAAATATGTCTCAAGAAACCCTAATGAGGCAAACTGGGGCTTAGGCAAGCAATAGCCTCTGCCACAACCTACATGCTACAAGAAGCAACTGCAGAGGGCTTGGGTTTGAGACATATATCTGACCTGAGGATTTGTTTCTATGGAGCTCCTAGCTACAGACTTGGATGAAGTCACTTTTACTTCTTATCTTTCTTTCTAGGGCAGCTCCCTTTTTAACAAGAAAAATTGTTTGGAAGAGTGAATGAGGGACATCCAATGTAGATAGGTTCTGAAGGTTAATGAGGTGGGCAACAGTGGTAATTGGGGGAATGAAAAGAAAATGAAGGTCTCGGGATCAGGGTGCACCCTAGCGCAACCCCAGGAGGCAAGCGAGACAATAGGGTCGGAGAGGGCAGCGGCGGCCAGAAGGGGCTATCAGGTTCTCACCTTTAACCGCCAGGCGGATGCTCAGACAGAGTTTGGAGAAGATGCGACTCCTTTCTGTATCCTTGGGACCCTTAATGTGCCGGACTTTGGACCATTTGTTGTGCCCGGCGAGGGCCGCCGCGGTAAGGTGCAGCTTCTTGCCCGCAACAGGGCCGTAGCCCGGAGGCTCTGGGTGGGAGGCGAACCGAGAAGCCGCAGGGAACCCGGGGCCTCGCGCCCGCAAGCATCGGGCAGCTGTTTTGCTCACGTTGGCGGCAGCCCAAAACGCCATCGGCTCCCACTCTTGGCTGCAACTTCCAACAGCAGCGGCTAAGATGAGCCCGTCCTGTCGGCTGCCGGAACGAGTAGGTTTGGACGCTGAGCTTGCTTCCGCCGGTCACGCCTGTCTGTAGCAGTCTAACGAGGAACGACCCCCGCACTGTCCTCCCGGCAGCCAGATGTGGGGACCCTTGATGGAGTAGTGCACTTCCTCTCACAAGTCCGTTTCAAAAACAGGTCCCCATCGCCCGCAAAGTCCGTTCCGTGGCTGCACTGTCCTTGGCTCCTGTTTTGTGGTTCCAAAGAGTGAGTCTGAGGCGTGACCTAGTGTTCAGTCCCTCCGGGTTGCTTGGGGGAGCACCGAACTTTATGTCCCACAATGATTTAATAGGGATACATCTGGTTTATGAAACTGATTTTGCTTCCATATTCCTTCCTAACAGAATAATAGGTCGTCTGCTGCTGTTGCAAAGAAATATGTCGTTTAACTGCCTCGTTTTAAGGTAAGAAAGCCGCCCTCAGAGAACTTGAGTTATCTAGACCTTTACTCTCTGACTCATTTACATTTACTCTCTGGCTATAAACAAGGATACCAACTTTACCAACGTAGAAGAGTTCAAAACACAACACAAGCCCTTTGAGCTTTAAAGCAATAAATTCTAATATAAATGACAGCAGTGATCATAGTGATTAAGCTCCTAAACACAAGAGGTTCATTAGGGCACATTCAGATGAGCCACAGGCTTTTGGGGAGAGGAGCCTTTTGTAGTCAAACTCCCTGCTTTAATTTCTGCCCTGTGGGGTTAGACAGGCTAAGTTCAAACTTTGGCTGTTTCATTTACTAGTGCAACCTGGGTCAAATTCCTTTACTTTTCACTTCCTTAGATATAAAATCTAAGATTGAGGTAGGATAGAAGAAATTTAAAAAAAAAATAGGCAGAAAGGAGACATAAAGATAAAAGAAATTCTGCATAATGTTTCAGGCCAGTCACTTCCTAAGCCAGTGTCTCCTAGGCCAGTCACCCACGAATTCCTGTGAAATCTGTAATTCTACCTTTGCACTGTTAATCAACACCCCCCCCCAATAAATATGTTAAATAAAGAGAGATGTAATATTTTGAGAAACCTATAATTTAAGGGACTTTCCAGTGCTATTGATCAGACAATCAAGAACACATCGCCTAAGGATCCTGAGATTGCCCAGACCACCATAAACTGTTGAGATCACTAGACCGATATCTTTCTCATACCTACCCCTCAGCAAGTTTCTTTTACAAGAAGAGCCAGAGCCTAGCATAGTGGCACAATTGGTAATTCTAGTGACTTGAGAGGCTGAGGCAGGAGGATTGCAAGTTTGAGGACAGCCTCAGTAACTTAGGCCCTAAGCAACTTTGTGAGACTCTGACTCAAAAACAAAATATATAGGGCTGGGGATGTAGCTCAGTGGTAAAGCACCCCTAGATTCAATCCCCAGTACCTAAATAAAGAGCCAGAATTTCCAAACCACATCTCTCATTCTCAAGATGGCCTGTATTCTCACTTGAATGTGTATTCCTTGCTTTACCCCCAAAAGCATCTATCTTGAGATTGTCAGCATTCTCCCTGAACACATATCTACCTTCCTAAATAACAGGAAAGTAGACCTCTGTTTATGCCTCTGACTGATACACACTTGAAATTCTTTTCCATCATTTAAGGAAAAGATCTTGCTAGTACGGAGTCAAATCCCCCCTTCCCTTTGGGATCTCCTAGGATCCTTCTCCAGAGACACCTATTCTCCAGTGTCAGGATAATGGGATAATAGATGTAAAGCACACAGACATAGATTTATTATTATTATTTATTATTATATTTTATTTGTTATGTATTATTATTTTATTTGTATATTTTTATTATATTTTGTTAATATTTATTATTTTATTTTATTACATAAGGACCTCCCTAATCCAGCTACTCATTTTGCAGTCTCATGTCCTGATGCTGCACTCCAGTGTGAGGAAAGAGTTCACTGTGTCCTTCCTCAGCTCCCACCACCTGACCCTTTCACTGGAATTACAGTGGTACATCACTATGCTCAGCTCTGAGTACAAAATCTTATCACCTCTTTGCTTCTCTGTTTAAAATGCCTTCGTTGTCTCATTGGTGAAATCTTTATCATCTCCCAATTTGGCTATCACCTTCTCAGTGATCCTTCTTATGGAACTTCTTCAAAATTTTAGCTGTAATTTTTTTCTTGTGGTGCTAGAGACTAAACCTAGGTCCTTGTAGCATGCTAGGCAAGTGCTCTGCCACGGAGCTACATCCTTAGCCCTTTAACTGTAATTAATAGTTCACTTAGGAATGTGTGTGTGTGTATATGTGTGTGTGTGGGGGGGGGGTGCTAGAAGTGCCAGGATCTTGAGCATGCTAGGCAAGCACTCTATCATTGAGCTAAACCCCAGTCTTTTTAAAATTTTGAGACAGGGTCTTGCTAAGTTGCCTAGGCTGGCCTAAAACTTGTGATCCTTCTGTCTCAGCCTCCTGAGTAGTTGCAGTTACAGGTGTGCACCAATGTGCTCAGCAAATTTAATTTTTTTTTAAAAATCCAGGCTTCCTCTTCCTTGGCAGGCAGGCATCCTCTTCCTTGCAGATTAGCAACACCATATTGCTCTTAATACTTCTCCCAATTCCTTTTAAGCACAGACCTATGTCTTTTTTTTAAAAAAAAAATGCTTTGTCCTTAGAACAATTTTATTTAATTTTTGGTGGTGCTAGGGATTGAACCCAGGGTCTTGTGCATGCTAAGCAAGCACTCCACCAATTGAGCTGTATCCCCAGCCCCCAGACCTATGTCTTTGCTGGGCTCTATTACACTTCACTTTACCTGGTTCGTTTTCATTCTTCCTTCAGGATGTAGCTCAGGTTGTCAGGCTTGATGGTGCATGCCTGTAATCTCAGTGACACAGGATGGTGAGGCAGGAGGATCACATGTTTGAGGCCAGCCTCAGCAACTTAGCAAGGCCCTAAGCAATTTAGTGAAACCTGATTTCAAAAATTAAAAACAAAAGTTGGGGCTGAGGATGTGGCTTAGTGGTAAAGCATCCCTGATTCAATCCACCACCCCCACCCCCCGCAAAAAAAAAAAAAAAAAAAAAAAAGATTCAGCTCAAGCATTATTTCCTATTGGGCTGAGGTGCCCTACTCTGCCCTCATATAACCCTTCATGCATGTTTGTATTTTGGTACTTACCTTTTTTATATCAAAATGCTTATGTGTCTCCATTATGATACTATTCCTGTGCCCCATAGTAGGTTTTGAAAAGAAAATGACTTTATTAATACATCCCACATGTAATACAGGCCATCAACTTAAAAGTAAACAATGATTTTTGGTATATTTACAGAGTTGTGTAGCCATCACCATAATCAATCTTACATTTTCATCATTCTCAAAAGAAACACTATATCCATTAGCAGTCACTACCATTTCTTCCCAATTTTCAATGCCTGAGGCAATAGCTTCTGTCTCTGTAGATTTGCCTCTGTTGGACGTTTCATACAAATGAGATCATACACTATGTGATCCTTTGTGATTCACTACTTTTTTGCATAGCATGTTTTCAGGGTTCAGTTATGTTGTAGCACATCAGTATTTCATTCCTTTTTATTGTCAAATAATATTCCATTATATGAACATACCACATTTTATTTATCTATGTTTCCACGTTCTATTATGAATAATGATGCTATGAATATGTGAATATGTGTAAACTTGGGAACTTCACTTCTCTTGGGAATATATCTATGAGTGGAATTTCTGGGTCAAGTTGCAATTAGAATTGTTTTACCTTTTTGAGGGACTGCCAGACTATTTTGCAGAGTGGTTGCATTACTTTATATTCCCACCAGCAAGGTATGAGGGTTCAGTTTCTCACACCCTCACTAAATTTATCTTTTTGTAATTGTTACCATCCGAGGGGTGTGATGTGTTCTCATTGATTTGATTATACTTCCCTGTTGAGTAATAATGTTGAACATCTTTTCATGTGCTCACTAGCTATTCATGTTACTTTTTATCATTAAATGTAGTTATGATGTTACCTTGTTAGCAAAATGCAAATTAATAGAATTTATATTCACAAATAAGTGCAGAAATCAAACAAGGTTGCGACTGTTCTTGTATCATCACCAGCCCTCCAGGGTCAAACCTGTCATCCAACAGTCAAGCTGATGCTCACTGCAGTAGGGGAGAGTACACACCAGAGGAATGGTGGGAGGATGGTATCTTGTCAAGTAAAGGATATGACAGTTACTATAGGATTATGGGGAAGGTGGAGATTTAGCCAAATTTAAGTGAAACAGTTTGATAGGCTCAAAGGAACACAGAGTATGCAAAAATCTGCTGACATCTGCTTGGACTGCAGAGGGCCCAAGGCATCAGTCTCCTCAGCAGATATAAAGTTAAGATAAATTTAAAGTTGTGTTCACAAACCTCTGCCTGGAAGCCCTATACCTGGGTTGGAAATCAAGGCTATGCTCCTTTCTGTCAAAGTGACAGCTCCTCCAAACAAGACAGTCAGGATTCAAACAGCAAACTATGATTTTAGAGAACAGTTTCTTGGCAAATTTTTTTAAAGAGTAGTCACTCAGAAGAAAAATGTGTGTTTTTGACACTTTAAGCTTCAGCGTGTGATTTGGAAAGAAATATAATTTGCTTCGACTCTGTAGCTGTTTTTATGTGTATTTTATTTTTTTGACAGGGCTTGGGATCACTCCCAAGGTGTAGGCACACACTAGTTCTACCACAGAGCTACATACCCAGATTTTTTTGCTTTTTCAGTCTGAGCTATTTACTTCCTCAAGACCAATTCACAAATGACTGAACTATCTCCAGAGGCTTGATTGTCAGGATCATTGAAATCACTTAAAAATGAACCTTGGAAGGGCTGGGGCTGTGGTGGCTCAGTGGTAGAGCACTTGTCTAGCACATGTGAGGCAGTGGGTTCGATCCTTAGCACCACATAAAAATAAATAAAGATATTGTGTCCATCTACAACTTAAAATATATTTTTTTAAAAAACTTAAAAAAAATAAAAAGGTAAAAGACTGGTAGAAGGTATCATTCTATTAGGTTCAAACATGTATTGTCCAGTTCAAACAGCTCTCAACAAATGACGCTGTTATTCCAGGTAGTGCACCCTATGATATATTGTAAAGACATTACTATTTACTGGTCACTTTATTTCCTCTTCCAGGGCCCACAGAAGACTTGATTTCTTGACTTTCCTTATGTTGGAACCATGTGACTGAGTTTGGTAGACATGGGCAGGAGTAAGCCACTTCCAGGCCTACCTGAAAAATATTACTTCCCCTTTCCAAAGTGACTGGGAGGCCAGATGTTCCAGATGAAGGTGGAGAAGGGCTGATCTATTGCCAAAGGACTTTGTGCAAGCAAAAAATAAACTTTGGTTGTGCTCAGTCACTGAGATTTGGGAGTTTGTTGCACAGCCTCACCTTACCTAGCCAATTGAGACTGCAGTCAAGTGTCACTCTCCCGGTTTTATCCTTAAAAACAAGGGAGCAGAATCACATATTTCCTATAAAACATGCATTGTAAGATCATAGCACAGTTCCAACAGAGCCAATGGGTGCTTGTGAATTTTAAGTTCTCGAGTACACACTTGTCTTCAAGAACCTGTTACCTCAATTCTATGTTGTTTTGCAATGGCAGGCACTTGCTGAATACAGGCTCACTAAACTAACCAGTTTGCCTTGCTTCTCTAAAAATGGACTAATAGGAGCAAATAGCTAAAATAAATGGGGGGTTGCATTTCATCCGGGCTGCACAGCATTGGAATAGCAGTGGGATAGGAACCTCTTCCCCATCCTACCATGTTGGATCATAGGTTTGAGAAACTGGCATGGCTTTGGAACTCTTGAGTCAGTTGTAAGAGCCTGGTGTCCAGATATGAGATTTAGAAGTTATCATCTCTTTGTTTTTCAAAGTCAATAGATTACTGAATTTTGAATACTCCTTCACTGTGCCCTGTCCTTCTCATCTCTGCTGCTCCTGCCTTAGTTCAGGCTTTTGTTTTCTCTCACCTTGACTAATACAGCATGACACAACTCCCCATCTCACCACCCTTTCAGAGGCTTCATTGCCTATCTTTCTAAAATGCCTTTTTTTTTTTTGGTACCAGGAACTCAATCATGACCCTCTTTCCTCATCCTGGAGTGCTTAACCACTGAGCCACATCCCCAGCCCTTTGCTCAGCTCAGTTCTATTCCCAGTCCTTTTTGTTTTATTTTGAGAAAGGGTCTCACTAAGTTGCTGAGGCTGGCTTTGAACTTGTGATCCTCCTGCCTCAGCCTTCCTAACTGCTGGGATTACAGATGTGCACCACCATACCTAGCCTAAAATGCAATTCTGTTCATAACTTCATTTTATGTTAAATTTTCCAAAGTCTCATACATGAGTATTAGGTATAAGGTCTAACATTTTTGCAAAGCACAAAACTCTCCCTGATTTGGCTTCTGCTTACCTCTCCAGCTACATTTCCCACAATTTCACATGCACAATTCATCAATATGTAGTTCTTTCTTGCCTCTGCATATGGGTGTTCTCTCTGCCTTAAGTAACATTCCCTATTTCCAAAGAACTCCTACTCAAATTCCTAGTCAGGACTGTGGCTCCGTGGCAGACTGCCAGTCCCCAGTGCTGAAAACTAAACAATATAAAACCCGAGTCAGGCTGCCCTCATCTTGCAATTTTCTCTGTCTCCCACCCAGGCAGAGGCTTCCTCAGGGCTACCAGTGTGCCTGAACACATCCCTGTTATTGTAGTAACATTACAAACTATTTGTAATTTGTCTCCCTTTGTAGAGTGTAAGCAGTCTGAAGGACACAATCCTTGGCATACAGTAGGTGCTCTGTGTTTGGTTAACCAAATAACAAGTGACCAAAACAGAGTAAGAGGTGATGAGCTGGACTGTCAGATAAGTGTAATAGGCTGAGGTGGGGTTTAATCCTCCAGCCAGTGTCTCTGAAACATTACCAAAAGGGCAAACTGGGACGAACTGAATTCACCACAAGAAGAAATTCAATCTATACATGTTCAAGTTTTATTACAAAGTATGATGGGCAGAAAATACGGTACTTCTTATACAGGAGGCTGAAACAGAATGAAAGGGTGAAAATTAGGTTTAATATACTTAGGAAACAAGAACTAAAGTCATAGAAACACTCCACTTTCAAGTGCCTTTGAAGTGGCCTTCAGTGGAGATCCTCAGTGTGGTTTCACAGCACAGTGTTATAATTTTATTACAAGCCCTGTGTACAATCAGTCCTGTGAAAATAATATTCATAAAAGAAAAACAGTTACAGTACAGTTCTGTAAGGGGCAGCTTCCTCTCCACCTGACAAGGGGATGCCACAAAACCTACAGGATAGAGGGAAATTTTAGATATATAACAAGAAAATAAGTTCAGACATACTAGGCTAATGGGCACAGAAAGACTGGTTAGATAACATTTTAGGGAACAAGAAATCTCCATTTTCTACATCGAGGCTTATACAATCATGCTACAAATTCACACTTGGTGGGGAACGAGGCAAAATCACTGTCAGAGGGGTCATAAAATACACAGGAACCAAAGCAAGTGATTTATACTGGACTAAAGCAAGTCAAAGCTTCAGCTCAACATTTTTCATAACACACTGTATACTACAATCAACCCAAGATGAGAACCTTTCTTTTAAATAGTAGATGTGACCATAAGTTCATCTTCACTGGTTTGTCCCAAATGTGGGTGCTTGTATGTTTTCCAGCTGTCACACAAACTGTCACCATCTTCCTTCTGGAGTCCAAACTTTCTTTAGCTTATTTGTTTCTGGTGTGACATACCAGTCCAAGCCTCTTTCAGAAGGCACCTGCATGTTTCCATTTTTAAAAACTGACAACCAGATAAAGCAGTCCAAAAGGACCTGGCCCATCCCATGTAGCCACATATTTGACTTTGACCATTAGCAGCAATGACAACAGTGGGAGGATAGGGTGAGGTGGGTGAGGTGGGCAAGGTGCAACATAAGACACTCTCAGCAGTGGCACAGCCAGCACAAAGAAGATGACTCTCAGAAAGCCTGGCCCAGGTTCACCTTGCTTTGCTCAGCTCAGTTCTCTTCCCAGAAAACTCAACCTAAGCATCAATCATGACCCTCTTTTCTCATCCTGGAGTGCAGACAGTAAAAGGAAAAGGCTCTACTTCAATTCTCTGTGTTTGGGTCAGTTCTCTACCCCAAGGCAGACAGACCAGAGATGTCACATTCTTAAAATGGGGAAGTGAAGGGCAATCTAGAAGCCCTCCCACATTTGGTAAACCCTGCAGTTCTTGTATGTCCTTAGAGCCTAGGAATCTAGAGTCCAGGCTGCAGCAGGGAGAAGGTTCTATAGAAGAAAGGTAAGGAGTAGAAAAAAGAAAACAAAAAGGAGGAGGGAAATATGACTGCTTATCACCTCTGTGCAATACAATCAAGAAGAACCATGGTCTGGAATGGTCACAGGACATGCAATGCTTGTGGATTCTTATCACCCACCAGACATTGCCTATGGCTGCCTGCTGCAGGGAGGGGGCCCCTCTGACCTGAGCCGTCATCCTGTCTCATAGCTATCCAGCACCACTGATTAGTCCAGGAAGGCAGACTTCAAGTTCAATACTGCTCAGGGGCGAGTTTAACAAGTGTGGGTAGAGCTCTTAGTTGTTTCAGGCTGAGGGCAGCCTCATTCCACAGCCACAAAACACTCTCTGAATCCCTACTTCAGATCTAAAATGCCCTCTAACATGCCTCTTTTCATCCACAGAAACACCACTTTTTCCCATGTCCAAAATTTCCTCCTAAAATTTCTACTATTGTAAACACATTGTAGGACTCTGAATTTTTGTTGTTGTTGTTGTTGTTGTTCTTCCTGAATCTTAGCCAATTTTCTGAGCTGAACCTGATTCTATATGGAATTCTCACCAGTCATCAAATATCATTTCTCTTCAAGTCCTAACCTTGCAGGCTCATTCCTCCCTGGAAGGAGAGGACTTCAACTTCCTGAGTCCATCATTCAAGCCACTGAATGCCTTGGACTCACCAGCTTAGCTCTCTGATTGTTAAGAGACCTGAGGTCTAACTGACTCAGCATTCCACCCTTCCTGGGAAGCAGAGACACCTGAAGCTCAGCCTGCCAAGATAAGTCAAAGGGCCATCACAGCTACCAGAGCTCAGAGATGCCTCTGTGGCCTCCCTAGTGAAGTCCTAGCAGCATCTCAAGAAGAGCAGATCAGGAGCCCCCTTGTTGACTGTCATTTTGAGAACCAAAACCAATTAAAGAGATCTGCTTTAGAAACGAAAACTTCAAGACTTTCTACATCCTCACACTACAGAAATCCCCACCTCAGCCATAAGGCCATGTTCCTGATGGGAGGGTGAGAGACCCGGATCTTTAAAATACCAGTAACCTGGCAACTGCGTGTATATGTGTTTGCTAAGAGAAGCAAGAGTGAAGTCTCAATTTTGTTCCAAGTGGGGCACAGAAGAGTAGGACTGCACTTCAGGGCCTACAGCAAAATGACAGGTCTGGAAGTCCATAGGGCAAGGAGGGAAAAAAACATCAGAAGTAGGTGGTTTCCTGGGTAAATAGCTACGTCATCAAAACCTATTTTAATAACTATTGCTAATTATATTTTCTGAATTACTATTTTTGAGTTCCAGTTAATAAATCTCCTTGCCACTCAGACCAGGTTTAAGTCCACAGTGGAAGCTGGGCATGGTGGCGTGTGCCTGTAGTCCTAGCCACTTGGGAGGCTAAGTTTGAGACCAGCTTGGGCAACATAGCAAAACCCTGTCTCAAAAAAAAAAAAAAAAGAACTCAATAGAGATAGGCCATCCCCAGCAAGACCAGCCCTTGCTACCACTTTGCAGATTCTCTCCACAGAAAGAAACTGGGGGCCTCCTAGAGCAATAGCCATCAGCTGGACTTGCTACCTTTAGAGAAGACCCCATAACCACTAGCAAACACAATTAAAAGCAGAGAAGGAGGGTCAACCAAGAATTGCTCACTCTACATCTTCAAATGATACAGTGCAAAGCTGGTGGTAAATGCAGAAAAGTCAACCTCAAGTAGATGGCCAAACAGATCCCCAAATCAGAATGATAAAGTAAGAAGGACAAGGCTGAAATACCCCAACTAGAAAAGGCTCTCCTATGGGACAAGCCCCTGTGTGGTAAAGCAAGCTATGACTTTTGGCATACTACTCCATCAGTGGTGGAAAAGAAAGACAACCATAAGAGTTTAAGGGCTCAGAAGAATGAAGTTAACTTTTATTTTTTGGTGAGATCCCAAGAGGACAAAACCACTGGCCTCTAGACCTGCTACTCTCCTAATCTCAGACAAGCAACTCAGTCTAAAAAACCTTCAGGCACTTGGTAGAGCCTGACAAGCTAGGTGAACTCTCCTCAGAGCACATTACAAACTGTGGCCACCCTAAGGGCTCATCCAAAGTTGGAATTACACACAAGCCTCTTCTGTGAAACCCATTCATGTAACGGAAACTGACATTTGTGACCTGTAAGTCAACAAAGACAACTCAGACTACAAGTCCAATACTGCTCAGAGGTAAACTGGGTGAAGGTGAGTTTGACAGATAAGGGTAGATCTCTTAGCTAGCTGACCCTGGAGCCTGTGATTCTTTTATGGCTATTTACTTGATGGCCTGGGATCATCACAGCAGATTAGTCCATCCCTTATGAACTGCCTGTATCCCCTACTCTAATGATCTCGCTCAAGGTCAGATGCATGGACGATATCTCTCAGGAAGGTGCTTGTTCAGAGCACTCAATCCAGAGGGGCCAATATCCCATCAGGCACAGGAAGCTCAAGAAACCAATACCCAAGTTCAGCTTAGAGATCATTCCTGCCTCTCATTCATTTCTGAAATGGAGCAGCCCAGGGTTTACGTCTGGAGGGAAAAACAGACTCTGGAACTAGGTATTAAAAACATAATCTCAATTCACTTTTCCTGAAACAATTCCCCTTTAGCCTGGTCCTTCCAGGTACCTGCCTATCTCAGTTCTAACAAGTGCCCAAAGGTACCTAATAGGGCCTGACACAAGAATTTCAGAGTGTAACAGAGGCCTCCTACATCTGTCCTGGAGCCCACAATGGCCTTGAAAATGGCCAGGTTGAGAAAAGTTTGAGGAGTCGGTGGACTTCAGAGCACCAGGGCAGTTTGAGATTCCTGGTCGGATGTATGCCACTCAAGCAGTGACTCAGGAAGGTAAACTGCTCATGGGATCAAGGACCCAGTACCCATTCCAGGCACTGAGGGAAAAAAGAAAGGTGCAAAAACAGAGGACTATGAAACAAAGGAAGAAACCAGGAAGAATGGAATTCTTTTCATTAAAAAATTAGCCTGATAGATAAAAAATGCACAAAGTGAGATTTGTTGAAGACACTGATACCAGGAGAAAAGACAACTTTGAATTTGTTCCCGCTTAAGTGCTAACATGGACATGGATGGGGAAGACATGGACTGCTGCCTTGGGCAGCAAACAGATAGAGACAGCTAGGGCAGATGGATACAACAGAGCCAGTGCTCATTAACACAACAGATGACAAACAAATATACAGAAATGTTTAATTGAGGCAGCAAAGGAGAAGAAGAAAGGAGAGAAAACAGTAAAACTCAGCCCTGGGCTGAGGAGGAGCCACATAGCACTGAGTCCGGCACAGAGAGTGAGGGGTGACTGGCCGGGAACTCCTAGAGCAGCTTTTGGAAACAGTGGGTGCAAAGCAACAATACACATACTGGCCACTGGAAACATGTTTCTTCTTACTTGGGGTGGGGCAGAGACGGGAAACACAGAGGCCCCTGCCTTGTGGGTGAGGTGCCACCAACACTACACTCGGAGTATCTCCAGGCAGTTGTTGTAGCATATGGCAATCCAGTCGGGCTGAGTGGATGCCCACTGCACATTGTTGATCTCTCCTTCGGCTGTGTAGGCCAGGATAGGGTCCTCGATGGCCCGGGGCATTTGCTGGATGTCCCAGATGAGAGCCTGATGGTCATCCGCTACGGATAAAGAAAGTGAGCAGTGTCACAACTCAGGCAATGGGTAATGAGTCACAGCTGACAAAGCAATGCCTGTGAGGAAGGTTTTGTTTTAAGACCCTTTTTTATACATGAGGAAACAGTTTCAGAAATGTTAAGGCACTTGCCCAAAGTCATACAGCTATGCAGTCAGTGAGTGGCAAGCTCAGGTCTAGCCTTTATTCCAGGTTACATATGTCCTCAGGCCCCATGCACATTGCACCAGGGTTAGGACATTAGATCAGGACTAAATGAGCACCTCTCATTGGGCTCAAGCATCAGAAGAGGGCAAAGGGATAAAAAGGATCCCAAAAGAGGAAGTCATTTTCAGCCACTAAAAAATACCTGAGTGGTTAAAGATCCCGCTCTCATGATTCAATGTAATGTGAATATAAGCCTATGAAAATGACTAGAAGGAAATCTATCAAAATGAGAATGATGGTAACATTAGAAAGACTAGGTTATCTCTACTTTTCTCCATTTCCTAAGTGAACTGTAATGTGGTCACATTACTTTTTATTTGGTACTGGGGGCTGAAACCAGGATGCTTTACCCCTGAGCTACATCCCCAGTCCGTTTTATATTTTGAGACTGAGTCTTGCTAAGTTGCCAAGGCTGGCTTCATATCTGCAATCCTTCTGCCTCAGCTTCCCAAATTGTGGGATTATAGGCTCATGCCAAGCTGATCACAGGACTTTTACAACCAAAGTAAAAAACTTTTGAGGGAAAAAAAAGCAAGGACCTTCAAAGTCAATATTCTCTGACTCCATCATCCATCCTGATGTGAAAGCCAGTCTTGGATATACAAGGAATCTGAATAAACTGAACCCTGATAGACTAGGCTAACCATAGGCAACACTGGTCTCTTATCAAGTCCATGTAACATGGGCAAAGTATAAGATCCTTTCCTGGGAACAAGAGATCTGAGGCATCGCTTCAAACCCTCAGTCATCCAAAGCCCTGAGATCCTGATCCTTAATGCTCAATAAAGTACTCTTAAGCAACAGCTCTTTCAATGGAAGGGTCTCAAAACAAGTGCAGCATACACACAGCAGGGAGCCAGGTGGAGGCACACTGTTGGAGCAGAAGGTAGGGCATCTGCCAAGCCAGTACTACTCTCTATGAATGAAGAGTGACACGTTTTTCTTCCTTTTCCCTCCCTATCCATACTCCAGGACAAAAACAGGGAAGTAATGAAGAAGGCAGACCATGACATGGGGTTTAGAAGGTGGCAGCAGGCCTCCAAGTGGTCCTCAATGAGATGTGAAGGCATGAGCAGAGGGCTATAATTGAGAAATGCTTCCTGCTAGTCAAATTAATACTATGATGGCAGAAAACCATCAATCCTCGATGCTTCTTTGACTATATAATGGATAAAATTCATCATAAGGCTAGTAATTATTGAGGAGAAGAAAAAGTACGGTAGAAGGAAGCCTGATGGGCTGGGCATGGTGTAGCACATGCCTGTAACCCCAGTGGCTCAGGAGAGTAAGGTGGAGGATGGCAAGTTTAAAGCACTTAGTGAGTCCCTGTCTCAAAATAAAAAATAAAAAGGGTTGGGGATGTGGCTCAGTGGTTAAGTACCCTTGGATTCAATCCCTACCACGCACCCCCCCTACCCAACACACATACACAAAGCCTGATGCACTGGGGGAAAAAAAAGAAGAATGCTGTGGGACTGGAGTAGAATCCTGTTGCATAAAATAATGGGATGTGTGCTCATATTTGGGGGTATGTATATGCTTGTATACACCAAAAGGGTCCAGAAGAAGACACCAACTGTTGTTAAAAGTTACCTATAAAGAGTGTGGTTCAGAGGTGGAAATGATACAGCAAGGAGAAAAAAATGACTTTTACCTTCCTATTATACCTCTGCATTATTTTCTTTCTGTCTTTTTTTTTTTTTTTTTTTTTGGGTGCTGGGGATTGAAGCCATGGCCTTGTGGATGCAAGGCAAGCACTCTACCAACTGAGCTTATCCCCAGCTCCCATTTTCATTTTTAATAATAGACTTTATTTCTAGAATAAAAGTTACACTGACAACCAGCATATTTTTAAGGGATACTCTTTTTGGTCTGCAAAAATGGTGAAACGAGAACTATAAGTCACATGATACTGATCATGCAAGGTTATGTGCTCTTCAATACATTCAGAGCTTCCTGCAGATTTGTTATTGTGAAGGTAGAAAGTCTTGACAGTTCCAAAGATTCTGTTACACCCAAGAGGGATGCCTCTTCTTGAATATGCATTCCCTGTGTGAACCTAAGTTTCCCAGGGGACTTTGAGGCACAGCCTCCCCTGCATTTTTTAATATTTTTTTAGTTGTAGATGAACCCAATACCTTTATTAATTTATCTTTTTTATGTGGTGCTGAGGATCAAATCTAGTGTCTCTCATGTGCTAGGCAAGTGTCTACCACTGAGCTACAACCCCAGCCCCCAAGACCATTTTTAATATAAAATGTCATTAGTATATGGATAATGCTCAGATCTCCACTGAGGGTAAAGTTGATCTGGAAATGTGGAGAGGCTCCTGATAAGTTAGTTACTTTGTGTACATCTCTTAAAACTAACCTTGACAAACAGTAAGGATTATATTCCTAAGAACCCAGGAGTCAAAGATTCTTTACTACCCCTTGTTAATTTCTCCCCATCACGGTTACCTGCAGTGCAGATGTGGCAGGATGAATGTGGGGCCCAAGCAATGCCATTGACACATGCTCGGTGGTTGTTTAACCTGGCAACAGGTGTGCAGGGAACTCGGACATCCAGAATCACCACCTATAGAAATACAAGCAAAATGCCCAGGAACTGCAAGGTGTGAAAGAAAAAAAGAAGAAACAAGCAAAACACACTATACACACAATTTTTTTAATATAACTGTTCATTTGTGGATTTAAATAATATTAAGGGCAGATTTCCCAAGGGTTGAGGAATAAGAAAATAAAGAACAAAAAAAGTCCCTATTTTGAACAACATCAGGCCTTGAGACTGATAGGAAAGGGGAAAAGAAGGAGTAGGTAACGTGAATTTGGACAACACCAAACCCCAGTAGGTGCTTAAGATTTTATTTTTTTCTCTGTGCAGAACTGGGGATTGCACCACCCTGGCTGTGCGCATGCTAGGCAAGAGCTCTACTACTGTGGCCCCTGGTAGGTGCCTATGGTAAGAATTCTGTGCATCTCAGCTAGGCAGAATGAGAGCCTCACCAAAACAGAAGTTGAAATGTAAGAAGTCTGAGGCATCCACTTCACCAAACCAAGGTAACTACTGCATCATCTCTACCAACAACCTACTCCTTTCATCAAGTCACTGTCATTTCTATATCTGCTTGCTGAAGTCCGATGGGAAAACTGCCTGTTTTTCACTCAGTCCTATAAACACAAATGATTTGGTTTGCTTTATAGATTCTGCTTGTTGTGGTCCCAACTCCAATTCTTCAGATTAGTAGAAGATCTTAACAAAGTCCTTGTTCTTGATCTTGGTATTATTAACATTTTGGGTAGGATGACACTTTATTGGGAACTGGCCTCTGCATTATATGATGTTATCAGCATCCCTGATTTCTATCCACTAGATGCCAGGAGTACTAACTGCCTCCCACTGTGTGTGACAACCAAAAATGTCTCCAAATATTTCCCAAGATCACCTGGGTACAAAATTGCCATCAGCTGAGAACCAGTCTTCTAAAGATAGACTAAGAAGTGATGGAGTTAGGTGGCAGGGCCTATGTGAGCCTGCATGGTATGCTCACCTCCATTCCATCCATGGCCATGGTGGCCAGATAGTTAGGGTCCTGCTTGTTCCAGCAGAGGCGAAGAAGTGGGTGATGCTGTGGGTCTTCATAAATGATGGTGCTGTGTTCCAGATGGCGGAGGTCAAACATCCGCACTGAGCCATCGGCACCCACAGAGGCAAACATATCCCTGCCACCCCCAGCTCGGCTAAATGCAATATCATAGACCTGTTGATGAGGAAGAAACTTCAGTCAGATTCAGATCTGTTGCCTCCTTTTCCTGTATCAGGGAAATTTTTTTCATATGAACCCCAGCTCAAAACACCGAAGCAGATAAATAAGCCCAAATGGTGTCTGTGAGTATTGGAACCCAGAGCTCTGACACCCTTTCCAAGTCCTGATTTCTAAGTCTTCTTCCTCCAACACCTGTGATAAAACAAAAGGCACATACCCTGGTAATCAACATAGTACAAATAACTCTGAACAAGAATTCTATATACGTAGGCTCAGTGGAAGTCAGAGCCAATGGCTATCTTCTGCCACACTCCAAGACTGAGACACTTATTTCCTGGGTTCTGGTGGCTTTCACTTGTAGGAAATCACAGGCAGGTCCATGACCACATTATGGTTAAGGTCATGAATGTGAGAGGTGAAAGCCAGCCCTCCTGTGGCTACTTAACAGCAGTAAAGCTGGTTCTGTTATGACACCTGGACTTAAGATTCATTTGCAAGAAACATGTAATAGCAATTTTGAATCATGAGAGACTCAGGTTTTCCTATATTCACGAAAGTTTAGGATCACTCTCTTGCCCTAGGACATGTTTTTCTTCTCCTAGAGGGCTTACGTTCATAAATGAATAAATACAGGTTTTTTGTATTTATAATTTGCTGCAAACATTGTATATCACTAATGCCTATGAGGAAACAGAGAGACAGCAATGGAGAACTTCAAAGAAAGACAGGGACTGAGAGAGACAGATAACGCCAGCACTAGATGAGTGGAGAGAGACAGAAAAACAAATGCCAACCAAAACCAACCCTCTACAGTCAAGATAACAATGACAGCTGACTTCTAGGGAGACATGGGTGGAATTTCTCTCTAGACACTGCAGCTCCCACCCTCTTAAGGTTCTGCCTACTGAGGGACATTGCCAAATGAGTATCTATTTCTATCCAACTTCTTTAGTTCCTTTCTCTCTGGCTGACTGTGAAGAAATTATGCTTTTCTATGGCAGAGATTAAGAGTGGTTCAAAAGGGACCTGGGTCAGTTATCAATAGGAGGCACCCAGGCCTAACACACCTGAACCTCAAGGCTTTGTCAAGTGCTGTCCAGCTACTTTAAGACAGACATGTTTAGCAGTATGTGTGCGCTATGGTGCCAGCTCTGGTGCCAGCTCTGGTTGACTCTTGGGGACAGAGACACAGGGGCCCAGGGACAGTGAGGCTCAGTAACAAAGATCGCTCAGTTTTGAGTGATTTGTTTCTTCATTCTCCACCTGTATGATTATTCAGAAACAAAAGGACAGTAACAATTCCCCAACATACTAAACCTTCCTCTGAAACAAAAGGACAGCAACAATTCCCCAACATACTAAACCTTCCTCTACTATGATTTGCCAGGTAGCCACAAAGCCTTCCAATGAGTCTTTATTTAGAGAGGTGGACTGAGAAAAATCAAAGATTCTAAGAAGTATTCCTGTTTAATTCAGAGTCACCATCCTTGGGTTCATTCTATCAAGGCCAGGGCCTGTATGCAAAGATCCATTCCTGGTTCTCCCCCAGCTGCTCCTCTTTGTACCATAGGGAACTGATTCCTACAGGTTAAGTTTGGCAGTCCCAAGCTGTGGGCTGCTTCTGACTGGTTCAACCATGGGAAGCCCTGTGGGAAATGGATGGTAGAAAGTAGAGAAGCTAAGTATTTTTTCCTCCTCTCCCTGTTCTTAGAAGCATTTCTGCCAGGTAAACTCAGCCCCTGGGCTCCAGGAACCCTGCCTCCTCCTTTGCCACCTTTGGTCTACAGGAAGTGTCAGCTTCCTACTACTCTTAGCTCAATTATTCACTGCTGCCTCTGTAGGTTCTCAGCTTAAACAGCATCTATGGAAGCAATTCCCTGGCTTGAGGCCTCCCAGTTCAAATATCAGAGTAATTGCTATCTCTGGGTTGAATCTAACAGAGAACAGTGAGCGAGGCTGTCACATAACTAAAATGCATCACTGTTCCACATGATGCCCAAGATGGTTTCCAGAAGTTCTTCACTAATCCTTTCTGTAGGACAAACCCTTCATATGATTAGCAGGAGTCAAGTCCAGTAGTCTTTGTAACGAATCTTATGTTTAGGAGTACAGAAGCCTGAAGAATAATCCCTTACTAAAAATGATAACCTGATTGTCACCATCCTAGTCTCTTGTCAACCTCAAGTTTCTGGCATAAGGTTAAGGCATTTTTTTTTTCCTTTGGGCCACACTGGGGATTGATTGCAGGGCCTTACCTCACATTATTTTTGTTTTTTTCCTGTACAAATATTAATACCCCTAGCCATGTAGGTAAGGGAGAATAGAAAAGGAAACACGACCTCCAGAAAATCAGACAGGAGCATGGAATGGCTCTGGAAAGAAAAATTTATGACCATTTTCCCAAGGAATGCTTTTACTAAAATATAATCACCAATAGCTTTTCTGACAGATTAAAAGTACAAGATTAATAAAACCTTTTTAGACAAAAAAAATTGAAAATTAGGTTGGTCTGTCAAGAAATATCTTTTTACTGCCTCCCTTCCCTCCAACAAATGCTATTAAGTTTTGAGGCAAGTATTACTCTAAGATTATTTTTAATCACATCAGTTTCCAGTGTGTCTGTAAGGGACTTCATTATTTAAAAAAAAAAAAACTTTTGGGGAGGCTGAGGCAGGAGGATCCCAACATGGTTGAGGCCACCTTGGGAAACATAGTTGACACCCTGTTTCAAAGAAATTTTAAAAAGGCTGGGATAGGGCTAAGGTTGTGGCTCAGTGGCAGAGTGCTTGTCTCACACATGTGAGGCACTGGGTTCAATCTTCAGCACCACATGAAAATAAATAAACAAAATAAATATATTGTGTCCATGTATAACTTAAAAAATATTTACAAAAAAAGAAGGCTGGAATATAGCTCAGTGGTAGAACATTTGCTTGGCATACAAAGGGCCCTAGATTCAACCCCCAGTACCCAGGTGGGGTGGAACCCCCAAAACCCCAGTAACCTTTGGCATGAAAAGAAAAATGATAAAACTATAGAATAAGTCATTCATATCGGTCAAAAAATTCATTAGTTGCTGGGCATGCTGGCTCGTGCCTATAATCCCAGCGACTTGGGAGGCTGAAGCAGAAGGATCACAAGTTGCTTCAGAAAATCAGTAAGGCCCTGTCACAATATAAAAAATAAAAAGGGCTGTGGATTTGGCTTTGGGATTAAGTGTCCCTGGTTCAATCTCTAGTATCAAAAGAAAATAAAAAAAAGCATTAGTTCACAACATATCTGCTGTTTTGACACATTACAGTTTTTAATTTAGACAAGCATATTGGTATTATGATCTTCTATGTAACAAGCACAATAGTGAGAGAACTCTAAGACCTCTCACATACAGATACAGAACACATTTGAGGAAAGAAGAAAAAGTGTCATTACCTCTTTGTCATGTGCGATCAGCTGGGTCTTCACATGGCCAGACACAAGATTCACTCGCCCCAACACCTGCCCTGTCTCCAGTCCCCAGATGGTGCAAGTTGTGTCGATGCTTGAGGTACCTGCAAATACCACTTCAAGTGAGAGGCTGCCAGGAGTGAGGTTCTCCTTGCACACTTGGGGAGTGAGGTGCACACTTCCCTCCTGCTCATCTGCTTGGCCCAGCAGACAACATGCCACAAATACTTTCTTAGCACAGGGAGGGTCAAATATAAAATTATTAACTCACGACCTTAGATTTTAACAAGAGACAAGACATATACACATAGAAAGCTCAGTTCTATATAGAGGAGTTAATAACTATATTCCATATTTATCCTACTTCTCACTTGGCCTGTTTTAGGATGATGTACTTAAAAACTGGCCCAGGGGCTAGGGTATACCTCAGTGTTACAACATTGGTCTACCATGCATAAGGCCTTGGGTTCTATTTCCAGCACCACAAAAATGAAGCAAAAAACAAACAAACAAACAAACAAAAACGGGCACAGTGTTATATATGAGAATATGTATCTCTGCTTTTTCAAACTGGACTACATGCTCCCTAACTTCTTTACCTAAAAGATAAGGATCCACCTCATTCCAGTCAAAGGAGGTCAGGGGGGCACAGAAATCCGAGTTCTTGTTATTGTTTAGCAAACATTCCAGCCTGGTCTCTGTTTCTCCAACCTAAAGGGAGGGGGAAAAAAATCAACCAGTCTTATCTTAACCAACAAAACAAAACAAAACCCTGTTTAGGTAGTACCTTAGTAAATCTAAGACATGAAGGAAAACATTTCAACATAAAGAATGAGAAACTTCCTAAATACCACATTATTTCAAACTTTCTCCTCTACCCAACTTTGCTTTCAAAATTTTCTTCCCTGCATCTTTTCAGAGGGGTCTTCTCACTTTGTTCTACTCAGAATCTTGGCATCTTGCCTGCTAGACACAATGCCCAAGGCTACTAAGGATGTTGCTGATGGTGAGCTAAGCAAAGGGGCAGGAGTGCTCCAAGACCCACTCACTTCATTTATTAGACTCAATGGCCTGGTATTTGGTTTAGTTTACTCAAAAGTATCTTGGTTGTCAAAAGAATAAGAGCCCTGACACCCAGTGAGGGCTGTTCAAGTCATATCAGGTTAATTAACTAAGCCTCAGGTTTTCAAGGCTGACTATAGCCAGCAGTAAGACTCATGGAATCTTATTAGAAAATCTGCTGAGCCAAACAAGGTCAGGCCAGATAAGCTGCACTTGCTTCTCCCTTGCTAAAATGACACTTTCCTCTAGTCCATCCATTCTCTGCGATTCCACACTAACAGCTGACAGTAAGAAAGCCCATTTGTCTGGCTGCTAATCAAGCATCTGCTTACCCTCCACACTCGGAGATAGTCACCACTTGTCGCCAGTAGGTCTGGATAGACGCCCTTTGTGTCAGGGATCCACATGAGTTTTGTGGTGGGATATGGATGGTCAAAGGTGTTTCGGCAAATAAACTCCGAACTTTCCTCATCTAAACCAACAAGCTGAACCTGCAACACAACAAAGTTGAGCCACATAAGCTTTTTTTTTTTTTCCCTTCCTTTCTTCTCTTTTTCCCTTTTTTTGATGCTGGAGACTGACCTGAGTGACACTCTACCTAGAACTTTTTATTTTGAGACAGGGTCTCACTAAGTTGCCCAGGATGGCCTCAAACTTGTGATCCTCCTGTCTCAAGCTTCCAAGTCTTTAGGATTACCAGTGTGTGCCACCACACCCCAGCCAGCATAAGCATTTGTTCTTTTGGAGAAGTATCAAATACATCAGATCCCTAGCCAGTGATAGAAATCTTGACCCTGTATTATACTTAACTCAGAGTAAGAAATTATTACATTGAGAGGGTACCTAGACAAACCATCCCACTGCCAGACAGAAAAATCAGACTCAGAAGGTTCCATTACATTCAATACTGCAAAGCCAGTATTAGAGACAGAGAAGCTCTCAATACATGTTCTCTGACTCCCAATCCTACACTCTTGACCTCAAATCACAAAACTGCATTATCTGTTCAGCTGGATGTTACTCAAAAATAGTCAGGGTGAAGAAGTGCTTTTGACTGGAAATGCTGTGGGCATCTGGTGCTTGGAAGCCAGGTATATCAAACACCTTGTGCAGTCTCTTACAGCAAATTATGTCCCACTAAAAAGCCAACAATGCACAATCCTCACTCTCACCCCCAACTTTAACAATGGTTCGTTACAGGTTTATACATAAGGGTTTGTGAATGAGTATTTGAGAATCCAAACCACTGTGAGTGGCAAAAAAGTGGCATCACTGATAAGAAGTCCCACCTAGTTCTGGCTACTTTTGCTCAGAGTCAGTTTTCCACCATTAATTTCGATCTTCTCCTGTCAAACTCAATCTGGTTCAATGCGAAATGACACTCACATACATTTGCTTACAAATTTTTAACTCAAAGACAGAATGGTGGGATAAGAGGAAAAGCACTAACCATAGAGCAGAAACAAAATTCCTTGTCTTTCTGGTCTTAGTTTTAGATACCTGTACATACTCTCCCCAAATTAGGTTTAGGTACATAAATAAATTCACTCAAGTGTACAGTTCCATGACTTTTGGTCAACATACACAGTTATGTAACTCCCACAACAATTAAGATATAAACACTTCTACCAGCTAGGTATAGTGGTTCATGCCTGTAATCCCAATGACTCAGGAAGTTAAGGCAAGAGGATCACAAGTTCAAGATCAGCCTGGACAACTTAACAAAACCCCATCTCAAAAAAATAAAATAAAATAAAAACAAATACAAGGCTGTCTGAGTGATAGAGTCCTCCTAGATTCAACCCGAGTAACCCCATTCCACACACAAAAAGAACACTTCCACCAACTCGAAAAGTTCTCTCTGGCTTCTTAGCAGACAACTTGGTTGTATTTTCCTCCATATTTCAAGCTGTGCACTTAGGCAAGAGTCTTACTCAATGTGAATGTTTCATTTATGCAACCTAGTATCATTTCCCAGAGACCTCATATGTTTGCACCAAGTTGTGTTTTATTCTCAAACAGACCCAAGCTCTTCTATTCCCAGTTGCCAACCAGATATGAGAAGAATAACACTTGGCTCTAACTTTCGTTTGAATTTTTGTTCAGATACTCAAATATTTAAATTTGACAAAAGAGAACATGAGTTCTCTGTGAATAAATTCACATAATACAGAATAAAATGATAAAGTCTCCCATTAACTTCACCACCGATTTGATTTTGATTCTATTTATTGACCGTAACGAATTCTATTTATGACAGTTCTACACTGAAAAAACACTATGTGATAGGTATTTTCCCAAATGTTTCTCTATGTATTTGTATGTGTACAGGTCTGGTGTTTTTGTTTTTTAATATTTTTATTTATTTATATATGGCGATGAGAATGGAACCCAGTGCCTCACACATGCTTGATGCTAGGCAAGCACCGAGCTACTACAACCCCAGCACCCCCCCACCCCCGTCTTTTTTTTTTTTTTTGATGGTGCTAAGGATTGAACACATAGCTTTGTGCATTCAAGGCAAGTACTCTACCAACTGAACTATATCCCCAGCCCTTGTTTTGTTTTTCTAAGCATAGATTTGGTACATAAAATTTATTCTGCAACTTGGTTTTAACAACTTATCTTGAAATATTTTCCCATGTCTGTACTAGATAGTGCCATCTCACTCTTCTACAGCAGATTATGATAAGTACATCACAATATTAACTATTGTTATTTTGATTGTATCCCATTGCTTTGTTATTATAAACAGTTCTATAATGAATAAATATCCTTATTCATTTATCTTTGTACACATGTAGAAATGCTTTTGTTGGATATCCCTAGAAGCAGTTGTTATATCACATTATTACTTCTATCAGTCTTCAAAAAGGTTACTTTCATTATACTTTTATCAACAGTACATGAGAGTGCTAATTTCCCCATGCGAATGAAAAATGGCCATTTTCCAACATTGTACTATTGACTATTTTTGAGTAACAATAATTAATATCTGAGAGCATATGATGAGCCATCTGTAAGCACTAGAAATGCTTTATGTGAATCACCTCATTTAATCGTCTCAATATCATCACGAAGTAGTTACACTTCCAGAAGAGTATGCAGAGGAAAAGAAAGTTGAAGTACCTTGTCCAAGATTTAGAACATCTGTCCAATTTCCTACTGGATTGTTTATCTTTTTCTTACTGATTTGTAGAAACTTATAGGTGGTTATTCTGCCTTTATCTCTTACATGTTTCCTTTGGTAAATTAGCCCATAAAACTCCAGGGGTAAGCACCTATTTGGAGGTAGTCTTTGACTGTATTTCCAATATTTTCCATCATTTCAAAAATTAATCAGGTTTTCTACTTATTAAGAAAATTTGGCAGTACTTGCTTTCCTATGTTTCATCTAGATTTTCCACTGTGCTATGACAAATTGTTAATAGCAATCTTATTCTTTAAACTTCTCTCTCCCTACTCCATATTTCCACTCGTGCACCAAAAGAAGAATGTGTTCCTGCCCCTCTTCCCCCTGGGGAGAATACTTAGGGTGAGGGGTCCTGATCTTTCATCCCAACTAGGAACTAGCTCCACTCAATGGAGGAAGAATTGTTGAAGTGATAGCAAAAACCTGAGTTGGGCCTGTGGGCATGTCTCCCTGGTGAGCCTGACCACTCTCCCTTAGGCATGCCCCACAGAACTCTTGCTTACCCTTCCAGGCAAATCAGTCTTCTCAGAATGCCTGTGTCCATCATCTACTCCAGTTTTTCAGAACCTACAACTTCTGGGGGAGCTCAAGTTGGATCTGTCCTTGAAATAGAAGTAAAAATTCAGAAAAGTCTCACTTCAGCTTTAAGGCCAAAGTGCATTTTTCCAACTTAGTTTACCAGGATGCAACACCACATTAGAGGTGATTAATCAGCTAATAATAGTGAAGCTAGGTTTCCCTTTTGACGACTATAATTTTTTTAAATATTTATTTTTTAGGTGTAGATGGACACAACACAATACCTTTATTTTCATGTGGTGCTGAGGATTGAACCAGGGTCCTGTCCATGTTAGGCGAGCGCTCTACCACTGAACCACAATTCCAGCCCCACGATATGATTTGAATGTAATTTCTTTGATAAGAAGTTCCCATCCATGGGCTGGAGTTGCAGTTCAGGGGTAGAGTGCTTACCTAGCATGTGTGAGGCACTGGTTTGTTAACAACTAAAAAAATATTTTAAAAAAAGTCCCCTTGGCTGGGGATATGGCTCAAGTAGTAGTGTGCTCTTCTGGCATGCGTGAGGCACTGGGTTCGATCCTCAGCATCACATAAAACTAAAATAAAGATATTGTGTCCACCTAAAGCTAAAAAAATAAATATTAAAAAAAAAAGTCCCAGGGCTGGGGTTGTGGCTCAGTGGTAGAATGCTCGCCAAGTATGCATGAGGCACTGCGTTCAATCCTCAGCACCACATAAATGTAAAATAAAGATTGTATCCACCTAGAACTAAAAAATAAATAAATAAAATTTAAAAATTAAAAAAAAAAGTCCCCAACCCAAAAGGGGGTGACTGGTAAAAATTTAGATACCAAGAATTCTATTCCTGAACCCTTTAGCATCATTTTCTTTCTTGCTCTTTGTGGGTGGGGGTGGGGGTGGGGGTGGGGTTTCCTGGGGAGTGAACCCAGAGGCCCCTTACCACTGAGTCACATCTCCAGCCCCTTTTATTTTTATGTTGAGACTGAATCTTGCTAAGCTGCTTAGAGCCTCACTAAATTACTGAGGATGGCCTTGAACTTGTGATACTCCTGCCTTAGCCTCCCAAGTTACTGGGATTATAGGCATGAGCCATGCCATGATGCCCAGCTGCTTTTACCCTTTATGTGACTTTGGGTAAGTGATTTAGCATATCTTATAAATCTCCTCATTTTCCCATGAATTTTGATATGTAGCATTTTTTCCTGGTCTGTTGATTTCTTTTTTTTTGTCAGTTGATTTCCCCCTAACTTTAAAAAGAAATTTAAGACATAATCAATAATTTTCATAAACTGGTTTATCTTTTTATTTTTTATGTTGGGTTACTTTTTGGGGGGAGTACCAGGAATTGAATTCAGGGGTACTTAACCACTGAGCCACATCCCCAGCCAGCCCTTTTTATTTTTCATTTTGAGACAGGGTCTTGCTAAGTTGCTTAAGGCCTCACTAAGTTACTAAGGCTTGAGGCTGGCTTTGAACTTTCGATCCTCCTGCCTCAGCCTCCCAAGCTGCTGAGATTACAGGTATGTACCACCACACCTGGCTGGGCTACCTTTTTATTTACTTATGTATTTAGTTGTAGACAGACATAATATTTTATTTATTTTTGTTGTGGTGAGGATTGAACCCAGTGCCTCACATGTGCTAGGCAAGCACTCTACCAAAGAGCTACAACCCTAGCCCTGGGTTACCTTTTTAAAAACTCCATGTGCATGCACACTGGAGATTGAACCCAGAGCTTCAATACTAACCATGCACTCTACCACTGAGCTATATATCTCCAGCCCCTTGTTGGGTGTAATTTTAACAATGTAAAGTATTTCCTTTTGTTCCAACTTTTTTTTTGCCTTGCTTTTAATTCTGTCTGAAGTTAATATTATCAGGCCTGATTTCTTATAAGAGATCTTGCTTTTTTGTTGTCATTCATTCCTTTCTCTTTATTTCCTCTTAAGTCATACTATGATTTAATTCTTTTTAAATCATTTAAAAACATTTAATTAATGTTAACTGTTTTACTAGTTATATTTACAAAAGGTATAATATTTGAAAGGCACAAAAGCAACAACAGTGAAATTAAGGCCCTACATCCTAGCTCCCCTTCCTGGATAAGTCAACATTCCCCATCTCTTATGTATCCCTTCCACACATGAGCATATATGGGTATGCATGTGGATGTGTGCATTTTTTTTTTACATGAATGGTAGTTTGTAATATGCTATTCTGCACATTGTTTTCTTCACTCAGTGGTTTTTAAAATGTTCCATATTAGTACATGTAAAGCTAATCCATTCTTTTTTTTTTTTTGGCAGGGTGGTACTCGGGATTGAACTCAGGGGCACTCTACCACTGAGCCACATCCCCAGCCCTGTTTTGTATTTTATTTAAAGACAGGGTCTCACTGAATTACTTAGCAACTTGCGGTTGCTGAGGCTAGCTTTGAACTTGCAATCCTCTTGTCTCACCCTCTGGAGCTGTTGGGATTCTGGGGTGTGCCACTACACCCGGCGAATCCATTCTTTAAATAACTGCAAGGATGTACCACAATTTATTCAATAATTTCTTTAATATTTTCATATTTTATGCTTACAAATAATGCTAAAATGAGTATCCCTGCACATTTCAACCATGTAAGCATAGCTGTAGTGTGAATTCCCACAAGTGAAACTACAGGGTTGAAGGTAATTCCATTTTAAATTTTGATACCAACTGCTACTTGACCTCCATGGTGGCCAAGAGAAACTACACATACACTCAATGTGTGTTAATAAGGTTTTAGATTTTCCTTTATCTAGCTGAAACTTTCCTTTTTCTTATGAGGTTCGGTTCCATTTTTTTATACCTTTATTTGTTTGTTTTTATGTGGTGCTGAGGATCAAACCCAGTGCTTCACATGCAAAGCAAATACTCTACCAACTGAGTTACAACCCCAGCCCCATCAGTTCTACATATGCTTAAGAATCATTTATATATCCTTTTCTGGGAAGTATTCATATTTGCTTCCCTTTTTCTATTGATTTACTGGGTTGTAACTTGCTGATGTTTATATATTAAAAGATGTGTGGTCTACAATGTTACATGTAGTTTTTCAATGTCATTTATTTTTTTACTTTGTGGGGTTACTTGGTTTTGCCAAAAGTATTTTATTCTTATATGGTATTGTTCATTCCCGCTTTTACGCTTTCTCACGCTGTGATTACAAAATTCTTCCATGCTCTATAGTTGTATACTCACTTTTTTTTTTTTATTCATCTGGAATTCCGGTACAAGGTTTAAGACAGAGAATTTTTTTTTTCCTAGTCTCAATGCCACTGATTTTTCATTATTCATATTGCACCATCTTTTTGCACAGACAAAATTTCTTTATGCATTCTGAGTTCATTTCTAGAGTCTCTTCTGTTCATTTGTTAATCCTTGCAGTACTACCAAACTATCTTAATAACTACAGCTTTATAGTTACAGTTTGTTGTTGATTTTTTAACATCTTGGTGATTAATGTCCCGCCTCCTTCATTGCTCTTCCTTTTCTGACAATATGTGCATGTTTGTAAAATGCCTGTGTAGAATTAATCAGTTTACCCTGGTTCTAAAAAAATTTTTTTAAAAATTATGGTATTTTTAACAGGGATCATATGAAGTTTATGCACATGGATACTGATGCTAAGCTTTTCTATCCAAGAATAGAGTCTACCTTTCCATTTTTCAAGCCTTGTCTCATGTTCGTCAGTGTTATTTTTCCCATATAAACCTTATAGATTCAAGTATACTCCCAGGTACTTATAGTAAAACACAATCCTACAATATTTATAGATCTGTAAACATTACTCCATTGCCTGTCAACAAATGTAGTTAGCCTAACATCTTTTCCCCTTCTTAAAGAGGACTTGAGCACTTTGACTAGATGTTCAAAGAATTCTTTCTTCATTCTTAAAGTGCAGAAAATTTCCTACAATGTTTCAGTGCCAATTGCTTTTTGATAATTTTTCTTAAGACTCTGTATGAACTCATTACTTCAAATCTCTACCTCTGAATTCTTCTTTAACTATGTATTTGAGCTTTTAATTTTATTTCTTTGGTTCTCTTCTTCAGGGAAATCATTACACCTAAGTTAGATCTTCTTTCTTTTTTTAAAAAATATTTATTTTTTAGTTGTAGTTGGACACAATACCTTTATTCCATTCTGCTGCAAATGACTCACACACAGGTCAGCATGAACAAGCAGAAGAAACTGAAGAAGCCCCTTTATTGTATATAGCAGTCTTTATATAGTATTGTGAACAAAGAAGGCAGCATTCCAACAGCAATGAATCAGGTCTTTAAGTTAGCTAAACACAGTATACAGAAGTAACTTACTAATCAGAAGTAACCTGCTTCTCATGGATTAATCTACTCTTGGGCTGGAGCATTCTGAGCTCTGTTTTTTGTTAAGAACAGATAAAAATTTTTCTTAGAACCCTCCTAGCCCACTTGGCAGAACATCCTGTTTGCAGGCAAAGCTCCGTCAAGATAGCAGAGAGTCACCTTATCTAAACCTTGGTGGAACATCCCATTTGCAAGCAAGGTCCGCCATGATTGTAGGGCTCTCCTTTGCAAGTAGCTCACAGTCACCTTATCTAAACCTTGGCGGAACATCCAGCTTGCAGGCAAGCTCCATCAAGGACAGCAAGCATCTCATTTTCAAGCATGCTCGAAGTCACATCTGATTCTCTACACATTCATTTATTTTTATGTGGTGCTGAGGATTGAACCCAAGGCCCCACGGGAGCTAGGTGAGCGCGCTACCGCTGAGCCACAATCCCAGCCCCTAGATCTTCTTTCTTTTTGACCTCTATTACATTCTAATGGTTAACTTCTCTCGTTTTAAAATATTTGTCCTCCTTATTCTTTTGTTTTTGACAGCTTGTATTTACCTTTATTGTTTCAATGTGGCTTTGAATCCTGTGATAATTTTAGTTTTCTCTTCTACTTTTCTGTGCTCTGCCGGTTCCATTTTCTCCTGTCACTGTGCCTTATTTTACTTGATCTACTGTATCTCTGCTCAGAGTTTTGAATTTTTTTAAAGTTCTTTGAATTCTGTGGCAAGACTGGCCATCATTTTTTTAGCTGAGGTGAAACACTATTCTAAGTGAGGGTACTCCGAGACACTTGTTTCCACTTGCCCATCCTTTCTTATAGTATCTTTCTGTAGCTTTCATACTGGTTCCTTTCCAATGAGACAGGTTCTTCCCAGATGATTTGAAGGAAGCTCTTGTGGAAGGGAGGCCAGGGCCATGGTCCAAGTTAGCAAAACACGAGAAGCCTTTGCATCTCCTCAGCCAACAGAGAGGTGAGGTGCCACCATGCTGCTCTTAGTTCAACCTCTCCTCCTTCTGCCTCATAGAAGAGGTAGCACACCAATATGTCTTCTGGTACACTTAGCTCCCCAACCCCCAGCTTTTGTTTAATATCTTTATTTTTTTATTTATATGTGATGTTGAGGATCGGACCCAGTACCTCACACTTGGTAGGCAAGCACTCTACCTCTGAACCACAACCCCTGCCCAGCTTAGCTTCCTTCTTATCCCAGGTGTTTTCACTGTCCCAGAGGATTGATTCTGTCCATCAAATCCTATTTTGAAGAACTGTAGCTGTTCTGATTTTGGAATCTGCAGTCACAGATTTCTGCGGTCACTGCCCTCCTTTCTCAGTATTTTCCCATAGCCATTAGCCTTCCTTACATAGTGTGGAAGCATACAGAAAAAATAAACCTGACTTAAGTGGTTGACACCTAAGTCTTTCTCTGCCTTTTTCTCCACAGTATTTCCTGCCCTCTTGCTAAGTGTCTTTTATCTCCTACCTCCAGTGCCCTTCTGCAACCATTGTTCCACAACACTTTACCCAACATGTGAAATGAAAGTCCCTAAAGAGAAAAGGCTGCAAAGCAGGATCATTTTACTCAGGTTTGTTTGTTTTAATATTTATATTTTAGTTGTAGTTGGACACAATACCTTCATTTTATTTATTTATTTTTATGTGGTGTTGAGGATCGAACCCAGGGCTTCACATGTGCTAGGAAAACACTCTACCGCTGAGCCACAACTCCAGCCCTTTACTCAGGTTTTTTTGTTTTGAGGTACTGGAGATTGAGCCTAGGACCTTGAACATGTTAGGCAAGCACTCAACCACTGAGCTACTTCCCCAGCCCCAACTTATTATTTTTTAAAAATATTTTTAGTTGTAGTTGGAATTAATAACTTTATTTATTCTTTCATGTGGTGCTGAGGATCAAACCCAGTGCTTCATACGTGCAAGGCAAGTGCTCTACCACTGAGCCACAACCCCAGCTCCATCCCTAGCTCATTTAAAACTGTAAATGTTACTGTCTGGCTAGACACAATGGCACCTACCTATAATCCCAGCTAATCAGGAGATTGAGGCAGGAAGACTGCCAAGTTGGAAACCAGCTTCTTCAACTTAATGAGACCCTGTCTCAAAATAAAAAAGGGCTGGGGATGTAGCTCAGGGGTAAAGTTTCCCTAGGTTCAACCCCTGGTACTGCAAAATAAATACATAAATAAGTATTGTCTAGGGGCTGGGGATGTGGCTCAAGCGGTAGCGCACTCATCTGGTATGCATGCGGCCCGGGGTTCGATCCTCAGCATCACATACAAACAAAGATGTTGTGTCCGCCGAGAACTAAAAAATAAATATTAAAATTCTCTCTCTCTAAAAAAATTAATAAATAAATATTGTCTGATGTCTTCTAAAAATCAAATATGAAATATAAAATACCCCTTGAAAGCATGATCACAGCTTCACTTTCACAAAGAACATAAATTACACATTATTCATACCTATGTTTTTTTCAAAGTATCATTATCTACCTTGTTTGTTATTATAAGCTCCTGAAGGAAACTGTGTATTAGACTTTAACACATATACAGTTAGCACAGAACACAAAGGAATGTATGTGAGTATAGTCTTTAAACCAGCTCTCAAGTTATCCAGTTCCGCACAACTCCAGCCATCGCACCATTTCCCCACAATTGTTAACATAACCAAAATCAACTACAGCAACATTCTGAGGGTATAAACCAGCTATTCCTGGTCTTTTCCACTTGTCCTCCCTTCAAACCTATTCCTGATTTTTACTCTAGGGCAGTGCCTGCAGATGCCTAAGACCTGCCCTATCAAACTTTTAAGATGAATTCTGGTACCACAGCCCTTTGGTTCCTGACTCAGAGACTGACCAGTCAGTCCTGGCAGCAAGGCCTCAGGCATGCCAGACTATCTCCAGAAGAGATTCAGTCCTTATTCAATCAAAGCATTTCCAGTAGTCTAGGGAACGAGGTTAGAGCAAAAAACAATATATTCAGTGATCCCATGGGGGAATCAGTCCTCTCACTGACTAGAAAAGGAAGGGGGAAGTAAAACCAAAAGAGTTTAATGTTTTAAATTTCCTTGCTGACAGAAGACCAGGGACTGGAGGAACACTTTTGCCAGGGCCTGGCAGAACATGGTAAATTTCTAAATATCTGTCAAAATTACTGACAAGTACTAAAACACATTCTTTTCATTGCTTTTGATCTCTCATCTGCTGATGAAGGCTACAGAAGTTTTCCAAGTATGATCCCTGTGCTTAAAACATGTATACATGTTCAGTACATACTTGTTCAATTAATGAGTAAATGAATGAGAATGGGCTGCCGCAAATACTGAAAGATGAAAAATCATATACCAGTGTCAAATATACCAAATATATAAAGTAACTCTGCATTAAAAATTTCAGAGGAAGCAACACAGACTGACAAGGCAAATGTTTATCTGTGAGTACTGCAGGTGTAAGGTGGTTGCACATAGACACACTTCAGAAAGCATCAGGTATTACCAACAGTCTCTTTCCTTGAAAATGTGCTCCACATGCTTAAGAGCTCAAGTGCTAAGTTAGTTAAATATTAGGGAAAAATAAATCCCAGCCACTCTGCCAACTTTATTCAAAACCAATCCTGAAACATGTGCCTAAGAGAAAAGCCCAAGAACTGCTACCTTTCTTTTTCTAATAAAAGAAGGGGAAAACCACCTGCCTAGACCAGATACTGTTAAAATTCAAAAGAAATGTCAAATTCTTGTATCAGAGTTACTGTGGGCAAGCCAGGTAGAACAAGAGAACATGGGCTTAAAGTAATACACTATGCTACCAGGAGTCTGACTATGTGAAACTGGAAGATCAAAAAATGGACTGGGATCAGAAATTTTCCCCTAGGTCTTTAAAGACAGGGAATGAACATAATGACACTTTATGGTACCTTTCTGATATATAAAAGTAGATTTACCCAACATACATATAGTTCTCCTTGAACATATTTCAATTACAGACACAGTAATGATGATGATTAAAAAACAGCTAACATTTCTATACGGTTTACTCCATGTCAGGAAGAATTCCTAAATCCACTACATATATTAACTCACATAATGTTCCAAACAAATTTATAACGTAATAAAATGAACTTATTACCCTCATTTTACAGATGAGGAAAATGAGGCATAGAGGATAATTTGCCCAAAGGCCACACAAAACTGGGAAGCAGTAAGATGAAAATCTCAATTCATGGGGCCAGAGGTGTAGCTCTGTGGTAGAGCACTTGTCCAAAAGCACAAGGCTCTGGGTTTGATCCCTGGAGAGAGAGAGAGAGAGAGAGAGAGAGAGAGAGAGAGAGACAGAGACAGAGAGACAGAGACAGAGACACACACACACAAAAAAAAAAAAACACCAAAAAAAAAAAAAAAAAAAAAACCAGAACTATTAAAAACAAAACAAAATCAAACCAAACTATCTCAAAAAAGGCTATCTCACACTAGAGTTTTTTCCATGGATGAACTTGGATGGAAGCGATGTTTAGAAGCCTGCAGATGCAAAAAGATTCAATTCCTGCCGCTAGCCAACAGCTGCTAAAGTAATTCTTAAAAGACTATATGGCCCACCTGTGCCTGTTAACTTCAGGGGTGGAGCCCAAGAATACAAATCCCTCAGTGGATTCTCACATACAGTAATTTAGAGAACCACTGTTGCAATACCAAAAAAGATTATAAAACACAACCACAAATAATGAGGCTTTTTATTGCAGGTGTAGTTGACTGAATTGGTTTCTTTTTCTTTCTTTCTTTTTTTTTCTGTAGTTGTAGATGGATAGCATGCCTTTGTATTTTTTATGTGGTGCTAAGGATTGAACCCAGTGCCTCACATATGCTAAGAAGCACTCTACCACTGAACTACATCCCTAAATTTATTCTCATGAAGGGATATGTGGAAGTCAAGTTCTTGATTTTTAGATTTAATTCTGTGGACCAACCAGGAATAATTTTATAATAGTAAATCACAATTATATTAATTTAAAATTTAAAACACCATAATCATGTTTTCTCAATGTATCCACTCCACATTTAAAACAATGATCATTTCTAGGCTTTTTAATGATTGTTAATTTGCTATGTTACTTTGTCCTCTGCTGGTATTCAAGATCTATGGCAAGCAGAAATCAAAGACCTAAAATTTTTAAATTTTTAACTCCTCTCACTTATGTAGGCTACCACCCCTATGACAAGGTTTCTTTAAAACTTAGCCCAGGAACCAGTGCTTTAAGGTGGAATTTACTGCCCACCAGCCCCTAGGCACAGATCTCTGTTGCAGGGTTTCTTAATTTCGGTCTATGAACTTGAACTGGAAATTACATCCTTATGTTCACTAACCTCTAGTTCACATTAAGTATTTCTTTAGTTATAAATGGAGGCTGCTACCTAGCAGTATGAGTATCTATGACTTTATTGTCAACAGAATCACTGTTTTTTTTCCCTATCATATTACAGGTGTTAAACATCTTGAAATACTATTTATCCTTAACACTATTTCAAAATTATGGTAATTACACCAGATGGTATAATTTAATGAGCTGATCTTAAGGTACGTATTGCTATATTGCCACTGTTTTAAAAGTATTTTTGATATTTGTAATTTGATTTAATTGGTTTCTTTTTGGAATCCTACATAACTTATGCATTTGAAAACAATTATAAGAAGTGTTCTATTGGCATCAGCTTTCAAGTGTTCCCTTCACAGCATGCACGTATATACGTGCACACACAGAAAGAACCCTTATAGGTGGAGGCACAAAATAGTTCTAAGACTCTGCATTGTCTACATCATGGGAGTGAATTAAGATATTGTTAACTAAGTTGTGCATGGTGATATGCATCTGTACTCACAGCAACTGGGGAGACTGAGGGAGGAGGGTCACAAGTTTAAGATCTGCCTGGGCAACTTAGTAAGACAATGTCTCAAAACAAAATAAAAAGGGCTGGGAGTATGGCTCAGTGGTAGAGGGCTTCTGGGTTCAATCCCCATTACCAAAAAAAAAAAAAAACGAAAGAGAGACAGAAAGAAAGAGAGATTGTTAACCGCTTATTCTGTTAATGCTGGGATTGCTGGTTTGCATGCTACCCATGTGCCTGGCACACAGTTGCTAAATCAAAGGACAAACTTTGGGACAGAGTTCCTGCAAATGAAGTTTGACATCAGTTACTCCACTGATTCCATCAGCAGTTGAGCTGACTCAGTTTCTCCTCTCTTAGAAATGGCACCACTACTGCTGACCCAATGACTCTGAAAGAACTTAGAACAAAAACACATCAATTTGTGTGAAAAGATTCCAGCCTTTTGAAAGACAAATTATACTGTATTTTTTTATACCTTTATATTTATTTATTTATTTTTATGTGGTGCTGAGGATAGAATCCAGGTTCTCACACATGGAAAGCAAGTGCTCTATCTCTGAGCTACAATCCTAGTATCCTTAAGCAACAGTTCTAGTCTTAATTTTATTAACACAGTGTCCACATCAGAACCTTGAATTCCATTCCAGTTCTGCTATTCACTGTGTGAGAAAGGGGCATCAGAGAAAAGGAAATAAAACTGTTTTGCTTGAACAAGGGTGGATCAATGCATTCTCCCTGGGAATTGTTAACTTTTTGTGTACATGTACTGTCTAGGCACTGAGAGTTCATCCCTTTCCTCCTTTTCTCGAAGGACACTCCAAAGAAGTTAGGACATACTCCAGAGAAACAGATGTGTTCCTGACAAACTAATCAACTTAAAATGTTCAAATGTATCTTACAGGAGTTTCACGTGTAAAACAGAACCCTGCTCCCACAGCAAACATAACAATGGATCTCACATATAATAATACTGGTCCATACAACATCTTAGAGCTAATCAATGGTCCCAACAGGACATAACCCTAGATAACCTGGCTTTTCCCACTGTACCTAACTTATTACTGTCTACAGTTTTGACTCTTAAATCTGATGTTCAGAGCAATAAACAGGAATACAGGCTTTCAATACAACCAGCCAAAGTTTTCAATTGTTCTGATCACTATCAATAACAATCTTTACTCTAATAAAACAAAAGGAAGATATTAAGAGGTAAAGGAAAAAAAATTCTTCCCAAACTCTCAAAAATACATTTACACTGAACAACCAGCTTAAAAGCTTCCCCCTCCTACCAGTGTGCTTCATGAAGGAGTCTCAAATCCATGGATGTACAGCAAGACTTACTACTTAAAGGTTGCATAAAAGAAATCAGCATAAAAGAAGCTAAGATAGGCCAAATGTCATCTTTCTCTATTCAGAAACAATGGCAGGCTCATGATACAGGCCAAGATTTCCAAAAAGAGATCGCTTGGGAGAGGATGGATATCAGAAAGCAACAGGCAATAAGACAATCCTGGCAGAAAGCCTGGGGATCCAGTAGTAGTATTTGGGGGTGGGAGTACGGGGCAGAGAAGCCGGTTTAATAAACAGTCTTACAGAAATCTAGTGTAACCAGCAGTGCACGACCACTATTGGAAACGCCTGCATTTTCCTTCACAGCCATCACTACCACTTCCCTCCCCCACCCCGAACTGAAGCAATGCGGCAGAAGTGTGTGGGGGGGGGGGGGATTAGAGGAACAAATGGCGTAGCTCTGGGGTACAAACTAGGGTTTGAGACCTGTTACCTACACGAAATACCTGTCTGCCTTGGACAAGTCACAACACCGTGCCTCCGTCTCCCCACTACACAGAAATGTTGCCATAATCAAAGGTGACCCGTTCGCAATGCCAAGCACAGGGGCAGACACTGAGCAACCGCTCCGCGACGCTAAAGCCTGTCCACAGGAGGGTTCTAGGGTCGAGGCTCCAGCCCCGAAAGAGCGCTCTCGGGCCCGCTTCCCGTCACCTGGGATCTGAGCCCCGGCCCGGCCCACCTTGTTGTTGTACTCCTCCACGAAGCTGCCCAGCGCCAGGCGAAAGCGCTTGTCTGGCCGCACGCTCCAGTTCATTGCGTAGACGGTCCAGGGCGCTTCATACTTGTAGATCTCCTTCCGTTTGCCGTGAAGGGACATCGTGGCCGCGGGGCCGCAGAGCGGGAGGGGGCTGCGGCGGGCTGCGGCTGGTGGGGTACGAGTCGGGCGGGGAGCCGGGCCTGGGACGCAGGAATCGGAAGGGAGGCGGGGCGGGCAGGAACGGCCTAGCCCGGAAGAGGGGCAGCGGCTACAAACAACGACGGCCCGGCCCGACCCCCAGTTTCAAACCTGCTTGGGCACCGACAACCACCACCTTCCGTTTGGGATGCCGCCCCGCCCTCTCGGAACGGAAGCCACGCGACCCCCGCAGCAACACTGGCCGTTGGCTGCCTGACACGTCCTTTGGAAGCTATTCCTTCTTTTCATTGGTTACTGCAGCCGTAGTGTTCGAAATCTCCTCACTATTGGCGTAAATGTTTGTCATTCCGGCTACTCGATCGGCCCAATTCCTGGAGGCAGGCGCTTTCGCTGCCGCAAAGGTCATTGGCTGACCAAGCCATCAGTCAAACAGGTGACGGCGCAGTGCGGGCGAATGGGGGTGTGTGTGGCCTGCAGGCGAGCTTGGAAAGCTGAGGGCCTTCAAGTTCTAGGCCAAGTCTCTGAGAGTGAAAACTCTTGTGTGACCTGCCCTTTCTTCCCCTCTGCTGCTGCTATTCTAAGTGGCCTCTTAAGACTGTCGAGTAAAATAAAAATTCTGTCTTAAGGGAGGACCTACAGCTTTTTCGTCACACTGAGCCCCGAAGCCCGGCAGCCTGGCATGGGCCAAATGGAAACCACCTTCGCTCCTCACTTGTCCTAAGGACGTTTAACACGGAAAGCTATTATCCCGGGACCCCAAAAATAGGCCCAGACACGCAGATGTGTAGAGCTAGGCCAGTTTGAAACGGGCCTTCTCGCGCTGTCCTGCAGAATCCAGAAATGCTCTCAGGTTCTAAGGCTGGTTTTCAGTGGGCAGTGACGGGTCCAGCTTGGCTCTAAGTTTTTGTCAGTTCCTGTCCTGTCCCTTCCCCTACGTGGGTCCCACGGCAAATGCTAATCCAGCTCTAAATGTCTCTGTGCTATGATTTTGAAATGGAAAAGTCTGAAGCTGGGTAACATCGTTATAAATTTAAATGGTTTTCAATATAATGGAAGGTTTGTACTGAATGGTTAAGACGATTTCATCAGGTATACTTCTAAATGATAAGTGTCATTTTAACGGACTATTCAGAAAGAGTCAAAAGAAGAGGGACAATGCTGTATATAACGATCCTCTTTAAGTTTTCTCTTTTTAAAAAACAGTGAGCGCGGGGGTGGGGGGGGGAGTTGTGGCTCAGCGGTAGAGCGCTCGCCTAGCACATGCGAGGCCCTAGGTTCGATCCTCAGCACCACA